>NC_090939.1:520747957-521049231 GCF_040938575.1 Ambystoma mexicanum
GGTCAAGGCGGCCAGCCCAGTCCAGAAGGTTAAGGGGTTATTATTACCTTGTAGCAATCTTTAGAAAGGGAGGCCTGGCGGACACGGTACCTTAAAGTGGTGAGAATACTCCAGCGGGGGAAGTTGTTCCTGGCAGCGGATGCAAGTCGGTGCTTCGTCCGGGGGAAGAGAGGATCTCGTTGGGGAGGGAGACAGGAGTCCGTTGCACTGCCAGGGAAGAAACCAGCCGCAGAGTTTCTCAGGTAAAAGGAGCGGTCCTTTGATTCGCGGTCCAGTGGTAAGTGGCTATCCGGTTGCCGGGGTGCTTGGCACGGGCAATTCGACCACAAGCCGGTCTGGGGTGCGAAGAGAAGGAAGGTAAACTGGTTGTGCCCATCAGTCAGGGGAAGAAGCCTCTCCAGCCGGGTGATCTTCTCTGTCGTCGGGAAGTGGTGAGTCGGTTCCGCAGGGCTCCACCACTGGTGTCGTTGTGGTAGGTCGGCTCAGCTTCTCCCTCGTCGGATTCTCAGGTCCTGTGGCGACTTCTGAAGTTCCAGTCCCCAAAGCCCTGCTTTTATGCAGCACACCCCAGACAGAGTGGCACCACTTTTGGAGGCTTCTGTGGAGAAGCCCGCCAAAAAGTGGAACAAAGGGCTCGACTTGGGTTGGAGTCACAGAAGAGAACACACAGCCATTTTAGAATCTAGTCCTGGCAAAAAATACCAACCGGCGAATTAATATTAAATAAATAAACCGGCGGTATGCTCGAGGCTATGAGAATTAAAAAATTAAATAATTAAAGTTGGTAGCCTCGAACAATGGGAAAATCCCATAGGGATATATTCGCGGTCGAATATAAAAAGTAGTATCCACTGCCACCAGCCAAAACTGGATCAGGGGGGACGGAGACGTGCCCCCTCGACTAACAGACCCTGGGGCAATCGAATTGCCCCGACCTCTACATCCACAATATGATGGTTTGTACTGGTTTCTGTTAATAATTTGGGACTAGTAAAGCCAATGGTGACTTTACATGCCCTGGGAGACAGTAGTCAGTCCCAGGGCATGGAGTCTATGGTGGGGTGTCACTATGACACCCCTGTGTCACTGCACGGAGGGTGCTGTGTAACACACATAGTAAAAACACATCAAACCCTATGGAGTAAAGGACCCCATAGCCCATAAAACACATTAACAGGCAAAGGAACACCATAAATCATGTCCAAGAGTGGGAGAAAAAGAGTCTCACTTTTGGCAGGAGAAAAAACAAACTCCAGAAATCCAGCAAAGCTGCTGGGGGACTCACTAGGTTAGGAAATTCAATCTAAAGAGAGAATTCTCCCTAACATTATCCCTGTGGCAACTTTCGGTTGTTATACTTGTTTCAGATTACGAATCGAAATTTCCTTGTGCCATTTCCTTGCCCGCATTGACTAATCGATGAACTCCATCCGTTGGCCTCGTTTGATATATAGGTGTATATTTAAGTCACTGCATATAATGAATTCCGCATGTTGATGTTCTATGAGTGTTTGATCGAGGGTTAGAAACACACCATCTAGGAAATTGCTATCGTTTAACGATGCTAGATTCCAATACAGGTTCATGATGGATATGAGGCGGTCAAGGGTGTTATGGCCAGAAGGTTGTATTCGAATGATGGTATTTTGTATCCAAGGATTTATGTTGTTGGTCACAACAATTGACCATTGTGGTCGAATTTGAATTAATGTCAAAAGTCCAGATGCTGGTCTGCTGGAGGCACCTTTTATTGCAGGATTCAAGAGAGTAATATAGCCATTGCAGCTTGGAAGGTCCGTAAGCCAAGTTTCTTGTAGGCACACTATAGATGTTAATTCGAATTCCGGTTCTGCGTAGTTGAATAGGTGGGAGTTTCCCCTTGTATTCCAACTGCATAATGACCAATGGAAATCTTTTATTTTTAGTGGTTATGATACAGAGGATATATCTCGCGTAGTGTCTAGGTCCTCAGCATAATCACGGTGGAATGGATAGTTCTCGTTGCTTTCGTAAGAAGTATCTTCTGGTATCATTTCTTGAGATTCAGGATGGTCAGGAGGCCTATAGGAAGGATCATATCTTATATGAATTGAACGTTCACTCTCCTGGTTTCTAGCAGATTAAGACTTTGTGTAATTGTTCCACTTTCGTGGTATATCAGGTGTTGTCTCAGATGACGTTTGGTTGCAGCTGAAGTCCAGAACATCTAGGACTTCTGCTTGTTCAAGATTTTTTTCCATTGTCACACTATCCCATAATTCCAGTGATACTCTGTCAAGTGGAGTGTGGTCTTGGAAGATTATAAATTTGATGGCTCGAGATGAGATTGTTTTGAGATCAGGTATTGTCTTTAAGAGTAAAAGCATGTTGATTCAATATCAAACGTTTGTTTTTGGTGGTTTGATTTTCTATCTGCAATATGTATTGGGATCGATCTGGTATTGGATTAATGAACTCTGGGCAGCTGATCTGATTAGTTTTGCGCAGATCTTCTGTTTGTCCTTCTCTTGATGTTTGTCTGGGAGTCATGACGTAGTCTGAGACATACATGGTTTCATTGGGGCTCCTAGAGCTGGTCTTGTGGGGTCCTCTGGTTCTTCTGGGCAATGATACAACGTCTGGAGAATCATCGCTGATCGATTGTTCGGTGGATGATGATATCTCATCTAACATTGATTCATCCGATATGTCCTTGCATGTTAGTTCAAAACTTTGATATGTGGATGGTACATATTCATCCACAATAATAAGGCTTGAGTCAAAAAAAGGAGTTTGCTCAGTGCGAGCCTCATCGTGCTGGTCCGTGTACGTCGTGAGATTTAGTAGGTCCTCTGTGCTGGTTGAGATGTACTCATTGTTGCCGTTTTGCACTGAAGTCCGCTCTCTTGAAGGTTTCATATCTGTTAGTAGGGCGGTAGGGTTTTTTTACACGTCCTATAAGGGGTGCAGGTTGAGTGATTGAATGTTTCACTGGCTGGTTCACTGTGCGTAGAAACGCCCTTGAACTGTTCTGTTTGGCGATTGCAGGTTTTTTTTTTCTTGTGGTTGTTGGTGGCTTTCCTATTTGTGTGATTGTCGATTTAGCTCCCCCCGTGAAAATTTTGAAGATTTCTGCACTTGGTTGCACTTCTTTGTTTGACTATGAAGGTGCCATGGTAGGTTCTAGAATTGAAAAGTTATCGATACCTCCGACTGGCATTTGTGATGCTGTGGGCAATACAGACGTGATAAGTATGTCTTGTGTATCAGGTGTTATTCTAGCACTGGACTCTGTCGGTATCTGTGGCTGCTGTGCCGCTTGCATCCAAGCCATAACGTTAATCGTCAGTCTATTTTTCTCTTCTCTGTCGCCTCTGGCAATTTCGCACAATCTCTGTTGCCATCTCAGTGATTGCTCTGCTTCGCAGTCCAATCTTTTTTCAAGTGTGGTTAGGAAGTTCTCTATGTATACTTGCTTTGTGTGAATTAAGGCTAATAATGTAGCTTGGTCGCAAATCGCATCTTTAGAATCTTCCTGCAGTTTCAGAAATGGAATCATTGATTGGGATACAACTGCTATTAGCATGTTTTGTAAATCGATCATAGTTGTTGGGATTCTTGGTTGATTTGTTTGATCGTGAAAGGAGTGCTCCGTGTGCAGGTCGCGATTGTCATGTTTTCCGTTTTGGTTTATTGCGCTTGATTTCCGGATTTCATGGTCGGCTGGTGGTGTGTAATAAGATTCTTGAAAGTCATACGAAAAATGAGCTTGAGAGCTTCTTTTGTCAGTTTTTAGGTGCAAATCATGAGTTAATCTCTGGTTATGGTGATTTGTTGATTGAATAGGTTGCTGTGATAGCAATAACATTGACTCTTGTTGTTTCTTTCCATTTGTTGCAGTAATCGGGTAGGGTTTATGAATTATCGTTGGCGTGGATGTGGCTTCTGGACATCCAGATGAGATGTTGCCGAATATTGCTTTCCGTTTTCCAACACTGTTCATTATTGACTCAATTTCTGTGATGTCAAGTGAGGGCCTGTCCGCTTTGGCAGTCGCTTTGGCTGATTGGTCAATGTCTACATTTTTACTTTGAGCTTTATTCGTATGAGATTTGAGCCATTTTAATTTCACTAGTCTAGCTTGCTCTTTTTTAGCGGTTGTCCGTTCTGAGTTTTGCGGTATTGTGCACAAAGGAGTGGATAACAGTGGAAATGTGTTGGGACATTCCGCTGATTTTTGCTTCCATTGATGGGATTGGATGTTCCACTTTAGCAGAGTCCTATATTCTCCTCGACAGTTGAAGTGGAATTCGACTGCATTGTGTTATCAGGTAATACAGTATGTTGTTCTGGTGCTTCTATGTTTGTCTCTGGCACAAGAGTTTTGTGCAGGGGCCTTTAAATTGGGGCTGGTTTGTATGTGCATTTCTAGTATCATTGAATGTGTCCATATTTGTATCTTGGGCGCATGATGGTTTGGTGTCCCATTGAGTAAGTTCGATTTCTGTCTGGTTAGATGGCTCTCCTTTGGGATCCTTCGTTTCCTGGGTTTGTTTTAAAGGGCTTAGTTGGTGGTGATCTTGCTCAGTTGTTTCCTCTAGATTAGATTGAGCAGGGAGTGCTCGTTTCTGTTTCTTGGATATAGTTTGCTCTAGGGTCAGCTGTTTTAGTTCGTTCGAGGTAGACGCAATTGGTGCAGAACCTAATTTGCAGCGCAGCCTAGTCTTGGGACCCGGAATGGTCTTTGGGGTCTTAGTAGTCATGGCAGTATATGACAATCTGGCGAAAGCTGCTGGAAGCTGGGCGTGTTTGGGAGTCTCTGTATCTAGTCTCTTGATGGAATCTGGCTTTGTTACAGAGTCTCTATATATTGACCCTTGGTGGCAATTCGCATGACGAGATCAAAGGGCTCCTGTCCCACAGTTTCTCGCACGTTATACAGGTGTCGTCTTGTGATTAGATTCTTGTCTGTTTTCCAGCTGTTGATTTTATGGCAAAATCTCGAGTTGCTTGGTGAGCATATCAAGGGTGTATGAGATCAAAGGGCAGATGCCCCGCAGGCTCTCACACCCTAAGGTGGTCTTTGGTAGGTCCGGTTGTTGAGTAGGTAAATCAGCAGCGCACAGGATCAAGGAGAAAATTCTGCAGGCTCTCAGACGGTGGAAATTAGAATTAGTTGCTTCCGATGATTAGCGTTTTGGGTACCCAGTGGTTGAGATCAAAGGGCAATCGCCCCGCAGTCTCTCACCGGCTGGACACTTGTTATCAGTTAGTCTGAGGAGTTGAGCATGAAATGCCAAGTTGCCAATTGGCGTTATACGGGAAGGGCAGGCGAAATCAGTCTCTCGCACGCCGTTTCTTAAGTGCTTTCAGGTCACGTTAGTGGCTTCTAGCAATTGCACGATGAATGGATAACAATGTCTATAGTTCTACAAAGTCTAGTTCAGTAATAGCAAGGGATGCAAAGTCTGAGGGCTGGTTCCTTATATTCTAGCACACGTTTCTCACAAAGCTTTTTCAATAGAGATGACTAGACGAAGGGGCTCAAGTGGGTGTAAGCATAGACAGTCGTCACATCAACCGCGGCAGATTCTAGGGATATAATGCGGAGTGCCGGAGAAGCATTTTCCAGCTGTGGTCGGGTGGTAACATTAGGGTAATGCCTGGCAAAAGCCAATGTGTGTTTACATTAGCAGTATATACATGATTCAGGGCTGGTGCTAGGATTTATGTGGCCATGTGCAGCAATACAGACCCCTGCGTTTTGTATATAGTGACATCATAGGGAGTTAAGTCTTTACGGGTGTCATTTGATAACATTACGCAAAGTGATATTACAAAATGTGAAATTACAGAAAAGGGCATTGGTAAAATGCAGTGCTGGCTGTTGAGCTTTGAAACAAGGGCGATGTCATTTACACCCTGAATATGTGAAATGAAGCAGATGAACTGAACACCCCCCACCCCCAACTTGCTCTAGAGGAGACTTCATGGGCTCTCATACCAATCAGATGGTTTTAATAAATGATAAAACACGATGCATTTTAGTGCACGATTTGTGGAAGACATTGGATAAAAAGCCTCGGGCCATGCAGGCAGTTTCGAAGGAGAAAACATAAGAGATTCAATAATTCAGATGCCGGGTCCTCCAACATAGACTGGTGCATTTTGCTGCAGAAAATCATTAAGATGCCATTAGAAAATTGTGCACACAATAAACCATTGGATCTACTGTACGCAAATAATTGTACCGCTTCACTAAATCGGTGCCTGATTCCTTGTACCACTACCACTCTGGGGAAAATACCTTTCATAAATCATATGTCGAGCAGGGATCGAAATTACGATCGGATAAGCAGGAGCTAAAAGCAGTTCCTGGGTATCCAGCATTAATCAGTGACCAGGAGCTACCCACTGGGACCGAGGAGCTAGTACATAACGTTCCGCAACTCCCTTTCCACATTAGATGCAAACATACCATTTTGTCCTTCTGCTTTAAATGTCTTATAGATGTCCTAAACGCACAGAGTTAAATTCATGTATGTTTGTTTGTTTGACATCAGTTGGTCTAGGGAGCCAAAAGTAGCTCCTGGTAGCAGTTTTATGTCAAGCTAACGAGGGTACACGCAGGAGCTAAATAGCTCCCAGCTCCCCTCACTTTCGAACCCTGGGCAAGCAATGTAATTAACAGTGTTGTTCCTGTACTGGTGCTATTGTATGCTCGGGTCCTGTGTTGCTCAAATATTCCATTGCACTGTAAATAATAGAATGCTCATTGTAACAACCTGCCGGGCCTGCTGCTCAATGCACACTGTTGTACTCAGCTCTACAGATAAGCGGTGTATCAGCCAATTGCAGTCTGTGAAAATGGGCAAATGGTCACAAAAAAAGGGTGCACAAATACTCCCAACAAAAATAGGAAATGAACCCATAGGAACCTGTCCCCCTGCTTTCATCCACACAGCTCCATGGATATGTTTGGGCCAGTAGCACACATAGTGCCACAGGAAGAAACTCTATTATTACCATCTGATTTCAAGAGGTACAATGTATCTTTTTAATGTGCATGAATAACTAGGCGCAAATAAATACTTAAGCAAAACCTATTTTACTCAATATTATTAAATACTCCCATTGGGAATTGGACTTATCTTTTTATTCCCCAAAAATCATTTTACTCCCAACTTTAAAAAATAGGGAGTAACATACTCCCTCTTAAAAATCTTATCTGGTGCACTGGTTGTACTCAAATGTGCCAGCCTGACATTTTAAATGTTGCCATGCACTCCTAAACTTCTTTCCAATTCCGCCGGTTAATCACACATTCTCATGACTATTTCAACAGGGCCATCCTTCTTTTGCCAGTTGCTTAGAATGTCATACTAGTTTCTTCATTGCCCCCAGAAACTTAATATGTCTCTTTGACAGTGAACCCAGAAACTTACCACACCACTTTCTATCCCTTTCATTAAATTGTTGCTGGTTTTATCAGTGCATGCCAGTATCACCTCCAAACATTCTCATATGACATATATCCCATGCCATTTTCACATTGCCCTAGAAATTGCTGGCCACTGGGAAGAGAAGGGGGGCTTTCCATGTGCACACGCTTGCTGAATCATCAATGTTCTATGTATGTCTCTTGTAAACAATTCTGATTGATTGATTGATTGATTGGGATAGAAAGCCCTGAGGAAGACCTGAGTGTTTAGGTCAAAACACGTGTTGGCTGCCCAGTAAAGAGAAGTGCAACAAAAATTGACGGGGTGTAGAACAATTGGTTTCACATCTTCGTATACTTTTTATTTGTTGTGACCTTGGGCAAGTGTCACTCGGTGTGACTACTGCAGACTAATCACCCTCCAATATAACTAGTAGTTGTAATTGATTTGTTAGTTTGAGCACATGGTATTTAACTCAATGAAGTATTTTCTCAACCTTTTCAATTGTAGTTCAGGTGTATACTACTCCCAAGCACCCCAAAACTCCTGAGAATAAGGAGTTCTGTTATCATGTTGCAGGGATCAAAATTAGGATTGGATAAGCAGGAGCTAAAATACGTTCCTGGGTATCCAGCATTAACCAGTGACCAGGAGCTACCATTGGGGAACTAGGGGCTAGTGCATAGCGTTTTGCAAATCTAATTTCTGCATAAGATGCAAACCTATCATTTTGTCCTTTATGATCCTGTATGATTTAATTGTTATGTAGATGTGTCCTAATGTTTTTCTATCAACTGTCCCAAATGCACAAAGTTAAATTCACACAGGTGTTTCTTTGGCATCAGTTGGACTGGGGAGCCAAAAGTAGCTCCTTGTAGCTGTTGGTGTCCAGCTAACCAGGCTCCTTGACTACATGCAAAGCTAAATAGCTCCCAACTCCCCTCAATTTCAAACCCTGTGTTGAAAATCCTGATGATAAATTTGTAAAGAAATTCACCACCTGATAAGAATAAATGTCTGTTCATTGTATGGAGGGATTAATAAGGTCAATCCGCATTGACCCTATTCCCAAACATAAAACATCATTGTAACAGGGCATGAAATATATGAATGAGTTTGTTTTGTAATACAAATGTTTGCGCAAAAAGCACAAAAGTTGGCACTGTGGGGATATAAAATCATTTTATATACATGTCCTTTGGCGATGAACAGTAAACATAAAAGAATGGAATACCTTGAACGATTACTATGAGGCCACAGCCAACCAAGCACCTGGCATTGTAAATGGAGGCTAGGTAAAGCAGTAAGAGGCAAACATTTTCATTAATATGTGAGACAAAAGTGGGACTAGCATTTGTAGATAGAAGTATCCAGAATCCCATGCTTCGAAGAAGGCAGTAGGTAGCCCCTCAAGGTTTCCTCCAAGATAAAATATTGTAAGAGGATTAACAGTTATGGGATCAGAGGGAGCGGCAGGTGTTACAGACAGCAATGATGGACAAACGGGCGATCGCTCCCTGAAGCGAGAGAATGCATCTTCTCAGGAACTACATAACCGGACCACTGTCTGTGTTGAAAAGCGAATAAAGGACACTGGGCCTCATAATACGTCTTCCGGAATACCAGGAAACGCAATTACCGTTACCAGCACTTGTCTGCCGCTATTACCGGCAGATTACAAGTGCCGGTATACATGGTAAATCCCTATTCCATGGAGTTCCATAGGACTCCATGAGGGAATTTTGCCGCTATTAGCGGCTGTGCCGGTAATACAGGCATTTTTGGACCAGTAGGGGTCAGATTTACCTCCAGCTATTAGCTGGAGGAGGTAAGTCCTTAACCCCCACCGGCAAAGTTGTAGTTAGCCGTTCCAGTAAAAGTGCTGGCAAACGTTATTACCGGCGGTTTTACCACATACCGGCCAACTCGTAATGAGGCCCACTGATTTGTCTTTTGGGGAGTTGTTCCAGCTTTTCAGTTTCGATGGAAACGTGCTGCAGGTTATTGTATTGTATTTCAATCTAGTAAATTGACCGTCTTTGCTGCACACCCATATTGGGTGAATGTATTTCATTTGATTAACTCTCTTCTCGTCTTCACTAAGCTTAACCTCCTGCCCAATTGTCTGCTCGTCCTGCCTTGGACAAGAGCTTGCTTTTGGATCCGTCTACTACAAGTTGTTCGATCCACACTTATTCATTTTAGAATTCAGAAGACTTCTCAAAACTCATCTTTTCTCCAATGTGTCCCAGGAACTCCGCTCTGCCCCTCCTCTTGTCAAAATCTCTGAAGCTGCCTGCGTGGCATGCCGGGTGCTACATAAAACTCTAAATAAATATGTATAACTTTCAAAGTGCTCCATATTTCAATCGTTTCATGATCACTAATGTAATGGAGGCATGCCGTAACAGGGATGCTTTGTTGATTCTGTATGCAGAAAAATATATAAATGTTTTCTGATATTTGGGATAAACTGATATACTGAAAACCAGAAAGCCAAAGAAGGACATAATGCATTTGCATAGCTCTTTAAAAATAAAAAAGTTATGAATGCATTCATGTAAAAATATCTTAAGCGACATAGCATTTTCAACAGAATGCCTCAAACCAATGTTATATTTCTGAGATTCATGTTATGCGAGATGTTAAATAATTTTCTAGAATAAATAGTGGTGAAGAGTGGCTGGCTGTGCTACAGTCTCTTGTCCCTGTTTGTTGGGAAAGTGTGTTGCTGGAGGTGGAACCCAATTGCAAAATCACTAAGCTATCCACGGCGCGGCACGGAGTGGCTGACTGTGCTGTCCATCGAGTAGTGGAGCTTGGAGTTTAGGAGTTCCGGGAACTGAGCTTTCTACTCCCGCCGGCTGTCGAGTAAAGCGACACAGTGAAAATGGATCTCAGTATGAATGCCAACCAAAGGACCAGAAGTCAGGTTTGTCTACATTCAAGGGACTGCTCCGGCCCCAGGTCCTGAGAAACATTGAGTCCATGCTCTCAAGTTAGGGCTATATCTGTGTCTGTTTGTGTACGAGACAACAGCTTATGCAAATACCTTAGCCCTGTTTTCGTTGGGGGCAACCCTTCGTGGGGAAGAGAGAGCCCAAGTAGCGAGCCCAAGTAGCGAGCCCGAGGGGAGTAAATCGGCTTTCCCTTTGTCGGCAGACTTACCCAATACGTGGGCACAGTCAAAAACCCTTGAAAAGGAGAAAGGAATTGACCATACTTCCTCCCTAATGTTGAATGAAAAGTCTTCCCTAACAGGAAATCAGTCGGACAATTGCCTCTCACTGACAAGTGACAAACCGCCTCTGTCTTTCATAATCGAGCAAGTCAATTTATCAGCAGAGTAGGAGGACGCGGAGTGCCCCCTGAAAAGTCCTATAAGGCTGGTGGTAGTGCCTTATGGGATTGAAAGCCCTGAGAGGGTGGCCGCAGGTTCACTGACTCAAATATCAGTCCAGAAGGGGTGCAAACGACGAGCGGCAGGGGCAAAAGATTGGGATGATCATGCCAGCATGAACTCCCAGATGCAGAGCTGATTGAGGACGAGAATGTTTTAGCTGGCTTGGTGGAAAACAAGCTTGTGCGGGGAGAGTGGACCCGGACCCGTGCCAAAAAAGCTATCTAGAAAAAAGGGCTAGTAAATGGGCCAAATGGGAAAGGTGAAGGAGTAGACCCCCAAAGGTGGGCCTCTTCATCTCAGTTAAGATGTATGCCAATTACTCCAACTCTGAATGAGCTGTTGGAAATGAGTGAGGTGAGTTTAGGTAAGGCGATACCTTTGCAGCCTCTAGATTGACTGGAGGGATTGCGAAAATATTGCTGCAAATGGGAAGAAGTAAGGTCTTCTCAAGGAAGAGAAGCCTCCCTGAACCTAGCCAGATCGCCGGATACACAAGTGAAATGAACCACTCAAAGAGATTGAGAAAAGCAGAAGGTTACAAAGGACATAATCGCTAGCTCAAGTGAACACATCTTGTACCAGCACCTTGGGCTGTGTGGTGAAAATGCTCTGGTGATTTCTGGCACTGACTCATCCTCTGAATCAATATGCTCTCCGCCAAAAAATACAAGACATAAAAGAAATAGCAATAGTCGGAGGAGCTCCGGTATGAATAATCAATAAAATGCAGCAAGTTTCCAGACTCAGTGTAGCCTTATGTCGGCCTTAACTATATCATTGGCACCGCTTTTAAAACTATATCAGTCTATTAATTAAAACTACAAGGACCAGGCTACATTGCTGGCAATGACTCACTCAAAGCTTGTACACATGGAGGCTTCCTACCAACGTTTCAATGAAGATTGGACTGAAAAAACTGAGGAAGGGCTACTTCAGAAATTACTCTGTGATCACATGACGGAGGTTGGGGGCCAATAAAAAAAGAACTGGATGCGGCAAAGGAGATTTTGAAATGGGGTAAAGAAGCTGCAAAAAGAGTGCAGCTTAATCCCTCTGTCGTGATCATATCTAATAATGCCCCCAACTGTCAGACAGTCCAAACGAGCCCAAATGTATATAATGGTGAAGTGGAGGGTATAGCAAAGGACTCAACGTTGCTGCAAACCCTATTTGTTGAGACCAAAAAGCAGATTGATCCATGGGTACTGGAAGGGCCGGAGGAGGTGACAGTGATGCCTAAAAGCAGGGAAGCTCTCAGAGGTCAAGTTTCGGTCCCGACCCTTCACCAGATAAATCCCATGTAGTGGATATTGACCTGAGTAAGCAAGCGACAATGGAAAAAGAAAAAAATATACGAAATCTTCTATTCTTGAACAAAAAGGAAACAGATAGCTAGAAACAACAAACTTGTGTAGCAACAGCAAACAAAAAAATCCCAAAACATGCCCCTCAAGAAATCATCCTAGACAAATGGGTTTCGAGGCTTCATTCAGAATTTTAAAAGAGCATTCTCCGAGCTGGGAAAAGCCCCACAGTTTAGTGGGCACAGCAAGGATGGAAGAACCTCCGTTACTGAGACCCCTGTAAACACCTCCTCCCAAACTGAGGAATTAAATTTGCAAAATCTGGATCAAATTAGAGGCAAAAGTCAGCAAAGCATTGAACAGGAACGATTAGATCTTTCAGTATATGAAGACGAAGGAAGTATTCAAGCAGTAGCTTTGTCTTGGTCATCAAATGTATCTGGGGGGAATCTAGCTTCTCAAGAATCAGTGGAAGTAACTGCTGTGAAAGCTCCCCTGTATACGCTACCAACTGAGGCACCGACTAAAAGATTCTTGACTTTGGAGGAAAAACGCATACAGACCCTCTCTCTACTTAAAGATAAAGGAAACTGTGAAGTATCAACTGGGCGATTTGAACAAGAGATCTGCCACAGTAGGGATAGGCATTGGTGTGAACTCACACGGCAACCATTTGCGCAGCAGTTGGTTTGCTAAGAAGAAAGAAAGGGACCTAGAAATTTCCCCCAAAAGCTACTTTGACAGAGAACCAAACGGCTGGCCTGAAATAAATGAGGTTGTTCAGTGGGCCGCGTCTAAAAGTATAGACATTAACAAAGGTCGTCAACTAAAAAGGGAGACCTTTATAGGTGAGTAAAAGTGGGGGGTGCAGGGTGATTCTGCAGAGATTTGTTTCTGTGGAGGATGGTCTAATGCTGAATCCTCTCAGATGTATTTCGATTATTTCATCATATACCCAAACTCTGTGAATTGCAATCAGTTGATATTGCGACAGTTGAGTTCCCCATTCCTAATGAATTTGACTGGGTATTTTTGTGCATACATTCTAAAATGATTTGCGCCCTGCTTTTGGAATCAGTAGAGGCCTTCTGGCCCTTGGGTTTTGATATCAGAGAAATGGGAGCCAGACAGTTTGAGTATCAGGGGGTAGGGGGCTGAGGTAGGACACCTACCTCTCATGAATAATAATAATTGTGAGAAAGATGGGTTTGTACATAGGTGCGAATCTGCAAACACCAAGTTAGTAGGTGGAGGAGAGTTTGACCAGGGCCTTGATGGTGAGTACTCTGGTGACCGAATAGCTCTAAAGATCACAATTAACAGACAAGCAGATTTAAAATGGTTGATAGTGGTCCAAGATCGCCCAAATTCAAACTTGGACGGTGAAGAAAACTGGGGGTGGATGTTGTGAGGAACTCATGGTGACAACAAGTAAGACAGACACAAGTGATTACAGTTCAAGGATGTTTATTGAACAAAGAATGCTGTATGCAGGTTGGGAAAACACCTAATCTAAACCTATATCTAAGATGGGCGCAAGCGTCGACCATCAAATGAAAACTAAGGCAGTCCTAGTGGTGTTGTATCAACATAAAAAGGGCCTATACTAAGAAACCTCTTGCAAAAACTCACAACTAATACAAAAAGGGGTGTGGGATAGTTCTCAAGAAAAGAAATAAGGGTTCTTAAATAATATGTCTGGATGTATTAGCTTGGGTCTCCCTTCCCCACATTTTGGACACTGGGTAAGATGGGAGCTTGGAGCACAGAACAGAGTTGGGCTTCTCCAGCGTGAGACGACAGTTCTAAGGGCAGCTCTCAGGGCGCACTGTCGAGCTTTCACTTGAAAGTCTATTGTATTCGAGGACCTTACGTCTTCAAATAACAAAACGAAAGTCCCTTTAACAAATGAAAAGTTGGTTTCCAATGTTCGGTGGGTGATGAGTTCACCCCTGGGTCCCCCTCTTCTGGGTGCTGACCTTTCTCAATTGTTTATCACAGTTTCACGTAGGGTGATGGCTTAACTACTGGGTCCCCCTCTTCTGGGTGCTGACCATTCGGTTCCAAAACACACCATTTCTTGGGACTTTAGACTTTGCCCCTCTTGGGATTCACTCACCTTGTTTCTTCTCACTGCGGGATTCACTTCCTGTTCTTTCACTTAGTTTGTAGATTAAAGTCTTTCGATTATACAGGCATTTTAGTTGACCCTCTGTATGACCAGTTTGACCTATTTCGCTGAACTGTCTATGGCCTTCTGGTATATGTATTTTCGCTCAGATGCAGACCAGAATCATCTTAAGTTAGCACCCACGTGGTGCTGATTGCCCTCTGCAGCTGGTCTGGCTTTCCTAGATCATCAAACCTGGTTACAAAATGTGCCACTTGCGATTCTCCCACAACAAAGCCCGGTTTTTATTGGTTCCCCTTCGACTCACCGGCTGTGATGATTCGCTTGGCTTTTCTTATTCATCGGAGTCCTGGCCGGTACCACGACCGCGGGAGCTTCCCTCGCTCCTGCTTATCGGCGTAGGCTGGCCCCGTATACCGTTGACATCTACTACAAGACCCTGGTGCTAATGTTCGCGGTCTTAGGCTCTCTTCCACAAAGGTTATATGGATCTGGGACGAAAAGCGTAAGGTCACGTCTCTCCTCGCCACCTTCTCGATTCCTGCTGCCTTTCTCCTTCGCTTGAACTGCTGCCCCTGCTTAGCCATCTCGTTGTGCTGTCTGCAAGGCTTGTCTTGCTCATACTGTGCTCTCTGGCTCCACCTTTTACCCCTGTGGGGAAGCGAAAGGGCCGTCAGGTGTGTGTGATTCTGATCAATTGCCTGACTATTCTTGACCCTTGTATTGGGACATGTCATGTAAACTGCTCTGATGTTAGTCTGTTGTCCTTTGTGCCCGTCGGTGTCCCACTCCCCCCAACCCCCCCATCCAGATGATCCTCCCTCACTGGTCCACCCCAAGGAACTGGATCCAATAGCCATGTCCGTGTCCTGGCCACCTGGATGATGGATCCCCCGGGACTAGCTAGGGAGACACCTTCCGGTTTCTCACATACCCTTCCTCCATGTGATATAGCCGCATTTGTTTCACAGGGGAACCAGGAAAGAAAATCCACGTTTCCCTGGTCTTTTCCGTTCCGGTGCTTCACCATGAAACAATAGGGTTGTAGGTCTAGAAACCATTGCATGACCCGAGGGTTTCCCTCTTTGCGTTGTCTAATCCAGACTAAGGGTGAGTGGTCTGTAACCAGAGTGAACTTTCTTCCTAATAGATAGTACCTGAGATGTATAATGGCCCTTGTATTGGGACATGTGAGGTAAACTGCTCTGATGTTAGTCTGTTGTCCTTTGTGCCCGTCGGTGCCCCACTCCCCGAGGAGTCCCCTCATCCAGGTGATCCTCCCTCACTGGTCCACCCCAAGGAACTTGATCCAATAGCCATGGCTGTGTCCTGGCCACCTGGATGACAGATCCCCCGGGATTAGCTAGGGAGACACCTTTAGGTTTCTCACATACCCTTCCTCCATGCGATGCAGCCACATTTGTTTCACAGGGGAACCAGGAAAGAAAATCCATGTTTCCCTGGTCTTTTCATTTCCAGTGCTTCACCGTGAAACAATAGGGTTGTAGGTCTAGAAACCATTGCATGACCCGAGGGTTTCACTCTTTGCGTTGTCTAAACCAGACTAAGGGTGAGAGGTCGGTAACCAGAGTGAACTTTCTTCCTAATAGATAGTACCTGAGATGGATAATGGCCCACTTGAAGGCTAGGGCCTCTAGTTCCACCACGTAGTAGTTTTTCTCATGTGGAATAACTTGAGACCGGTGTATAGTATGGGGTGTTCTAGTCCATTGGAAATTTGGGACAGGACGGCCCCTAACCCTGTAAGGGAGGCGTCTGTCTGTAACAAAAACTCCTTTGAGAAGTCGACTACCTTTAGGGTTGGGTTTTGGCATAGTGTTTGCTTTAGGATGTTACAGCATACTTCGTCGTCCTCGCTCCACTGAAGTTTCTGGGGTTCAGCATTTTTAAGTGTATCTATCAACCGTGCCATTTTATCTGAATAGTTAGGGATAAACCTACAGTAATTACCTATTAACCCAAGGAAAGCTCTAAGGTCTCTTTTGGTCTTTGGAGTTGGAGTATCCAAGACGGCTTTTACTTTTTAATGTTGGGGCTGTACAGTTCTGTTCCCTACGAAGAAGCCAAGATATTTCATGGCGGATTAGGATAATCTGCATTTAGCTGGATTTGCAGTTAGACCAGACTTTCAAGATGGTATAAAGATGGAAGTGATGGTCTTACTATAAATGACAATATAGTCAATGTAAGCTCCACAAAGGTCTGAATAGGGTTGTAAGATATTATCCATAAAACGTTGGAATGTAGCTGGTGCCCAGTGTAGGCCGAAAGAGAGGACTTTAAACTGGAATAACCCTAGGGGTGTTGAAAACATAGTTTTTACCTTATCTAGCCTATATATTGGGACTTGCCAGTACTCCTTTGTTAAATCTAGGATAGATCGATACATGGGTGGCTGTTCGTAGTTTATCAATTAGGTCATCGATGCTTGGTATGGGATAGGCATTGAAGTCCGATATTGCATTAACTTGAAGGAAGTCAATGCAGAGTCTCCAGGATCGTGTGTAATGGAAGGGACTGCTCAAGGGATGTGGGAGGACTTGAGAGCTATTTGCTATTGAAACAAAGGAGTGGCGTCCTACCACATAGATTTTTGTTACTTCACATATACATTTTATGTAAAGATGACAACATTTTTTGCATGCTTAGTATCAGTAGATCTGTGTGATTTAGCTTGTTATCATTAATTGAGAGGGGAGCAAAAAACACATGTTGAGTGAGCTTTAGCTTTTTTTATGCTTAGCCAATGTCAAAGAGGTGCAGGCTCAATTCCGCATTATATTCCCCTGTTCAAGTGGTTCCTATATCAGAGAAAAAACAGAATCTGCATGTCATTGACAAACATTTTATATAGAATAGGAAAAGAAAAAACAAATGTATTCAAAACACTAGTAAATGAACATTGACATTAGAATATAAATACACACGTGCTAGACAGTTATTGAACAGTGAAAAACTGTAAAGGTTGGCCTCTATTTACAACACATTTAGATAGTTTAAATGTTTTATAGGGCAACCAATGCGACAGAATTGTTCAAACCGTAGAGATCTAGTTCAAAGAATCGTTACTAGTACATCCTCCTTGATATTTTGGAGGTGTACTGAGTATCTCCCCAATACTCAGATTGTAACTTTACTTTTTGGACGTAACTGGCATTTTGCTGGTTTTGTGCCTTTCCCATGTGAGTACAAACGAAGTCCCGGACTAATTAGATCTGTTCCCTGATTCTAGTGGCGGGTTGGGATATTATATTGAAATGGGGCCTCCTCTCGTTCTTCCCAGGTTTCCCGGAGCATGTCCAGGACATCCCTCGGTTCTCTTCCATAGAGTAGCTCGACGGGAGAGAAACCTGTGGAAGCTTGGGGTGTTTTTCTCACTGCAAATATTGCCCATGGGAATCATTCGGTCCCAGTCCTTCCCGTCGGTGTCGACGAATTTTCATAGAATTAGTTTCAAGGTCTTATTGAATCTTTCTACTAGACCATCAGTTTGGAGATGGTACCCAGAAGTTCGCAAATTGGTAATATGTAGTAGCTCTTTGACTTCCGCCATAAACATACTCGGAAAATTTGAACCCTGATCTGTTAGTATTACCTTGGGAAAGCCAAGCCTAGAGAAATACGGTAGAAGATGTTTCAGGATTTGCTGAGTGCTATTATTTTCACATTGGGAATGCCTCTGGTTATCGGGTCGCATAATCCACGATCGCCAGGACATACTTGTTGCCCAATTTATATGTTTTCGGAGGTCCTATGTCCATGCCAATTTCTGAAAAGGGGACTTCTATAATTGGCAACGGATTCAGTGGGGCAGGTAATGGAACGTGCAGGTTGGTCTTTTGACAAATCTCCCATGTTTGTACAAAAGTTTTGATGTCGGCTTAGACACCTGCCCAGTAAAACTTTCCACTAATATGCACCTGGGTTTTAGCTTGGCCCAAATGTCCTCCCGTAAAATGGAATATGTGCGATCTCTAGCACAACCTTTCTGTGACTTTTTTAGGTATAACCAGTTGAGTTTTTATTAACGTTTCAGAGGAGGTTTCTTTTTTGTAAAGTAACCCTGGTTTTAAGAAGAAAAACAGACTTTCCTTCTCTAGGCTTCTTCTTTCTTCTTTCTTCTTTCTTCTTTCTTCTTCTTCTTTTCCTCTACTTTCCTTTCTCCAATGGTAGGGGATTCATCAGCTTCTCCAAAGCCTAAGTTACCTCTGTCTGTTTCATCTGGTTCACTTTCTTGGAACTGAGGGAACAGAGCTAGCTCCAAATTCCCTGTGCAATTTGGTCACCCGACGTACCTCAAAAGGGACTTTGCCATGATTCTGTAAGAGAACCTTCATGTCTCCTCAGAGGTTGGGATCAATAATGCCTGCTAAGACGTCTATCACAAACTTCCATGCTAAGCCAGATTTTGGGGATAATCGTGTGTAACACCCCGGAAGGGGAATAAAAACGAAATCTGTAGGAATCATTCCTCTTTTCCCAGGGGGAATAATAGCTTCCCTACTGCTACATATATCAAAACCTATTCATTCCTTGGTGGCAATGGAAGTATTGGAGGCTCTCTGACTAAACGTTTGAAATTGGAGGGTTCATCAATGTGTTTCAATTGAGTCGCATCCCCCGCCTGTCACTATATCTGAGGACCTCATGGTAACAAGTAAGAGAGACACAAGTGATCACAGTTCAAGGATGTTTATTGAACAATGAATGCTGTATGCAGGTTGGTAAAACACCTACTCTAAACCTATATCTAAGATGGGAGCAACTGTTGACCATCAAATGAAAAATAAGGCAGTCGAAGTGGCGTTGTGTCAACATAAAAATGGCCTATACTAAGAAATCTATTGCCAAACCTCACAACTAATATAAAAAGGGGTGTGGGATAAGTCTCAATAAAAGATAGAAGTGTTCTCAAATAACATGTCAGTATACAGTAGCTTGGGTCTCCCTTCCCCACGTTTTGGTCACTGCGTAAGATGGGAGCTTGGAGCACAGTCAGTTTTGGGCTTCTCCAGCCCAAGACAACAGTTATAATGGCAGCTCTCAGGACGCTCTCTCAAGCTTTCAGCTGTCTGGGCCAAGTCTTGTTTCACTTAAAAATCTGTTATTTTCAAGGACCTGACGTGTTCAAATAACAAAACAAAAGTCCCTTTAACAAATGAAAAGTTTGTTTCCAATGTTCGCTGGGTGATGAGTTCACCCCTGGGTCCCCTTCGTCTGGGCGCTCACCCTTCTGGTATTGTACGCCACAGTTCAAAAGCACACTATTCTTTGGGACTTCAGACTTTGCCCCTCTTGGGATTTGCTTCCCTTGTTTCTTCTCTCTGCAGGATTCAATTCCTGTTCTTTCACTTAGTTTGTAGATCAAAGTCTTTCGATTGTACAGGGATTTTGCTTGACCCTCTGTATCACTGGACCTCCTACGGGCTTCTGGTATATGTATTTTCGTTCAGATGTGGATCGACCAGAGTCCCTTGAGTTAGCACCCACTTGATGCCGATTTCCCTCTGCAGCTGGTCTCCCCGTAACTCCCTTTGCATTTCTTTCCTAGATCATCGAACTTGGTTCAAAACTAGCCACTTTGTGATTCTCCCTCAACACAGCCCGGTTCTTATTGGTTCCTCTTCGACACACTGGCTGTGATGAACCGCTTGGCTTTTCTTCTTCTTCATTAGAGTCAAGACTGGTGCCATGGTCGCAGGAGCTTCCTTTGCTCCTGCTCATCGGTGTAGGCTTCCCCCGTGTACCGTTGACATCTGCTACAAGACACTGGTGCTATTGTTTACAGTCTTAGGCTCTCTTCTACAAAGGTTCTGCGGGTCTGCGACGAAAAGGGCAAGGTTGCTTCTCTCCGTGCCATCCTCTCGATTCCTGGCGCCTTTTTCCTTCGCTTCAACTGCCGCGCCTGCTTAGCCGCCTCATTGTGCTGTCTGCCGGGCTCATCTTGCTCATACTGTGCGCTCTGGCTTCACCTTTTATCCCTGTGGGGAAGCGAAAGGGTCGTCAGGTGTGTTTTGATTCTGATCAATTGCCTGACTTTGCCTGACCCTTGTATTGGGACATGTCAGGTAAACGGCTCTGGTGTTGGTCCTTTGTGTTTTGCGAAAGTGTTAGATTTAGAAAAGGGGGACAGTGCTTTGGACTGTCCTACTTGAGAGGATGGGGGAAAGGGTGTTAAAGGAAGGGGGATACATTTCCCATGCGACCCCCCCTCCCCCATCCAGGTGATCCTCCCTCACTGGTCCACCCCCAGGAACTGGATCCAATAGTGATGGCCGTGCCCTGGCCACCTGGATGACAGATCCCCGGGGACTAGCTACAGAGAAACCTTCAGGCTTTGAATTCAAATAAAAACCAGTAATGTTCAAAGCAGCCCACGGTTGAAACCATCTCTTTTGGTAGTTGGAATTCTAAAGGGTTTAGACACCTTTTCCATAATGAAAGGATCAATCTAAAACAGTATGATATTCTTTGTCTTCATGAGACCTGGTTATCCACTCTCCCTTTGATAGATGAATGTACTCTCTTCTTAAATCCCGCAAAAAAAGTTGTGAAAGGCAGACTGACCACAGGCCTAATAACACTTTGGTTTGGGTCTGAAAGTGGTTAAAATGAGAAACCCAAACCATTATATGCAGCTATTGGTGCTAGAGATGGTAAAACCGAGCGATACGATCCTTGCATGTTTATTCATCATTAACTTGGACTGGAATCTGCTGGCTTGGAAAGATGAATGTTTGTAGAGGTGGTAATGGCTTTAATTGACAACTGTAAAACACAATACACTAACCCTATGATGATTTTGCGTGGAAATCTAAATATAAACTGCATGGGGAAAGAGATCTACAACCTAGCGGTGCAGGAGAGGGTTAAAGTGAAAAAGGAAAGCCCAAGGGTTAGGACTTGGCGAAGGAAGCTCGATGAACGAAGTTTCCACCTTTTGAATGGACAGACCCCAGGTGACATACCAGTGATACCCAAATGGAGGAGAGGCGATCAGTCTTCCACCCTGGATTACTTGTTTGTTTCTACTAATGTGTCCGCTCTGGTTATAGCATTGGAGGTAATTGGAATGGAATATAGTGATCATGACTTGGTGGAATTGGTTTTGGAATCGCCAAACCAATGGAATGTGAAAGTGTGGGAGCATGAGGTGGGGATAAGACCCGGGCAAAATAGATTTTATTTGAATCCCAGTGACGTACAGCTAATCGATGCCAAATAAAGGGCTGCTCTGGACTATTTGTGTGTTGGTTCGAGTTATTGATCCTTGTTTATTGACTTGGTTGAGACGAAGTGCCTGGGCAAAAAACACAATTTAGACCTAGACATGCATATAACATTGAAATAGTTCTAAGAAAACGCCAGTTGCATAGAGATATTAGAAAACTGCGTTCTCTCCAGGGACTGACTGAAACTGGCTCTATCAAAATACGCAAAAAACAGTACAAAATTGGCTGCCTATCCACAAAAGTTCAGTACTATAGGGTGACGCAGAACGTATGCTAAAAATCCTTGCGACCAATGATTCGAGATGCCTGTGGTTATTACTGAATGAGGTAAGGGCAAATCAGAGGGCTCTTCAATGTAACGCAGTGCAAAGGACGATTGGGTACTTATTTTTTTTTGGGGCATTCTTTGAGGGAGAGACCGTCGGATAAGGAGACCTTAGTGGCCCCCTCGCTTAAATCTTGTTGGCTCTTAAATCTTGAGAAAGGTGATATCACGGGCATGATAAAGAGAGCAAGCAACTCTCGTTCTCCGGGGCAGGATGGCCTTTCGAATTGGATGCTTAAGAAAGCACCTGAAGAATGGGCTGACTTCTGAATGATTCTTTTTGCAGAGATCTTGAACCAGAGGAAAGTCCCTGATTTGTGGAAGACCGCCATTGTGGTGCCTATTTCTAAAAAGGGCAATATTATGGATCCAAAGACCTCCCGTCCTATTGACCTTTTGGATGTCCTTGGAAGAAATGTTGCATCCCTGATCCTGACTAGATTAAAAAGGCGGGTCGCTAAATCAGGGCATTTCGACCAAAGGCAAACTGGTTTTGTCAAGGGAGTCGGGTGCAACCTAAATCTATTCCTGTTGAATGTGCTAAAGCTTAGAGCACAAGAGTCTGCATTGCATTATCGATCTTGCGCAAGCATTCGATCGTGTGGATAGAGAGTCTTTATGGAAAGAAATGTCAGCCCTGGGTTGTCCAGCAAACAACCTTGGACCAATCGGGGCTTTGTACACGGGTACCTCTATACAGATTAGATTAAATCAAAAAAAGGTTTATTAACTAAAAAAATACCCACCTTTTGAGGTTTGAAACAAGACTGTCCCCTGGCCCCTGAATTGTTCAATTTATTTATCTCTAACCCAAAAGAGGTGATAGAGGTTAGTGGTGCCTTGCCACCAAAATTAAATGGGGAGCTGGTGGGGTGGATGCTATATGCTGATGACCTTATTATTCTTGATCAAACCCCCATCGGTCTCCAGAGAACTGACAAATGCATTAAACATAAATGTCTCCAAATCGGCTGTCTTGGAAACGTAATTTCCGATGGCGGTTTGGAAATTGACAAGTTTTGCAAGTGGAAAACTCAAGATACCTGGGAATTGAGATAAACTGCAGTGTAAATGACACACCGCGTATAGTGGAACTGAAATCAAAGGCAAAGAATCTAGCCACCCAGGAAGTGATGATTCTTAAAAGGTTTGGGAGAGTCTCCTTACTCACTGTATTGACATTCTAAAAACAAAAGGTAATCCCAACCCTGTCTTATATCGCAGAGGCATCATTGTGCTTCCTATCAGAGGTCTAGAGCTTTCTATAAGGATTATTCTGGAGAAATATTCTAGGCCTCCTGAAGTGCGTACAAATTGCCATTATGATGCATGTATTGTGCTTGCTTTCAATTTACGCGGTTGTGGCATGGAAGTCTCTGTCCCTGTTTCGTAAGCTAATTATGGATAATCAATCTCCCCAAATTAAAATCCTTCAAATAAATAAGGGAGCCGATCTGAACTGGGTTCAAGAATTGTGGTCAAAACATTGTTTAGCCATTCTGGATGACGCCAACATCAAGGTGGAAATGTTGTTTTTAAACTCGGAAACAGCTAAAAAGAAAATATGGTCCTGGGACTGGATAAGAACAGAAACGGAAAAGGGATACACGCTTTAGGATTATTTGAATAAGGAGACAAAGGCTGTGAATGTACTTCCCAAGTACTTGGTTAAATTTCCAAGTGCTCGACATTGAGACCTCTTCATGCATGTTAAGATGAACCTGTTGCTAACTAACAAGGTTCTTAACTCTATGTAAAACATGAAGGGAAAACATTTGAGTCTTTGCTGCCCAAATCTTAGAGATGAGAACTCATAAACGAGGTACCCAGCACTTCAGGCTGGTGGGAGCCCATGTGTTGGGTGAACATTTTTAAGTGACCTTTGCACTATGTTCATAGATGAAATATTTAAATCAGTTTTAATATAAAGTATTGCCCTCCTAGATTCTGTTGATTTGCACATTGAAGGGTGATTTGCATCTACTAAGAGTTCTAAATGTTTTTAATTTGTATTTTATCTCCCATTTTTTTCCTTTTTCTCTTTTTTTGTTCATTTTGTATGATAGTAAAATTCTGTTTTTGTTTTCTCTTAAATTGGTAAAAGTTTCAAATAAACCAAATGCCTAATATTTTAACACATTCTTAATAAAAATTAAAAAGTATCAAACGCAAAATAAAGTGCATTTACATATCATTAAGAAATTCCAGTAGCAAATCAATTCATCTAACAACGATCCACACAGAATAAAAAAGAAAGATACATTTGGCATCAGTCGAAGCCTAAGGAGCGATATACACATATAGATCCTAAAATCAGCCGAATTGCCTATATAATGTACACAAACTAAACATTAGGAACATCAGCTTTACTTACTTTTACTTAGTTCCTCCAGTAATCTCACATCACTTTCAAATATTAATGGCTAATATTAATAATAAATCATAAAAAATATTGTATGAATTGCGTGCCTACGGTTCAGTAACGCTACACACACCTATACCTAAAGCCAGACTTCATCGAAACATTTGTATGCAATATTGGTATTTTACCATCCGGGACCTCATGAATTGCTTTGTATTTCCATGTGTTTCTTTGGATGCTGTATTTTCCAGTTAACTTTTCTTATTCTTCATGCTACTGCTATTCAATTACTTTTCCTTTTCATTTTTCCCAAAGATTCGGGTGCTGTGTTCACTTTTGGCAAAAGCAAGTTTGCAGACAATATTCCAAGCAAATTCTGGCTGAAAAATGACAAGCCTGTTGATATTGTGTGTGGCGATGAACATACTGCCCTTGTAACAGGTTAGTTGTTGCCATTAATACTGCAATACTGTCCGTATTATCAGAAAATGGTGGGATGTGCATACTAGGGAATTTGCCAGTCTACATTTAATGTGTGGATATGTTAAGGGCAATGTATTCTACTATTCTTGCAAGTAACATAGCTTGTCGCTTAAGTGGCATCAATGAGCAGCCTACGGTAAGCCAGTTGAATCCATTCATGGCTGGCTATGCCTGCCATCATTCATGTCGATAAAAAGAATACCATTAAACTACATGACACCTATTATTAGAATGCCTAGAAGTGAGATAAACCCAGCATGAAGCACTATATACAAATGTAATATAATTTTGATTATCTATATATGTAGAAGTGAAAATGTTTGGTTTGTGGCTTCGCGTAGGTTCCCTATACAATTCCACACTGTTTCACCAATTTGCACCACATTTTGCACAGTCAACTGTTTGGACCCTCTGGACATTACTGGCTCCATGATCTCAGGAAACCCGACCCCTTTCCCAGAATTTCAGCACAAGTGCAAATGTTGGTGTGGGATTGTGGTTTCGCATATGTTCCCTCTAAAATTCCGCACTGTTTCACTAATTTTCACCACATTTTGTGCAGTCACTTGTTAGGAACCTCCGGACATCACTGCTACATGATATCTGGACACCCCACCCCTTTCCCTGGATTTCAACAAAAATGAAAATGTGGGTGTGGGTTTGTGGCTTCGCGTATGTATGTTCCCTATACAATTTCAAACCATTTCACCAATCTGCACCAAATTTTGAAGCCACATGTAAGAATGCTCGGGGATATTATTGGCTACATGGCATTTGTACACCCCATCCCTTCCCCCGATTGCAGCAAAAGTGAACATTTGTGGTTGGGTTTGTGGTTTTGCTTATGTTCCCTATACCATTCCACACTGTTTCACCAATCTGCACCAAATTTTGCCCAGTCACCTGTACCTATGAGGGAAGGAAAGCCCGGGCAACGCCGGGTATATATGCATAAAATGTGATATTATTTTTGCTTTTCTTCTTGCTGAAAAACTGATGCCTTAAGTAGTCTTCGTGCTCATTGATTGTAAACTATTGTGTGGTGAACGTTTTTGAAACCCTGAAATGGGTTCTGTGGGAAGACTGTCTTTTCAGGTTATAGGGCGCGTATCATCATCTGATATTGACGGTTTTCATTTCCGCTCGTTAAAGAGAAAGTCGTTACGATTGTTGCTGTCTTGTTTGCTTCCAAATTCGCCTAAATGTCAGTTAATGAGCAGGGAATTCAAACATTGTGTGGTGGCATGGGTTATCAGTCGGCTATGGCAAGGTAAAGGAGGTGAAATACGTATGTCAAATTTGTATTACTTGCAATAAATATAAGTTAAACTCGCAGGCTCTATTTTCTCCTCCACATTGCGACGTGACAAGTACCTGCTGGCGTGATGCTGTGCTGCAAACCATGCCTCAGAGATGCCCAGAAACAGAGGAGTAGTGATTATCCCTCTAGGGCTCCAAACCTGTGAATCCTCAATACATAGATGCGTACTGATTACACCTTCAAACCTGCATTGTCTGCATTTAAGGAAAATAGTGCCGACTGCAAGGACCTGCTCACTTCAGGCTGTCCTCTTTGCTAACGTCTTGTGTATGCACTGGGTGCAGGCAGCATACCCACCGCCCACACGTAGCTAAAGTGATTCAGGCTGGCGCTCTGCTTTCTCCGCACTGGAGCTTGTTCCTGCTGCACGTCCACTGCTGACGATCCCAGCGGGTCCATCTCTCTGCACGCCACAGAGCAGCTCCTCCTGAAAGTACGTCCCTATTCAGCCAGCTGCCAACCTCACCTGGGGGAGTGGGGCTAGCAAAGGAATGGACTTTCCTAATCAGCCAGCCACAGGTACAATGTTGTCATGATAAGCAGCGGCACCATTTTGCGGGCTCGCATCGCATCACACCTCCGTTTCTATACAGGATCAATGTATCCTATTTCACTGGTGCACATTTAAGTTGGCTGTCGCCCACAGGGGGAACCTAGCCACACCCTGCATGCAAAGCGTTGGACTCCAGGCAGTTAAGATCCGGTGTATACAAAGAATCTAGCAGTACCGGTACTCATATCTTTATGGTCTGGCTCTTGCACATACCCCCTGATTGGCCTTACTACTTCAACTGTAAAGGGAAGGATTGGGTTATAATCAAAGGTGCACATTGGTCATTTCACAACCTTCGCTCCTTTACTTCATATAAAGTGGGATACCAGATGTCAGTACTTATTATAATATAGAGGGGTGAGGTCATTATCCTACCCAGGTCAACGTTTGCCAAAAGGTACTGCTTGCTATAATTCTTTACTTCAGCTATCATCTTGCTTCATGCCCTCAACTGTGCCTCCATTTTCCTTTTCCACACTAATGCCTTACATTCAACCCTGGCTTACCTCTACTATGGCCTTCCCATCCTTCCCCCACCCCTCCTCTCCTAGACATTGTTGTCAATCTTTGTTTTTCAGCTAGATATTCAGCATTAAATCAGCCAGGCATTCAGCATCAACCAGGTACCCACCGGGTTTGGCCCCTTACCACGGCATATCTGTAGTAAAAAATAACCTGCATTATTACAAGTGGGCCAGCCGAGTTGTAGTCCAACAGACTTCCCGAGACATCCATAGAAGAATTTATCAGTGTCTTGATTGCTATATCTAGTTCTAAACCATCTCATTTGAGACCCTTCATCCTTGATTCAGGAACAAGGACAATGTTTCTAATCTTATTCTCATTCATTCAAGCTATCAAAGGAATTTTTATTTTTGTATAACCATGTGGTTGTGGCCACTTTTCAGCCATAATTGCCATTATAAACATGCCATATAAGACCGAGTATTTGTCCCCAATAGGGCAACATCAATTAAGCTAGTGTTTTCCCTAGCTCCAAAAGTTGGTCTAGCCAGCGTGTCTGACGATAAGCACCCATATGGTATGATATGACATTTATAACGCGCCTGTACACAAGTGTTTCTAGGTGCAGCAAGACAAGGAGGAGGAAACAAAGGGAGGACAAAACCATGATCTTACTAAGATTTGTGTCATTCAGATTGCGCAAGCGCAGATGGGGGAAGAGGGGAGGGGAGAAGTGCAAAAATTGAGGTGGGGTGGAGAAGTGCAAAAGGGAGGGGGATGGAGAAAAGCATATAACAGAGTGCAGCCAGCGTGTGGCTAAGTGCCGGTAATCAGAGGGTGAAGCCAGTGGGTGGAGGAGAGGAGGAAGAGGAGGAGGAAGAGGAAGAGGAGGAGGAAGAAGAGGAGGAAGAGGAGGAGGAAGAGGAGGAGGAAGTCCTCTCTTCTTGTCGAGGACAGAGAGTCTGTTCTGCCTTTGGAGCAGACAGCAGGCCAGTTTGTCAGAGGGTGTGCCTGTAGCCTTTCACTTCCTCTCAGCCACCCTGCACTTGCGTTTCAGGGTGACGAGGTCTGAGTCGTACCAAGAGTTGCACTTGGATTTAGGCTTCAGGCGGATCCTCATGAAAGGGGCAAGTACATCAAGAGTGTCAGAGATAGAAAGATGGAGATTAGAGAGGGATGTGAGTCAACCAAAGGTGCAGAAGGAGGAGAAAAAGTAGCGGTAAAGGCCTCAACTGACACACACTTCATGGGTCGAATGACCAAGAAAGTAGGTGGCAGTGTTGGGATCTGCTTCGCCTGGGGGGGAGGGTAAATTGGGGGGGGTGGCTGAGAGGGGTATAAGGGGAGAGGAGGAGGAAGAGGGAGGGAGAGACTGAGGAGATCGGAATATCCAGGGCGTGCCCTGCAGAGTGGGTTGGGCCAGAGGGAAGAATATAGAGACAGAGGGAGTCGCAGAGGTTGCGAAAGAGTCCTGCAGAAGGACGAGAAGCATCCATGTGGATGTTAAGGTCTCTGAGGAGGAGACGTTGAGAGTTAGAGGCATGGAGGGAGGAGGATGGATCTGCCCACTCAGATAGGAAGGTGGCTACCTGGTCGGGCTGCCGCTAGATAGTGGTCACAGTGAGAAAAAGGCCAGGAGAGAGCGAGAGCCTGCAGACCAGGAATTCAAAGGAGTAGTAGTCCTGCATAGGAATGATAGAAGCA
This sequence comes from Ambystoma mexicanum, assembly GCF_040938575.1. Classification (NCBI taxonomy): domain Eukaryota; kingdom Metazoa; phylum Chordata; class Amphibia; order Caudata; family Ambystomatidae; genus Ambystoma; species Ambystoma mexicanum. The sequence goes on from NC_090939.1 coordinate 520,776,683, forward strand.
GGGATCCACTCCGGGAAGATCAATGCTACATCCCCACCGGGACGGTTGGTTCTGGGCGCGGAGAGTATCTTGTAGCCATCAAGAAGGAGAGTGTCAAAGCTTGTGACAGAGCTGGCTGGGAAGCGCATCTCGGTCAGACCGACGACCTCCAGATCGAGTTCTTCCAGGAGAACGCAGATGTCAGAGGAGTATTTGACAACTGATCGTGAGTTGACAGTGGCAATTGGAGCTGGTTGACTTCCGTGGAGGGGTACAGGTCAGAGGTACGCCCCGAGGAACAGTTGCAGGTGCCCAAGGATGGGCAAAGGAGGAAGGAGGAGAGGGTAAGGTAGCCAATGAAGAGGAAGAGGAAGAGGAGGAGGAGGGTGGCGGATGGATGGCAGAAGAAAGGGGCAACAAGGTGGCCAGAGAATCAGCAGGGGCAGCTGTAGAGGTGGCAGAGGAAGAGGGAGGCAGAGGAGCCAAAGAGGGGAGCAAAGGGACAGCAGGAGAAGAAAGGAAGTTAATAAGGCGCAGAAAGCTTCTATCAAAAAGGAGGGGGTTGGACTGAGGGCCTTGGACCAAGACAGTGCCGTTTAGGTAAACATTAATGATGGTCTTGGAGGAATGGAAGGGGGCCAGGAGGGCCTTCCATTGGGTGCCACCATTAATGGGTGAATTGGAAAAAGGAGAAAGAACAGAGACCATATGGAGGGTCCATAGGTGCAGAGATGGAACGACAAAGAGGATGTCGGTAAGGGTCTGTCTGGAGGAAGCACTGGTGTAGGTATCAGTGATGGGGAGGCCTGGATTGGAGACCAGGATATCCCTCTTGAACTTCTTCCTACCAGACTTCGTGAGAAGGATAGGATAGTCGATAGAAAAACAGTTAGAGAAGATATGAGAGACATAGAGCACCATAGAGGGTGCAGAGGGCAGAGTGGGTGGAAAAGGGAGAGTGGAGAGGTGAAGGGTGGTCTAGGGGGTCAGGCAGGAGGAGGAGGGGGATAAACACTAGGATGAGGGGAGGTCACAGAAAGAGGAGGGCACAGAGCAGACAGATTAATGACAGAAAACAGATACAAAATATAGACAAGAAAACAAGAGTAAAACGCTGCTAGAAAAAAGAACAACCAAACCGGCAACCTGAAAGAAGGAATGGACAGCAAGGATGTAGGCAATAACGTGACGCAAACAACCAGCAGAAACAAAACCCAACTAAGCAGAGCAATCAACCAAGGAATCTAAAAAAAGAATGAACAGCAGGGATCCAATGACGCAAACAATAAAGCCGCCAAGACAGAGCAATCAACCAGGGAACCTAGAAAAGAATTCGCGGCAATGATGAGGCAGTACGATGTATGCCAGCAACCATGGATAGTAAACGACCCAAGGCAGGACAACAACTGAGGGATCCTAGAGGAAAAGAAAACAGCAAACCATGGAGAACAAAATCACAGAGCACACAGGAGGTCAGGTGGAGGGGTTTGGGGGGGGGAAAGAAGGGTTCGCAGGGGAATCGAAGGACGTGCAGCAGGTGGATAAGAAGGCCTAGCGTTGTGAGGGAGCGCAAGCGATCAAGGAATGCGAGAGAACGCATGCAGCAGAGGACGCAGCCGAGGACGCGGCCAAGGACACTAGGAGCCCACACAATCAAAGAATGCACAGGAACGCACATGACCCAAGAGGCGAGGAGCGCACGTGTTCAAGAAAGGCAATGAAGTGCATGCGTCCTAGGGAGCAAGGAGTGCACTAGATTAAGGAAAGTGTGGGAACGTACGCGACCAAGGTCGTGAGAGAGCGAACGCAGTCCTTGAATGCAAGGGAGCGCACGCGGCCCCAGTGTAGAGGGAGCAAGAGTGGGCTAGGGTGCGAGTGACCGCACGTGATCAGGGATTGCGAGGATGCGAAGTGAGCAGGGGGTTAAGGGCGGGCAGCCAGGTACAGGTCACAGAGGAAATAGCGCAAGTGCAAAGGTGAGAAGGGGCACCAGGTTAAGGGGTTACCGGGAGTAAAACAAGCTGAACTCTCCCCACAACTTCTTATCTGGCAGCCACAGACAGGAGGGTGAGTCGTCCGCACTCACTGTCTGCGCTGCATCCCCTTTGCTGCCAAACACCTGCATCGCTCAACACTGCTGCCTTGTCCTGCGAGGGCTTTGCTGCAGAGGGCCAGTGTATTCGGTTCTTATAGGAGCAGACGCGTGGACGTAGCAAGCGTGTTAAATTTAGTCGGGCAGCATCTCCTGCGCACCTGTGTAGCTCAACACCGTGGCCTTGTACTGCGAGAGGCATAGGAGGCACAACCCTGCCTTTGTGTTCCCTCCCCCTTACATCTGAAATCTCACATATGATACATACATAATTGTATTCCAGTAAATCACATTCCATTCCTGCTAACTGTGAAAAAGAGGGAGATGCAGGGGAAAAAATGTCAAGTTGCAAGCTACTAGCTGGGCATAAAAAGTCCCATACAAACTCCATTCTCCATACAAATATAGCACACCATTTCTTACTTGCCAAGAGTTAGATATCACAAGCCAATGACTAATGGGGAGGGCACAATGTTAGGCCTGATAAGACAGATTCTTCTCTATTGACTTTCTGTTCTCTTCATTCAGCAAATAATATACTAAGCTCATCCTGGGTAGCGTAATCTCCTTGTGTTTGTTTTTTTTTCTACAGACAAAGGTGGTGTGATTTGGTGAGGATTGCTTGACAAAGTGAATTCCTGGTTAAATTGAAATTTTGGTGAGAGTGCTACAAACCGAATGGAGCTTAGTTCGAGGGGGCTATTTGCACAGAGGATATCCTGATAGTGACCTTTGATGATGTTGTACAACGTTGGCATACGGTCCTGGTACTGGGAACAAAGTTTCCATCAATCCAAAGGTTTACTAGGCTTATGGAGTAGGTGATTAGGAAGAAGATAAAACGGGAAGAAATGTTTTTTATGGAACGTTCCTGAGACACCTCGTGGGTGGTTAACAATGATGAATTTGATGTTTGAGAAACCTGAGAGTTGAGATGGTCATCTAGAGGTTGAAATCTTAGGTGAGTTTGGACGTCCAGTTGGAAAACGATAGTAGATTTGTTGGTACATCAAATGCAGTAATCCTCAGGGCAAGAATGTAATGCTTGATTTAGAGGTGTGGGTAATCCAGGTTTCAGGCATGGAAATTCGGTTTTATATCCAGAATGATGTTTTTTATGTCCATGTATAGGGGACAGCAGACCTGGCATTAGTCATTGCACATTTTACGGAATTCTCTGTAGGTTCAGAGTATATAATGTTGATGCTATATTGTTCGCGCTAATATTGACCTAGGGATTTATCCCGTTCCTCCACACTTGCCTATTGCAGGTATTATAGAACGCTCTCGATACTACTTCACACCGATTTGGAGTTTTCAAGACACTTGAAATATAATTTTGTTTGAATTCAGACGTGCTGTCCAATATGACTATATGATTGCAACCTGATCTCAGATGAGGCTGACATTAACCATGTGGTACTTGTAACCTGATCTGAACTAAATTGCTCGACATAAGATTCATATACTTAGGACTGGTCAGTCCTTCCAGGCGAATAAATCAAATGTTTTGTCAATAGGCCTTGAGAACAACCAGGTGGTCGAAACACGTGTCGGCTGTATATCACATGAAATAAATCTCATACTACTGTAGAATCGTCTGTTATGAATATACTTAGTTGCATCATTATTCAGTTTTAAGAGTACCAATAGTCCAGGATTGTATCATTACAATCTTGTTGGGGATTATCTTTTTTCCAGTCTGACCCACCTTTTTCCCTTTTCTACATCCATGATGCATGTATCGAGCATCGTTTACGTACTAGTCCTCTTTTTATGCCCATGATGCATAAATGATATACTATTCACGTACAGCGTTAACATATCATGGACTGCGAGCATGATACTGTAGAGAGTAACTTCTGAGCAGCCTGACGGGAGATTGCGATAAGCATAGCAACATTACAAACAAGTGCCGCGGTGATAACAACAGGTAAGGGATTAGCCTTATGTGCTCCGCACTTTCTACTGTTGTTTTGCCTCACAGGTTGAATTGATCTATGTATGTACTCTCCTGTGTGGAGTTTAATTATTCTGAGAAGCCGTGTACACTTTTTTGCACAGCAACGCGGCAGACTTTAACTCATTGAAAGCTGCAGAAAGCAATCTCTGTACAGCCCTATGGGAGATCCCGACAAGCACCGCAATATTGCAAATAGATGGTGGTAACAACAACAGGTAAGGGATTAACCATATGCACTCAGATGCTTTCCTTATGTTTTCCCTCACGAGTTCAAACGATCTATGCACTCTCTCGTGTGCAGTTCAACCATTCTAATAAGTTGTGTGCTTTTTCCCAGCAATGCGGCAGACTTTAACTCATTGACAGTACATTTTGAGACAACGCTCAACAAATACAGACACGGTACATTTGGCGCTCCGTTCCATGGTTGCACCCCATAGTGGCTTCCACAGTCTGCCCAACAAACCGCCCATAAACAGGTATATACTGAACACACACAGGCCGATTCATGGAATAAATGTGCGCCGAAAATCCCGGCGCAGAGGGGCCAATACGTGCGCTGCGCCGAAAATTAGCGAAAAGCGCAGGGAAACCAGCGCACGTCGATTCATGGAAGTCCGTGCGCAAGAAAAGCAGAGGACGTGCGCTGAAAAAGCGCGCGGCGCAGGCCGGCGCACAGGTCAACCAACGTCGTGCGCCACGGCCACTGCGCTATCACTCCGAGCGCAGCGCACAGCTCTAAAGTAGGCGGAACACAGGGCGGGACACTCGGAATGGGGAATAAAATGGGGCACAACACTCGGAATGGGGAAGAATGTGGGCGGCACGGGGAAAGTATAGGAGGCAAGTGCGCGGAACGCCCACACGCTCGCATACAACACGTATTCATGGAATAGAATAGGGCAAAAAATCGCACGCTCAAAGCAGCGCACAGGCACAAACAGGCACAAACACGACCGCCACAAGAAAGCAGGCGGTAGCGTCTCTGCGCCTGCAAGAAATGTGCGCTAAAAGGTGCGCCAACAAATAGCACCTATATACAGACATGATCAATGTCCAATACTGTGGCCCTCCAGGACAAATGACGTACAAAGGGGTACCCACAAACACAGACACGCGCTGAGAGAAAAAATAAACGTGTGCGTGCATACCGGGGTGCGCGGGAAGTTGCACACGCGATATGGCCGGGTACGTGGATTACAGGGGTGCGCGGGAAGTTCCACACGCGATTAGTCAGGGTACGTGGATTGCAGGGGTGCGCGGGAAGTTGCACACGCGATATGGCCGGGTACGTGGATTTCAGGGGTGCGCGGGAAGTTCCACACGCGATTAGTCAGGGTACGTGGATTGCAGGGGTGCGCGGGAAGTTCCACACGCGATATGGCCGGGTACGTGGATTTCAGGGGTGCGCGGGAAGTTCCACACGCGATATGGCCGGGTACGTGGATTTCAGGGGTGCGCGGGAAGTTCCACACGCGATTAGTCAGGGTACGTGGATTGCAGGGGTGCGCGGGAAGTTCCACACGCGATATGGCCGGGTACGTGGATTTCAGGGGTGCGCGGGAAGTTCCACACGCGATATGGCCGGGTACGTGGATTTCAGGGGTGCGCGGGAAGTTCCACACGCGATATGGCAGGGTACGTGGATTTCAGGGGTGCGCGGGAAGTCCCACACGCGATATGGCCGGGTACGTGGATTTCAGGGGTGCGCGGGAAGTTCCACACGCGATTAGTCAGGGTACGTGGATTGCAGGGGTGCGCGGGAAGTTCCACACGCGATATGGCAGGGTACGTGGATTTCAGGGGTGCGCGGGAAGTTCCACACGCGATTAGTCAGGGTACGTGGATTGCAGGGGTGCGCGGGAAGTTCCACACGCGATATGGCCGGCTACGTGGATTTCAGGGGTGCGCAGGAAGTCCCACACGCGATTAGTCAGGGTACGTGGATTGCAGGGGTGCGCGGGAAGTTCCACACGCGATATGGCAGGGTACGTGGATTTCAGGGGTGCGCGGGAAGTTCCACACGCGATTAGTCAGGGTACGTGGATTGCAGGGGTGCGCGGGAAGTTCCACACGCGATATGGCCGGCTACGTGGATTTCAGGGGTGCGCGGGAAGTTCCACACGCGATATGGCAGGGTACGTGGATTGCAGGGGTGCGCGGGAAGTTCCACACGCGATATGGCCGGCTACGTGGATTTCAGGGGTGCGCGGGAAGTTCCACACGCGAATAGTCAGGGTACGTGGATTTCAGGGGTGCGCGGGAAGTTCCACACGCGAATAGTCAGGGTACGTGGATTTCATGGGTGCGCGGGAAGTTCCACACGCGATATGGCCGGGTACGTGGATTTCAGGGGTGCGCGGGAAGTCCCACACGCGAATTGGCTGTGTGCTCCCAGGCATTACCTGTACACCCTCCACGGCCCCTGCAGGCAGCACACACCACAGGGAACTACCCTGCACACCTGCTCATGTCTCCCACCACCCCCACCTCCCATCCACCAGGGACACCCTCCACCAGGCCCCCACCCATGTCTCCCACCACCCCCACCCCCCATCCACCAGGGACACCCTCCACCAGGCCCCCACCCATGTCTCCCACCACCCCCACCCCCCACCCCCCAGGGGCACCCTCCACCAGGCCCCCACCCATGTCTCCCACCACCCCCACCCCCAGCACTGTGGGGAACCTGCCAGCAGGCCCCCACCCATGTCCAACCCATGTCTCCCACCACCCCCACCCCCCATCCACCAGGGGCACCCTCCACCAGGCCCCCACCCATGTCTCCCACCACCCCCACCCCCCATCCACCAGGGACACCCTCCACCAGGCCCCCACCCATGTCTCCCACCACCCCCACCCCCCACCCCCCAGGGGCACCCTCCACCAGGCCCCCACCCATGTCTCCCACCACCCCCACCCCCAGCACTGTGGGGAACCTGCCAGCAGGCCCCCACCCATGTCCAACCCATGTCTCCCACCACCCCCACCCCCCATCCACCAGGGGCACCCTCCACCAGGCCCCCACCCATGTCTCCCACCACCCCCACCCCCCATCCACCAGGGACACCCTCCACCAGGCCCCCACCCATGTCTCCCACCACCCCCACCCCCCACCCCCCAGGGGCACCCTCCACCAGGCCCCCACCCATGTCTCCCACCACCCCCACCCCCAGCACTGTGGGGAACCTGCCAGCAGGCCCCCACCCATGTCCAACCCATGTCTCCCACCACCCCCACCCCCATCCACCAGGGGCACCCTCCACCAGGCCCCCACCCATGTCTCCCACCACCCCCACCCCCCATCCACCAGAGACACCCTCCACCAGGCCCCCATCCATGTCTCCCACCACCCCCACCCCCCATCCACCAGGGACACCCTCCACCAGGCCCCCACCCATGTCTCCCACCACCCCCAGCACTGTGGGGAACCTGCCAGCAGGCCCCCACCCATGTCCAACCCATGTCTCCCACCACCCCCACCCCCCATCCACCAGGGACACCCTCCACCAGGCCCCCACCCATGTCTCCCACCACCCCCACCCCCCACCCCCCAGGGGCACCCTCCACCAGGCCCCCACCCATGTCTCCCACCACCCCCACCCCCCATCCACCAGGGACACCCTCCACCAGGCCCCCACCCATGTCTCCCACCACCCCCACCCCCCACCCCACAGGGGCACCCTCCACCAGGCCCCCACCCATGTCTCCCACCACCCCCACCCCCCATCCACCAGGGACACCCTCCACCAGGCCCCCACCCATGTCTCCCACCACCCCCAGCACTGTGGGGAACCTGCCAGCAGGCCCCCACCCATGTCCAACCCATGTCTCCCACCACCCCCACCCCCCATCCACCAGGGACACCCTCCACCAGGCCCCCACCCATGTCTCCCACCACCCCCACCCCCCACCCCCCAGGGGCACCCTCCACCAGGCCCCCACCCATGTCTCCCACCACCCCCACCCCCCATCCACCAGGGACACCCTCCACCAGGCCCCCACCCATGTCTCCCACCACCCCCACCCTCCACCAGGCCCCCACCCATGTCTCCCACCACCCCCACCCCCCATCCACCAGGGACACCCTCCACCAGGCCCCCACCCATGTCTCCCACCACCCCCAGCACTGTGGGGAACCTGCCAGCAGGCCCCCACCCATGTCCAACCCATGTCTCCCACCACCCCACCCCCCATCCACCAGGGACACCCTCCACCAGGCCCCCACCCATGTCTCCCACCACCCCCACCCCCCACCCCCCAGGGGCACCCTCCACCAGGCCCCCACCCATGTCTCCCACCACCCCCACCCCCCATCCACCAGGGACACCCTCCACCAGGCCCCCACCCATGTCTCCCACCACCCCCACCCCCCATCCACCAGGGACACCCTCCACCAGGCCCCCACCCATGTCTCCCACCACCCCCACCCCCATCCACCAGGGACACCCTCCACCAGGCCCCCACCCATGTCTCCCACCACCCCCACCCCCCACCCCACAGGGGCACCCTCCACCAGGCCCCCACCCATGTCTCCCACCACCCCCACCCCCCATCCACCATGGACACCCTCCACCAGGCCCCCACCCATGTCTCCCACCACCCCCAGCACTGTGGGGAACCTGCCAGCAGGCCCCCACCCATGTCCAACCCATGTCTCCCACCACCCCCACCCCCCATCCACCAGGGGCACCCTCCACCAGGCCCCCACCCATGTCTCCCACCACCCCCACCCCCCATCCACCAGGGACACCCTCCACCAGGCCCCCACCCATGTCTCCCACCACCCCCACCCCCAGCACTGTGGGGAACCTGCCAGCAGGCCCCCACCCATGTCCAACCCATGTCTCCCTCCACCCCCACCCCCCATCCACCAGGGGCACCCTCCACCAGGCCCCCACCCATGTCTCCCACCACCCCCACCCCCCATCCACCAGGGACACCCTCCACCAGGCCCCCAACCATGTCTCCCACCACCCCCACCCCCCATCCACCAGGGACACCCTCCACCAGGCTCCCACCCATGTCTCCCACCACCCCCAGCACTGTGGGGAACCTGCCAGCAGGCCCCCACCCATGTCCAACCCATGTCGCCCACCACACCCACCCCCCATCCACCAGGGGCACCCTCCACCAGGCCCCCACCCATGTCTCCCACCACCCCCACCCCCCATCCACCAGGGACACCCTCCACCAGGCCCCCACCCATGTCTCCCACCACCCCCACCCCCAGCACTGTGGGGAACCTGCCAGCAGGCCCCCACCCATGTCTCCCACCACCCCCACCCCCCATCCACCAGGGGCACCCTCCACCAGGCCCCCACCCATGTCTCCCACCACCCCCACCCCCCATCCACCAGGGACACCCTCCACCAGGCCCCCACCCATGTCTCCCACCACCCCCACCCCCAGCACTGTGGGGAACCTGCCAGCAGGCCCCCACCCATGTCCAACCCATGTCTCCCACCACCCCCACCCCCCATCCACCAGGGGCACCCTCCACCAGGCCCCCACCCATGTCTCCCACCACCCCCACCCCCAGCACTGTGGGGAACCTGCCAGCAGGCCCCCACCCATGTCCAACCCATGTCTCCCACCACCCCCACCCCCAGCACTGTGGGGAACCTGCCAGCAGGCCCCCACCCATGTCCCCCTGGCCCCAGGTCCTGACGATACACAATCATGGCAGTAATGGCCAGCATACCCAGCACAAACACCCAGGCAAGGATTGCATGCACCCACATAGTGAATGCAATCACATGACACAACCCCAAAGGCAAGTATGCAAAAGAACACATGTCCGTCACACACACATACACAATGGGTGCAAGTGAATGTCAAAACCCATATCATGACATGTAAGAAACCAAAGAGAAAATAACACAAGTGTAAGAAAATATAAAAATGTATTAAAAACAAAAATCAAGTAAACCAATAAAACATACAACTATGTGGCAAAGTAAATAAAAGGTCCATGTCCGAGAACAAAAATGATAAACCAAAAAACAAAGGATTAAAAAATCAATAGAATTTGTCCAAAGCAAAACCATGTAGTAGGAAATCAAAGAAAAACCATTACGTCATGGTGTAAACAATAAAAAAATTAAAAAATGTATCTCCCAAAATATAACAATATATACAGGAATGTTCCAGGGTCCATGAGCCCAACACCACAAATGAAACCTAATACGAACTAATAAAAAAAATATGTACAAAAAAGTGGCCATTGTCCGAGCGGTCCAAAATAATAAAAATAAATAAAGGAAACCTAGCACTAACTAACTAAAAAACTATATACAAAGGCAGCGGGCTAGTCCTGCGGCTCACTTGGTGATGCTGGCCAGGGCATCCTCGAACTCCATGTCAATGTCCTGGAGGCGGGACTCTGTCCTGGCCCCGAGGTCTTGCAGGGACAACCCCATGTGCTCACCAAAATCCCTGCGAGCCTCCTCGAGGCACTCAGCCCGCCTCAATGCCCGACGCATGGAGATTTCCGCCCTGGCCATGGCGAGCCGCTCCTCTTCCGCCCGCTGCTGCTCCGCACCTATCCGCTGGCCAAACTCCTCCCACACGGAACACACCGCCATGCCAGGGTTGCCCTGCCCTCCGGCCGATGCCTGCCCCTCTGATCTTGATGGCCCTGAGCCATGATGCCTCCCACGTCGAGCCCACTGCTGCCTCCGACGCCACTGCCTCTGCCAGCACGACGGCATCCAGGCTGATGGTAACCACCGACGCCGTCGTGCACGTGCCCTGCCCGATGATGCCGGCACATCTTCCATCTGCTGGGGTCCACTTGCTGTGTCGTCCACCCCTGCTGGACCTCCGACTCCCAACTGTGGCAGGGATGGGATCCCCACCGAGCTGGCTGCATTGGTCGGGGCAGGTCCACAGGGGGCCATGGTGGCATCTGGGCCGGAAGACGGCAAGGAGAACGACCGGTGGATAGCCTGCACAGAGGAGGAGAGGGCCGTCAGATTGGCCAACACATGCAGGAACCCCCCGAACATGGCCGATCCCAATTGGGCCACGTCGGCACGGTGCACTTCGTGATGACGTGCGTGCTCCTCCCGGGAAGCACGCACGTCATCACGAATCACAGCCGTGCGCATCGCGACCCCAATCAGGACCTGCTCCACGCGGCCAGGGGTTCCCACGGCCGCAGGTGGAGGGGAGTCAGTTGACATGGACATCCCCACTACCTGCGGACGGGCCTGGGACGGGGCATCCCTGCTGGTGCATGGTGGTGCACTCACAGGGTCAGGGACAGCGACATGCACAGGCACCTCCACGGTGACCTGTGCTGCCTCCTGCCCCTGGCCCTGGACTGCACCACTTGCACCAGCAGGGATGCTCCCACCAGGCCCCATGTGTGCACCAGTGTCGGCCTCCTCCTCCTCTGTGCAAACCACCAACCTGGATGGCTCCTCACCGTCTCCCGCCGTAGCAGGCCCCTGTGGGGGCTCACCCACCCCTTCCGCTGCAGCCGTGGGGGCATCCCCGCCGCCTTGCTCCACAGCGCCGTCTCCGCCCTCTTCTTCACTAGCCGCTGCGTAGAGGGAGACAAAGGACACAAGCATCAGGCTACTGTAAAATGGTCCCCTAGACAGGAAGCAATAGCAGATGAGCACCCCTGTCAAAGTACACTTCCATCATGTCCCTCCACAACACATGGGTCAGTCCAGGCAAAACACACACAGTAACAGGCATGGTGCATGCCATGCACATTTCCATGCATGTCCAATTGACTCTTGAAACATTCAATGATATGTAACTCACATGCATCATGGCTCATGCATATCACATGCACACACTTCACCTCAGTCACATCCATCTGGCCCCAAACACAACGAACACAGGCGAAACAAGGGTAAGTTGGGTGCGTCACAGAATCTGTGCATTGTCGCACACATGTGTCATGCATCCATGGCATGCACAAGTCACAGACACGCAGGTCAGGCACACAGACATGGCTACCATATATGTACCTGGCATCAGCACCCATCCTTCACCCCCATCCATGTCCAGGTACAGAGACTGGCATGCTCTCATGTCCTAAATCTGCATAGGGCTCCCCATGCCACATTTCAACACATGCAACAACCATGTGGGTCACACATCACTGGTCGCACATGCATTACCATGATGTCCCTGCACACATACATGCATACATGGCCCATGGCACACATACAGGCAAGTATCATAGAACCAGCACACCGCAACATGCCCTGTCTCACACAGTAATGCTTGCACACTTACCGCTCAACTCCAGACGGGCCTCCCTCTCAAGGACCTGGGCGTGGAGCGCTGGGCGTACGCGTTCCAGGACCCTCTTCTGGATGGAACTCATGCGGCCCCGGCCCCCCTCCACGAGGCGCCGGGCCTTCACAAGGGTCCTGGACCTCAAGTCCTCCCAGCGCTTCTTGATCTTCTGGACGTTGCGGGTTGCCACCCCCTCCGCGTTGATGGCAACCACACAGTCGGCCCAGATCCTCTCCCGTCCTTCCTTGCTGGCGCGGGACGATCCAAAGAGGGCATCATACTGCCCCAGGACATGCTCCACCAGGACACCAACTTCGGTGGCAGTGAAGCTGGTGCCCCTCTGCCCCTCTGGCCTGGGGTTGCCACTGGTGCCAGATGTCGAAGTGCCCGACATGGCAACCCCAGAGGCAGGTGTGGGTGGGCAACTGGGTCCTGGGGCTGGGCTGTGGAGCGATGTAATCCCAGTTGGGAGTCTTCAGTTCCAGCAGGGGTGGACACAGCAACTGGACCTCTGCAGATGGCTGATGTGCAGGCACCAAATGGCAGGGCACGGTGGCAGCAGGCAGGCAGGCAGGCAGCAGCAGATAGCACGTGGGAGGCTGCTCAGGGCACTGGGGGGGCAGTAACTCGGCCTTCTGGGCAGGAGCGTGGTGTTCCGTGTGTTTTCGGGTGGCCAGCTTGATACGGAGTGATTTGGCACGTGAAATTCCTGCACGTCAGCGTGAAATCCGAGGAAAGGGCCTTAGCACGTAAGTGCGTCAGCACGCATACGCGATTCTATTGGACCAGAGTCCCTCACCGCGTAAGCGCGTCTGACGTGATCCGCACGGGCGTTCCCCACTCAGCACGTGATGACGGAGCACACGTGGAAATACTGCACGTCAGAGTGTCATCGCGTGTAATTGGCCAAAAGTGCGCGTACACGCGATTGGCCAATGTACGTGTATTACATTGCGTGTAATTGGCCAAAAGTGCGCGTACACGCCATTGGCCTATGTACGTGTATTTCAGGGGTGCGCGGGCACTTACACACGCAAGTACGTCAGCGCACCTGTATGCCGGCTGCGTGGGAATTTCCACACGCTATTGGAGTGGGAACTAGATTCCAGGGGTGCGAGGGTCACACGCTCGCCTAGAACACGCGCAAGGCATTAATTTGCGCACTTATCAATAAACAAGCCAGATGCCAGGATGAACATACCGTTCCTAGCAGCAGTGGCAGTGGGCTACCAAAGGAGGAGGAGGAGGAGAGTCAGGGCCAGAATATTCACACCCAGAACCAGCCTATTCGGGATGCCTGATGACCAGGTGTATGGGAGGTACAGGTTTCCAGCACACATCATACTGGACCTGGTCAGTGAGTGGGAGGATGACCTCACATCACCCACCCTGTGCTCCCAAGCACTCAGCCCCCTGCAGAAGGTCCTGAATGTACTGCACTTCTTGGCCACTGGATCCTTTCAGCGGACAAGTGCCATAGTGGGTGGTGTGTCACAGGCCACGCAGTCACGCTGCCTACACCAGGTCTTGAACATCATCACTGCACGGCCATCAGTCCGCAGGCACATATATCTCCCCAGGACTCATGCAGAAAGGCGGACGTGCATCCAGGAATTCTATGGTGTGGCTCAATTCCCCAAAGTGCTTGGTGCAATTGACTGCACACATGTGGCTCTACGTCCACCCAGGGCAACAGAGCACATCTATAGAAACCGCAAGCACTGGCATTCCATCAACGTGCAAGTTGTATGCAATGCCAAGGGAATAATCACATCAGTATATGCCAACTATCCCGGGTCCACCCACGACAGCTTCATCTACAGAATGTCTACCCTATGCCGGGACCTAGAGGCTGGCCAGCATGGAGATACATGGCTGCTTGGTGAGCATGAATGCCACTGCACATGCATGCATGTCAGATACTGGGTCATGACACAACACCACTAATGATACCCATCACCACCTCCGCAGGGGACAGTGCCTACCCTATCAGCCCCCACATGATGACCCCAATCCGGAACCCCACCACGCCACCCGAGGTAAGGTACAACACAGCCCACATTGCAACACGGGGCATAGTGGAGCGCACATTCGGAGTGCTGAAGTCACGCTTTCGCTCCCTTGACCGTTCTGGCGGGCAGCTGTTATATGCTCCCCGAATAGTGTGCAGGATCATAGTGGCAGCATGTGTCCTGCACAACGTTGCAACACGCCGGGGCCTGCCCGTGGACATGGTGGTGCCCCCACATCCACAACCACATGCACGCCCGCTGCGCATGGGAGGGGAAAGGGCACGGGGGGAGGCAGCCCGTACGCAACTGGTGGCCAACTTCTTCACCTAGGAATCACAGTGCTGGCTAGTGCACACTGCTCTGGCACATACCATCTGACAATCAATGATGACACTACCTGACAATGTCACAAAATTACTTGACAATAAACTGTCAGATACACTTCAGCCTGAGATTGTTAACATGGAAGTGTCACTATGTGTGCACCCCTACCTACACATACACCAGCAATGCATCACAACGAAAAGACACAACTCCATCAATCAAATATGCATTGCCACAGGCGATTCACTACATGACAACATTGCCATGTCACCCATTCCCTTCACAGTCCCGCCACTGAGGACACCATGTCATGGTATGTGAGAGCAAACAAACTGGCCATCACAACATGACACCGGTGTCACAAATAGCAGTGCCCCAAATGGTACATAGCCGCACTTGAACAGCTAACCGCGCTGGAGCCACTACTACACACCTGTGTAAGAGTAATTTCAATCAAATTACACACCAACCCACCCTGAAGCCCACCCAAACAAGACACAATGCATGTAATCAATGGTAGTCTCATTACCTGATTCTGCTGGTATGTCCTCACCGTCCAGATGTACAGTGATGGCGCCACGCAAAAGTGTCAGTGCACATCTACCGACATGTAGTCTGACTCCAGAGAGTATGCCCGTGTGAAGAACTGTGTGAAATACCTGCAAAACATGAGCAACATATGTAAGTAGAGGCACATATCAAACCATCATGCATAGTTAGGTGCAACAACAATGTACACTATGAATGTCTACACAGTATTGACTATGGACTGGCCAACAGCTCATGGGAGTCCAATGTCACCGTGTAATTTGCTGTCACTTGGGCACACCCTTTGCAAGCCCATGGAAATGGAAGCAGGAGGGGTGTGGATGTCTGCTACCCAAGCATCGAAACCAAACTCAGGACAAGCCTGCATGTGCCCAGCCACAATACAGTGTATGCCCAGGTACCCACACAAGGCAACACTCTTGGAAAAGAAAAAAAAATAATGAGAAAAAATGGCCATGAAAGGGCCGGCGGGGGGGGGGGGGGGCACCTATGAGGTCCGAGGACAGGATGCACGCCACAATCCACCTGTGTGGATCATGGGAAACTAAAACACCCCATAGGCTCGTGGCCCACACGGCTACTCTGTTGTGGGAGATGAGTCGCTATCGCTCTGGCCAGACCCTGCAGCTGACTCAGGAGGTGGGGGAGCTGCCTCAGAAGATGGTGTGACAATGGGAGGCAGCCCACGCAAAGCACGAGTTTGCTCCTCCATGGCTGCAAGCAGGCGGGTCTGGTAGTTCTGGTTCTGGGTTGTAATCATGCGGAGGTCCCCATGCAGTAACTTCCGGGATGACCTGACCTCCGCACGAGTTGCCTGCATCTCGGCCGAGAGCGTCCGTGTCAGACGCTCCAGCTGCTCCTCTGTCCTTCTATGGGATGAAGCCTCAAGCTCTAACAGGGTCGACCTGAGGTGATGGAATTCTTCCCTCAGGCCTTCCCTGTGGCGCTGGGACTCCATGGAAAGTGATTCCCGCAGAGTCGCCAGCGCCGCCCGCCTGTCCATGTTGGACGCCAACATATCCTCCCTGTGTGCCTGGCAGATGGACTCTGTAGCCTGCTCCAGTCGCTCCATCAGCCTTTCTGGGGGGACAATGGAAGTGGCCACCCTATCCATGGCCTGTGCAATCATCTCGGATGATGCTGCCTGTTGGTTGGCCATACCGTAGATGGATTGCTCCCAAGCGGTATTGCCAGGTGGCATACGGCCACCACGTTGACGGGCACCACACCTGCCTGGGGCAAGGCGGACTGCGCCTTGCTGTGCCGGCAAGGCCTCAGGCTGCAGGACTGCATTCCCTCTCTGATCTGCAGCCCCAGGAACAGGATCAGAGATTGTGTGGTGTGGCCCTGCATCCGTAACCACCGGAGGCTGAGCTGCCGACACTGACATCCCCATTGAGGGCAATGGCCCGGCTGCAGGTGGGTGGGACAGAGGAGATTCTCTCCCAAGAACATTCACCTGCGACTGCACATAGGTGTCATCCTCCGAGTCTACACCTGAATACTGCTCGGGGGAGGAACCCCCAGAGACACCCCTCGACAGCACGACCTGCAGCACTTGTGGGTTTTCACCCACAAACACACCACGTCCCTCACTTGTGGAAGGTCGGCCCGGGTTGCCCTCCTGGGACGGCTCAACCACCACATCCCCAGCATCAACAAGTGCTTCGTCCCCTGCAAAGACATGAAAGAGAAAAATGGAAACAGGCATTAGCACCATGGCATGCAACAAGGGCTGATGAACAACAGAGGCAGTAGTTCTACGACACATGTCCCACATGACTGGGAGACCTCCTATGCATTCACCATCACTGGGTCTGTAGGGGAGGCTCAGGGCATACAATGTACAGATTGGAGAGCAACGCCTGCTCACCATGCTGCCTAGCACTGCCATCACACATTGGCCGGTGATTGCCATGTCAAAGGCACATGCCATCACACACATGGCATGTGACATAGCCACCAAGTGAAGAGGGAGAGGAGGGCAACTTTTTTGGATTTCAACCACTCTGGTCCTGACATTGCATCATCACATCAATAAGTTAACATGTTGTACATGGATCTGCTAGTCCAAATTGGCCACGATGCACAGTGCCTTGTCTACATCAACAAAATGCAGTAAACAATGAGATTCCACCTCCCCATCACCTGTAAAGGAATCATATAGCATTCGTGAAGCACCGGTCCAGAAATGTATGAAGGTACAGCGGAGCACTGAGGGGTGGTGGGGCAGAAGGGGATGCCAGTCAACAATCCTACTGGTGCTGGTGTCATTCATGTCACGCAAGTGCAGGGGTGGGTGGCACAATGAAGTGCAAGGGGAAGTGGCGGCTGGAAGTGCTGTACAAGGTAAGTAGGACTTAACGTCAAGGGCAGATGGTGTTAGGCGCAGACAAGTGCTGGGGGGGGTGGCCTATAGGGGTACAGATACAATCATGCAGTGCTGTGGGCTCGGAGGGGACAGGGGAGGTACACACTGCATCTGGCTCGGCAAGGTCCTTGCAGATTTCTATGTGTCCTGCAGAGTTGTCACATGCCGCAGATATGTGCCCTTGGATTGGGGATCTCATCTTGGTGAAAAGGGTGAGGCGCTATTGCCTTTGGAGCATGTGGCAGGCCAGTTTGCCAGAGGATGAGCATGATGCAGGACATTCCCTCTCTGCCACCCGGCACCTGTGGTCTGGGTTCACAAGATCCGAGTCATGCCAGGACTCTGCATTGGCATGGGGCTTCAGACAGGTGGTCATGACCGTGGCAAAGACATCCAGTGTACCTGACATAGAGTGGAGCATGGAGTGGGCCCTGTCAGGATGGGAGTGAGCCTAAGGGGGAGCTGGATGGGGGGGAGATTTTGGCAGCATGAGCCTCGACTGACACACACTTCATGGGTTGGAATACCAAGAAGGTGTGTGACAGTGGTGAGGGTGGCTTTGCCTGTGGGGTGGTGAGGGTGAGCTGGGAGGAGAGGAGAATGTGATCACTCCAGGAGAGAGGAGTGCAGAGATGGACGGAGAGGGGAAAGTCAGATGAGATCAGAGCATCAAGAGTGTGCCCTGCAGAATGAGTAGGGACAGACGGGAGTCTAGAGGGTGAGAGGGAGTTGCTGAGGTCACAGAAAGGTCACGTGGGGGGGTCAACAAGCATGCAGGTGGATGCGTACAGCACCAAGGAAGAGGATTTCTGTGTCTGGGGACATGAGTGAGGAGGAGAGGTGAGGACACTCAGAAAGGAAGTAGTACATTTGACCAGTTTTCCCAGACACAGTACGCACAGTTTGTGAATGTCAAGGTGTGGTAGAGAGAGACGTCACACAAGCCATTCCAGAGTGGAGTAGGTCTAAGTAGGAGTGACAGTGGCAGGAATACCCTCAGGGAAGCCAAGGGCACACCCCCCCTGCACAGTAGTGGCGGGCCAGGGAGAGGGTCTCCTGAACATCAGGTAGGAGTGTGTGAAGGATGCAGACAGAGCTGGCCGTCAGACATGTTTCCATGAGACCAAGGATGTCAAGGTGCATAACCTCATGTAAGTGACAGATATCGGAGGAATGCCTGATGCAGCCGCAGTGAAAGGAGTGTAATTGTGGAGGAGGTTGACAGCCTTGGAGGACTTACGGGGAGTGCTAGAGATCAGAGGTGCAGCATGTGTAGGAGTTGGAGTGGGAGGCGGAGAAGGATCATGGGAGGGTGCAGGGAGGCAGTGCAGGATTGATGAGGAGAGAGGAGGGGGGACAGCAGGAGAGGAAAGGAAGTTGATGAGATGTGGGTAGCATTTCTCAAGGAGAATGAGGTTGGCCTAAGGGCCTTGGACTGAGATGCTCCCATTACCATGCACATCAATTGTGGCCTCTGAGGATTGGAAGGAGGCCAGGAGTACACCCCAACGGGTCCCACCATTGATGGTGGAAGAGGAGCAAGGAGAGAGGACAGGGACCATGTGAAGGGTCTATGGGACAGGCAAAGGCATGTATGAGCAGATGTCAGTGAGAGTTAGCTTTGAGTAGGCTCAGATGCACTTGTCAGCAATAGGGTGGGTCGCATTGGAGGGCAGGGTGCCCTCATTTGACTGTTAGCAAGCAGGTGTCGTGAGTAGGGCACGATGGTCTGAACTGTAGAAGTCAGGGAAGATAGACCATGAAGAGCAGCATGGAGTGTGAGGGAATGAGGCTCGAAACCAGACGGTACCAAAGCACACAGGTAGGAGGTGGATGTCAAGGCAACATCCACAGTATGACAGCATGTTGGTTGGCATTTATATACAGAGGACGCATTAGCATGTGGTATCATTGCATGTCAGGCATGTGAAGATGAAACTTGATTGGCTGGGGGAAAGTATAGGAATGGTATGTAAGACATCAGATGAATAGACAGGGGAGTATGAGCAACAATGTAGTGACAAAATGACAATTCAAGGGCAACTTCCATGGTGTAGGGCCATATGTGCACTGTTGCCAGTTGGGATAGTGCTGTGGGCAGATGGTGTTGCACTGAACATACTGGATGAGGCACATGGGTGCCACTATCAACTCTGCCACACACCCCCTTGACAGGCACCCAACATGAATGCTTCACACACACACCATGCACATGGATAATACACACATGCATGTGCACTCACCGGATGATGCCTCGTAATCAGGGAGATCTCCCACACCTTGGAGTTGTCCCTCGGTGACGTAGGATCCAGCTACGGACTCGTGTGGTGTGAGTTCTATTTCCTGTGCTGGGGACCCACCTCCAGTCACCAAGGTTGCGGCATGACTTGAGGCCAGCTTATCCTTTGCCCTGCGCTTAAGGTCATTCCAGCGCTTCTGGCAATCACTAGCTGTGCGCCTCACTACTCCAAGGGCACTTATTCTGTCAGCAATGGTCTGCCAGTGTGCCTGGCGTCTGGCATGTGTGGTCTTGGACCCTGCAACGATGACCATTTCCCTATC
Organism: Ambystoma mexicanum; assembly: GCF_040938575.1. NCBI lineage: Eukaryota > Metazoa > Chordata > Amphibia > Caudata > Ambystomatidae > Ambystoma > Ambystoma mexicanum. Next base: position 520,796,797 of record NC_090939.1, read on the forward strand.
ATGATCTGACACATACTGAACAAGTGCATTCAGTTCGGCGTCTGTGAAGCTTGGCTTCCTTGATGGGCCGGACTGTGCAGCCGTGCCTGGGGCATCAGCCTGTGCCGGACGTGCACTCTTCCTCTTGCGCTTGGAAGGGGGTGGGGATCCAGAGTGTCCTACGCCGCTGTGGACACTAGGGGCAGGAGCCGTGGTGGACTCAGTACTGGGTGTGTGGGATTGCACACTCAGCATGGGAGTAGGTGCAGGCATTGGGGGTAGTGGGATGGGGTCAGGCCTGATCTGAGGTGCATGAACTAGGACCGACACAGTCTTGGCAGGGTGTATGAGAGGTGGGGTGGATGGAGCCACACCCTGGCTACGGGGGCCAGCAGATGACCTATCTGGCATAGATGCGCGTGCCCTGATGACACCAATGTGCACCGGTGCACGTGCAGTGGACCTGCTGACCTGGATGTCAGCGATGGGATCACCCTCGGACAGGTCTGGTGCCACAATGGGCTGGTCCGACAAGGGCTGATCAGGGTTGGTATCAGCCACATGACCCTCAACTGGGGGGGGGGGGCATGGGTGTCCCTGACTGGTCCTCCAGACTGGGGGGGACAGGGGCACCCTGCAAGTCACAACCACGCCCCCTAGTGGATCCTCCACGGCCACCACGTGTGGCTCGGCCACCTTTGCCACCCTTACGGCTTGCACGCCTCCCAACCATGGCACTGATGTTATTGTGCGTATGGGAGTCGGTGTGCACAATTGTCCTGGGCAATTGGGTGTCAAAGGGGTTGGGTACCAGATGGTATTCGTACCCTAGTGCAGTGGCAAGGCTATATGACACCCCTGGGGAAAGATGACGGGTCACGCAACGCACAGGCACCCCAGAAAAGTTAAGGAACGTGCACAATACCCCTCCTAGACCACGTGTGCTGATGGAAAACCCTGCACTACGCTGTGGCATCCAGTAACACAATGAACGTATGCGTGTCACACGCAGCCTAGAATGACCTCTGAAGGGGTAGGCTACACACGGGGCAAGCACAGAAGTTAGATACGTGCGTGACTCACCGTCTGCCAGGTAAAAGAGCGTGAAAAATGAGCGCGTTTGGTTGGCAACACCCCCGCCAAAAGAAGATGTGTACGCTGTCTGAGGAGACAGGACAACAGTAGAAGGGGACACTGTTTGAGGGAACAGGCCCAGGTAAACCAGTACAAGAGGAAAAAGAGAAAAAGCTGTCAGAGGTAACAGGGAGTACGAACTGGAAACGCCGTGAAGTAAATCGCGTGTGAAACGACAAGAAGTACAGAATTCACCCACTCGCTCTCCACGAAAAGCACGTACAGGGAAATGGTGTTCTACACTACCTTATATACAGGCCCACACGTACAGCGTCACTTACGGCGTGTACGTGCTTGGCCCATGTTCACCAATCACACGCTTTGTCACTTCTGCGTGTGGATCCTTTTTCACCAATCACACGCTTTGACACTCCTGCGTGTAGCTCACTTTTCACCAATCACACGCTTTGTCACTCCTGCGTGTAGATCCATTTTCACCAATCACACGCTTTGTCACTCCTGCGTGTAGATCCATTTTCACCAATCACACGCTTTGACACTGCCCGTGCAGGTAACTATAGACGCACATATGCTGGTGACGGGTTTTCGCGCGATTCGCTGAGTGTGGGGTTTTCACGTGCAAAATCACTCCCTATCAGGCTGTCCACGCGTTCAAACACGAAAGACCACGCTCCTGGCCAGGAGGCCAAATTACAGTCCCCCAGAGCCCTGAGCACGCTCCCACCTGCCATCTGCTGCTGCCTGACTGCCTGCTGGCCACGTGCCCCACAGTGCTGGTGGGTGGGGGTGGTGGGAGACATGGGTGGGGGCCTGGTGGAGGGTGCCCCTGGTGGATGGGGGGTGGGGGTGGTGGTAGACATGGGTGGGGGCCTGCTGGCAGGTGCCCCTGCACTGCTGGGGGGTGGGGGTGGTGGGAGACATGGGTGGGGGCCTGGTGGAGGGTGCCCCTGGTGGATGGGGGTGCAGGGGGACATGATCAGGTGTGCAGGGTAGTCCCCTGTTTTGTGGGCTGCCTGCAGGGGCCGTGGAGGGTGTACAGGGTACACCTGTGAGGGCCCACCCAGCCTATTCGCGTGTGATAATTCCCACGCACCCCTGTAATACACGTACCCTGGCCAATCGCGTGTTGAACTTCCCGCTACCCCTGTAATACACGCACCCTGGCTGTTCGCGTGTGATAATTCCCGCGTACCCCTGTGATACACGTTCCCTGGCCTATCGCGTGTTCTACTTCACGCGTACCCCTGTAATACACGTTCCCTGGCCAATCGCGTGTTGAACTTCCCGCTACCCCTGTAATACACGCACCCTGGCTGTTCGCGTGTGATAATTCCCGCGTACCCCTGTAATACACGTTCCCTGGCCTATCGCGTGTTCTACTTCACGCGTACCCCTGTAATACACGTACCCTGGCCAATCGCGTGTTGAACTTCCCGCTACCCCTGTAATACACGCACCCTGGCTGTTCGCGTGTGATAATTCCCGCGTACCCCTGTAATACACGTTCCCTGGCCTATCGCGTGTTCTACTTCACGCGTACCCCTGTAATACACGTTCCCTGGCCTATCGCGTGTTCTACTTCACGCGTACCCCTGTAATACGCGTTCCCTGGCTGTTCGCGTGTGATAATTCCCGCGTACCCCTGTAATTCACGTTCCCTGCCTAGTCGCGTGTAGAACTTCCCACGTACTCCTGATTTGAAGATTGCCCGCTTTGCTTTCCTTGTTTGCCTGCCCTGTGAAGTGGTCCAGGGTTAGCGCAGCCCTTAGCGATGATTTAGCGATTTTGATGGCTTTTCCTTGCGCGAGGGCGTTCTTGGGGGCGTTACTGGCGCTGCTGCAGGCTCGCTGCGATTCTCTGCGCCACGGCTGGTTTGGGAGCATGAAATCCATGTATACGCTGTGCGCGGAAATCAGTTTTAGCGCACGTGCCTGGCGCAGACTATCGCAGGCGCACGCTGTGCGCCAGCCGCGTGCGCTACTTGTGCGCTGGATTCTATGAATTACCCTGACAGTGTCTAGCTGTTCGTGATTTCCAGTGTTGAACCACAGACACTAATTTGACCTCTCTTTTGATAAAGTGCTATGCAATGATCTTGTCCCTTACAGCAGCTGTTTCAGTGAATGAACTGCCTTACAGGCTCTCCAGTTGTAACCACTTGCGCACAGGTGTCTCTTTGCCTTAATCTTTCACCACCTGCTTTGGGTGATCACCAGTGACATTTAGACTGAGTAACTACACAGCCACTTACCCCATATCTTTCGGCGCTATTGCTTCTTTCACAGCTAATTTCCCATCGGGTTGTTTTGCTTCCCTCCTGTGTCTCTCTCTCTCTCTCTCTCTCTCTCTCTCTCTCTCTCTCTCTCTCGGATCTTATAAGTCTGGGTTCGACAAGGGTAGACAAGTTGGCTCACTTCAATTGTCCATATAGCAATCCTGGTCTCGAGAAGATTTTTCACCTCTTCCTTCCCTTTTTAAATCCCTTTTGCATGCCACGGGTACATAGTAGCCCGTTGTGCAGCTTTCTGTGAACGAACCATTTTAATTTAGTGATTTTTTTTTTATTCTTTTTTTTTCTCTTCTCATCACAGCATAAATTAGCCATTCCCACCACCTTCCATTCACTTCGTCTGTCAGAATCCGAGTCTTCGGATTCGTGACTCACCTGTTTGTTTCTTGTGGATGTCTTCTTGGAGTTTGCGGGTTTCTTTTTCCTGGATGAGCGTGCCTTGTAGAGGTAAGGTCTAGAATACTCTGAATCCAGTCTGCTGGGCTTCGATGAACGCGCTGGACACACTCCCGGTCGCGGCGGCTCCGGGGCTAGGAAGACGTTCTAAGTTCCTGGAAGGGTGCGGGATAGAACCAGGACTGGAAGGAACAAGGTAACAAGGCTCCGAATATGGGGAGTAAGCAAGAGACCGGGAAGGAAAGGAGGCTGGGCACCAGGATTCACAAGGGAAAGGAAAAAGGGCTGAAAACTTAGAACACAACTTGCCGGGCGAGGTGCAGGCAAGCAAAGCGTTGAGACGCGCGGAAGCGCGGGTGCGTGTCTGTTTTCAAGAAAGCATGTGAGCCAATACGAAAGACTAGACCGCGCCGAATCCTGCCGTTGGCCATGTTGAAAGTGAACGGAGTATGTGGTTATTGACTGAGGGATCAGGCAGACCAGAAGGGTTGACATCGCCGATTTATGACATCGTCCTGATGAGGCTGGTCTGTAAATTATCTTGAGGACCCTTGGTTAAAGCCGAAACTGGAGTCGACAAAGACACTGGGTACATATATCTCTAAGAAATAGAGACTTTGTAATAACATAAGTAACGGTTATACAATCATTACACAGTAATACCAAAAGAGTGTAAAATTTGGACACTGGTAGAGAACCCTGTGTTTCAATGTATCCAATCTGTTTTGTTATGTATGATTCTATATGATTTTAATTTGTCTTTTGATTACGATTGGTAATGTTATGTATGTTTGTGGTATGTATGAGTTGTGTGAGAGTAGCGGATGTGGTTGTTAAATGGTAGGCCAGGAGTGTTAAATTTGCATTGCAAACAAGCACTGCAAACATTGTTTTAAGCGATTAATTATGTTTTTTTGAATCTTTTGAAGAACAATAAAAATGAGAATAAAGACCTTTTTGTTTCACATCCATTTAAAGATAACTTTTTTGAAATTTGGTATACATGGCTAGAGTGCATTGTTTTTCTTTTGTGTGAGATCCCATCCAGCCAGCTTCCAGATCTCACCTCACTCTTAGAACTCTCATAGCTACTCACACATCAACACTCCGCTCCGACATGGGCACATTCCACACACCCTGCTGTCCATGACACCACGACTCATAACTCGCATTATAACACCTTTCCCTCCGTACTACCTAAAGAAAGGCAACCCAACAACAAAACAAGCTCCTCACAAAATCCAATGTGTGGCCAGAACGCAGATAAAATTAAGAAACCACAGCACCACCGATCCAGATGGATGCACGAGCCAATACTCAAACCACCCACATGGAAAATAAGATGCACACCAACACCCCTCTAACCACATGAAGCTGGACACCCATGGAACAGAATTCAAACCGCACAACCCACAGGGAATACACTACTGCGCAGAACTCTCTATGTAAGAACTCTCTGCCACCATACTGCACCACCCTGCTAAGACTACACCATAATCTACTCCGTCCCTACCAATTACACAATCGGGGAAGAACGCCAACCGACATGGAACAAGGGCACTAAACCTTACCACCTCAACAATCCAGGGCCGACAAACAACCTTTGAGGACCAAAATTAAAAAAACATGCACAGCCACCTGTCCCGAGCTGCCCCTCGAGACCTCAGGCCTACCACACCCAAGTGTACCACCACCCGTAACAAGCAACTTAACTAACCAACATGCCCACCAGTTCACTAACACCTTCCACCCTGGGCTGTCCCCTAGAGCCTCAGGCCTGCCACGCCCAAGCACAACCTGCTCAACCGCGAGCAACACATAGCACAACTACTCATCAGCCCAACCTTAAACCTCACCAACAGAACAGAGAAAACACCCCCAACAAAAACCAAACTCCCTAACACCAACAACATGGCTACCAGACAACACTTCCCTTACACTTCTTCGAAGGAAAAATAACCGGTACCACCACAGTATTCGCAGAGAAAACACACTCTCACCAAAGAAAACACTGCACACCACGTAAACCAACAACTGTACCCAACAGTCACACCAACCACGGAACCTACCCAGCATGCCATAGCCAAGTTTACCATAATCCTCAGAGGAGAACTACACTCCTATTACAACATGAACGTGACCCACAGTCACCAGCTACAAGCCACCCAGCACTCAGCAGCTGCCACTACTGTGATCAACATTTTAACACTGTGCACCTAACGTGCCCCTACTGTAACGAGAGTCACCACAAACCACAGACCGCAGTCGGTATTCTGTGGCGGACTAGACCAAAATTGTGGTTATAACATCCTAGCGCAATTACTTGACTGTACCTAACAGCCACCACACTACAGAACCCACCCGGCATTCTGTAGACGCCCCAACTGTAACCAACAGTTCTAACAAATGCACCACTGCCACAACCTCAATCCACTGTAAACAACAGTTTTAAGGATACACACCAATGAAAAACACACTCTAAACTACCCCGACTGTAACCAACAGCCACCAGACCTAGTCTAAAGACTAGACTATAACAGACGTAACACATAACACATAAAGATTTCTGCACCACTAAACAGAAACTCACACTTCAATTTAACATTCAGTTACAGTGGACTTGCTCGCAGGTTTACAGTGTAAATCCATTTGAACCCCACACCCACATGTCCAAATGTCCCCCAACAAGGTACCAACCCTATCAACGTCCCTTGAAAGTAGACTGTATGCCCCAAACCCCACAACCACAAGTCCTGATACCCCACCTAGAAAGGAAAAGCATGTTAAAGCATAAAAATGTGTGGCATACCTAACAAAGCAAAAGAAGTGAATACTGGAGAAAACGGGGCCACAGCATGAACACTCAACCCACACAAACTAGCCCTAGACACACATAACCCCAGAACCACCACAACAGAAGCACTAACCCAGAGGCCACAACAACAAACACCATAATAACATAATAACCGGCCTCCCCGACACCTATCCATGTTAGTCCTCCTTTAAGGGCAGGGCCTTCATCTGCACGTAGAAACCCCAGAGATCAGGGTCAAGCTCCCTCAGGTTCTCCACGACACTGATGCACAATCCCAAAGCTTCTCTTGGAACCGCCTTCCCACAACGCAGATGGAACATGTATCCATCCAGCATGTCCATTTCAGCATGCACGGAAACTGAACTCTTCCTCTTAGTTCCTGCTTCCTTGTCACCATTCCATAAGGCAACACCAGGACACCCTGTCCCTGCTCCCGGGATTGCCGCCTCTGTTGTTTCTTGCCCGCCAAAGCCGCTCCTTGTGCCATCGATAAGGAATAGACATCAACACCATGTTCCATGTCCGGAACGAAAACGCCACCTTGCTCAAACTCCTTGGAACATACGCTGCGTTCCAAGGCAGTGTTGCGTTCCAGCTGACTCTGCTGGAACGCCTGCACCAGCGCCGGCGACGTCAACATTAGCGTAGCCGGCACGGAGTAGAAAACATCATTGTCTGGCCAGTTGTTGCTGTGTGCCAACCGACCCGCGGCAAAACTAATTTCCTCCCAAGCGGCCACTTAGCTGTCTGCAGCACTCTGCTCTTCTGTCCCTCACAGCGCCGCTTCCGGCACAGTAACAGCCAACAGGCACTCCTGCAATCCCTCACAACGCTGCTCAAAGCACCGTAGCGACTCGCAGGCCAACAATGAATGCTCACCTCCTACCAGCGCCACCCGGCCTGGTTATCTCCTCTGCTGACCTGCTGTTTGCGCACCTGGGATCAGTAAACTGGACTTGTTCGAAACCTGTTAATGCTTCCACTTAGCAGCGTCACCTGGCACTGCTGCTCCATGCTCACACAAGCCTCGCCTCGCACAAGCCTACCTTCCTGGCCTTGAAGAAACATATTTTTCCAGCACCACCCGGCCTGCTGGAATGCCCTGGACCAATTTCTCCTGTGTCCAGGGGAGCTGACACCTCCTTGGATGGTATTTTACTCTTGGAGGGCAGTGTCCTGACTTCTTGCCGCCCCCTCCACAGCAGCTACAGCATCCTTGTCGCCAGTGAAGTAATGGGGTTCTCAAGCTCACACATCACGCTGGAGCCAGCAGGTAAGTTTCAAGGGTGCATTTAACCAAGTATGTAACTTGGTACAGACACACTGGCACATCCCATCCAGCCAGCTTCCAGATCTCAACTGACACACTTAGAACTCTCATAGCCACTCACACATCAACACTCCACTCTTGACATAGGCTCATTCCACAAACCCTACTGTCCGTGACACCACAACCCATAACTCGCTTTACAGCACCCTGCTCTAGCGGTCAGAGGTCAGATTGAGTGTCAAACACTTTGTGAATGAGCAAAGCAGGTATAGTGAGCAAAAAGACCCTGCTGTCAGATGTAGGATTGGACCATGTGCACAAGGTCTCCATCCTGATAAACATAGAGGAACTCTAGACCGCTAAGGAACAGAGATGTTGGGGGGCTGACCCCCGAAGATGACCAGAGTGGAGGAGGTAGGCTGAGGCCTGAGAAGGCTGGCAAAGGGATGGTTGAAGAAACCAAAATGTGAGCTGCTTGGCGAGCAGGTGGACCAGGAGAGCAAGACTAAGAGGAAGCTCTCTTTGGATTAGCTGGTTACTCTTGTACCATGGGAAGAGGATCTCAGTTGCGGAGTGCTGATGAAAAGGCAAATGTCGCCAAGAAGCCTTTAAGTGTCAGCCTCCATTTTCTCTTCCTTGGCACAACTTTCAATGAAATTGGCATACATTCTAGGGGAGCTGGAGTGAGTAGGCGTGACTTTCGACAGTATCCTAGCCCTGCCCCCTGTCACTTTTACTGCTGACCAAAGGTGTTCAGCACCCTGCTTATGAAGGTCTGTCAGACCTTCTAATACAAAACATTTTCCAGGCCAGTGCTCCATTATTTCCTTGTTCACCCTGGTCTGGTTTCCATCATCTACTTGTGATAGGTCTCACTCCCTGAGTTCTAGGAAGGATATTTGGGAGTGACCCCCAGGTGTTCCACAAAATAAACACCAGTGCTTTCACTGACCTGCAACCTGGGCTCAGTTCCAACAGTCTCTACTAATGTGCCTAAAAGGCCTAAGCTCACCACTGCTTTCACTGCGGTTCTGTCATTACTTAATATTATCCTTTTGGTCAATGAGGTACATACTGTGTCTGAAGACCCCAAAAACAACTTCCACTGATCCTGTTGCAAAGGTGTCCTTTTGGCTTAAAGTTACTTCAAACATTCCGGTACCAAAGACCTCATGGAGACACAACAGGGACCATTGTTGCACGTTTTCTAGGACCATAAATCTTAGACTTGTTGGGATGTCCATGAAATTACACTGTTTTTTTACTTTTAAAAATTATTTCTTTATAGCATTTTTGCAGATAACAGTAAATCAATAGTAGTCATGTCATACCGGGCACTTAGCGTATAGGGTATCAGGGACAAAAAGGTATTGTTCTCAGTACAGATCATAGCATCAATAAAACAACACAGATCTGTACGTCTCCCATTATCGGGGCGTTGCCTACATCAGACAGTAGTTAAGTCATGCTCAATCCACTTCCACTCTCCCGTTTCCTGAGACAAGTATGTGCCTTCCCATGACCTATTTCAATTACGAGTATAGACAAATTTAAACCCAGCTTCCCCGCATGTACACACCATATACATTATTCTCTTCTTGAAGGGTGGAAATCGAGGGGAGGACACCAGAAATTTATAGAGGTGTATCATCTGTTGCTTGACTAACTTTTAGTAATATTACGTCACATTGCATCCTGACCTCCTGATTTCTAGTGTGTAGATTCCTGTTGCATGTGCTGAAGCGAGTGAAGTTCAGCTCTTCCTCACCTTTACAGGTCTTTAAGCCAGGTCAGAGGGTTTAGGTTCAATTGGGATTACTGCATCCTAGCAATATGCCTGATCGCCAGCGCGAAAAATTAGATCTTGCCTGATACTGATCTCTGGGATCTTTGAGAACAGGAGTCCGATAGATATATTTGAGGGGTCGGAGGGACATGTGTAAACTAAGGTTTGCTAGCCTATTACGGATATGTTCCCAGTACAGGGCTATGTTTGAGCATGTGCATCAGATCAGCATTCACCAGCTGGCATTTAACATAGCTATGAGTGGTCTCAGGAAACATTTATGGCATTTTGCCTAGGGGCAGGTAAACACCATCATGAACATTGAGTTGTATTAACATAAAACACTGATTTCTTTCCACTGCTTTGGGGTAGGCAAGCATCGATTCCCATTCTGTGTCTTCAAGAGTACAGCTCAAATCCTTCTCCCATGCCCCACTGAAGATCAATTCCGTCTGTGAAGACTTATCAGTTAACGTTTCATATATTAGTGATACTCTCCCAGCACACCCGTGAAGTGTATTTAGAATATTATTTTAGGGCGTAGTGATGTAGGTTAAGAATTTACCTGCTGGTATATCGCAGGTGTTTATCAATTCTTCAAACGGTACAAGACGTTCGTCTGAAAATATGTCCCCCAAGGCCGCTACGCCTTGTGTTTCCCATTTTGATCATATCTGTTGCAATATCATGAAGGGTAGCTTGTACCTCGTGCCCAGTGGAATATCCGGTGTATAGGGAGTCCCAAGCCTCATTCTTTTCCATATTAGCCAATGGTTCCATTGCCCAGGTGAACTGTATTGGGGAAAGTGAACATCCCGGTCTCGTCCCACGTTGCACCCTCCACAAGATTGTCTTCCCCGTACAAACTATAGTTGTTGGTCTAATGGAGAGCAGTTTGATCCGTTGAGTACGCATATCACCTAAGCCGTAACGTTTAAGTGTGGCGAACATCCATTTCCACCCTATTGTATTGAATGTATATATAGCATCCATATCCATATATATAGCGACACAATCACGTGATTATTATCAAATGTCTGCGCTTCTGCTATTACGTCAGAGAGTCTACAGAGGTTTTGCAAAGTGTTCCTCTCTGGGATGGAACCTGCCTAGTCAGGGTGTATGAGATGGGATAAGTGGTGTTATAACATATTGGCAGTTAACCTACTGGGTATCTTAGTATCAGTATTTAGCATACACAGTGCCCTATAACGGCTTACATCCTGGGGATCCTTCCCAGGTTTCAATATAAGAACTTATCAAGGCTTCTCGCATGGTGCCTGCAAGAATCCCTTCTTCGAATATGTGTCCAACAAAGGTTGGAGCCCCTGATATCCATACTTCTTAGAGTTCAGAGGGTATGCTACCCGTTCCCCAGTCCTTTCCTGCTTTTATGGTGGACACAGCTTCCCTCACGTCCTGTATTGTAAGTGGTTCATCTAAGGCTTAGGCTTGTTATTGTGCGAGAGCGGGAAGAGTAATTAACTGTAGGGTGTCTGCGAACCCTATATCCAAGTATTCCTTGTGTTCCGTTTACACATTTTCATAATAATCCTAAAGGGGACATTTATGTCCTGTTGTGTGTAGTATGTCGGGTAGGAACTCAATGTTCTAGTCAATAGAGGTCTATGGTTTGTCTTTGTTTAACAACCACGCTAAAAGTTTACCAGGTGTTTCCCCTGCTTCATGTAAGTTTTCAGTATATACATTCTATTCTGCTTTCCCAGGCTCTGGCTCATATCGAGGAATTGCAGCCGTAGTTTGCAAATTGCTTTTTCAGTCTTCTTTAGCATATTTGGAGAGATTTCCATGTCGGATATCCTCTGTTCCAATTGTGTCAACTGTCTTGTCTGTGTTTTTCGGACTCCCCCCCTGTGGTTGAGTTACGTTACTATATGTTTCCTAAAGTGCCCCTGGGTTTGGGACCGTAGTTAGGCGGTCTGCTAGGAAGTCATCTATGCTTTCAGCAAGTGTGGAGCTATATGCCTCATCAGTCAGTTCCCTTGGATTGATTCTCCATGTAGGTATGGGAGGTCTAGGTAGGTCTAGTATGTAGCCTCCCAAATAGGTGTATATGTTCACAACCTGTAAACACATATTCCAAAAGGGAATATATATAATGTTGGTGAGAGTAGGAGTACACTCTGAGATAAGAATAGGCTCTACACCATACATCAATTAGTTTAAGATTGAGTATAGCTAGTATTGCCTGCAAAGAAGTGCTGCCTTTGCAGGCAATGAACTACAGTTGCCCAATGTGTGCTGTCCTCGCTCTCCTCTACACCCCTCCCTCCTGCCTCCCTAGCTCTCAGGCCACCCTTGGCCCCCTCTCTATTTCCCTTTTACTCTCCTCTTTCTTGTCCATAGCACTGAATGAGATCTCTAGACAAATCCTTGCCATGAAAGTCTCCTCCAAACAGGTGCTTCCCTACTCCTCCACAACTCTCAATGACAACATTGCCTCCCTTGCACCAGCCTTGTCAGATTTCTGTAATCATTTGTTTACCACTGGCTCCTTCCCTCTACCCGTCAAGCACTCACTTGTGCATCCGCTCCTCAAAAAGCCCTCTTCTGACCCATCCTGCCTCGCTAACTATAACTCTATCTCCATTTCCCCCTTTCTGGGCAAACTCCTGGAGAAGCTGGACATCTCCCAACTGATCCAACACATTGAATCTATTGGTTGTCTCCACGACCACCAGTCTGGCTTCAGGGCAGCCAGAGGCACGGAAACCTCTCTCCTGAACACCTGTGATGACTGAAATCTTGATTCCAACTCTCCATTCGGTCTTATCCTTCTGGATCTCTCCTCTGCCTTCAACACAATCAATCATGCCATTCTGACAAATCAGCTCTGTAACACCCTTGGCATCACAGGCCTGGGACTGGATTGACTGACCTCATTCCTCTGTTAACATCCATCCCAGGTACAATTGGGCCCTTTTCTCTCCCTTATCACATTTTACACCTGCAGCGTCCCTCAAGTCTCTATCCTCTCGCTGTGGCTCTTTAACATCTACCTTGCCCGTCTGGCCCACCTGATCTCCTCCTTCTCTCCTCACTTCCAGTGTTATGCAGATGACACGCAACTCTCCTTCAAGCTTCCCTCCTCTTCCTCCTCTTCCTCCTCTTCCTCCTCTCTCATCCCTGACGGCCTGACTGCAATTCTGGCACGGTGTGCTGTCAAAGATCTCTGCCTTGATGCCAGTAAAACCAATATACTTCTCATAGGGATCCCAACTCCCTGCTTCCCTCCCACCCTCTGGCTGCCCTCTATGGGTCCCCTCCCCTCACCCTCATTTGAGGCAAAAACCTTGGTGTCATCTTTGACTCCTCTCTCTCTCTCCTTCTCTGCTCGCATTGCAGACCTTGCTAAGAAAGCCCACTATCAGCTGAGCCTCCTCAGAGGCATTCTCCCTTTCCTCACCTTCCCCCAGAAACTCAATCAACCTCATTACGGGTAAGGCGGTAAATGGCAAAACTGGCAGAAACTGAGTTGCCGCCAATTTTACCACTACGACAAGTTATGAGTTTGTGTTATGTGTGGAGGATTTACTTCCAGTAAAACCCTGGAGGTAAATCTTCCCACTTAATGCCGAAAAATCGGCAGAATTGGCAGAATTACTATGGCGGTAATTCTGCAAAAAAAAAGCACCATTGGGTCCAATGGGCCAGAAATAGATGGGGAATTATACCGCTCTTTATGGGGCATCAATATGGCGAACTGTTTTGTGACAATCTACTGTTTCACACAGCGACTCTTTATCCAGCTTTTCAGGCCTGTTCTATGTCGAAATAATAACTAAGAGTGCTACTGACAAACCTTGGGGCACTAATGCCTCTGCATGGCTCTCCAAAGTGCATCTGCCTGGGAGTCTGACACAGACCCTCCTGCATATCCTCATCAACCATTCCCTTAACGCCCCACATAGTAAACCCATGACAATATTAACATATACAAATAACACAGCAGAACTTTTAACGTAAACTACGCACGCTGGCAGGTGCCATTACAGAATCTTGCATATCCATTGCATGAACCAACATTAGGGATAGCCCATCGACATGTGGTTTGTGGTCAAGTGCAAAATGCAGTGTCGTGTTGGCGTGCCAAATAAGAGTACAACAACAATAATTGAAGCAATAGCTACAAGGGGAGGTGAGGGGGATGATTTTTAGTAGTAGTCTTACCCGTCACCCTGAGGTGATGAATCATATATGTGGTAAATGGGAGTGAAATAAAGATCACTGAGGGAAGTTTAATGCATATGGTTGCTGTGCTTTCACAGAGATAGTACTATTTCCAAGTCATCCCTCGATGCTTCGCTTTACTACTTCTTCAAGGCGTCTTCCATATTCCCCCATAGGTCAGTGTTGCTGTTCAAAATATAAACATCATCTGCACCATCTGGGGTCCTGTTTAAGTGCCCGTGTTTGCGATTTCTAGGGGCTCTCCACAGAGCCATTTCAGGAATGTTCTTGTGTGTCTGTCGTCTGGTCCATTTGCGCTTCCCTGGATGCAGGTGGTGGGACACGGATATCCATGCGTTCGAGCCAATCCAGTACAGCATTCAGGTATTCAAAAATGTGAGAGATGCCATTGTGTATAACCCTTAACTTTGCCGGAAACATCAGCATGTATTTCAGCTGCAGCTGTTGTAATTTACCCTTAACACAGTGGTCTTCAAACTTTTTTGGCCGGGCCGCCCCTGAGCAAGATTTCGGCAGGTCGGGACCACTCAGAAATACCAAATGGACACTATATATTGCACGCCGTCACCTGCTCCCATCACAGTTGCTGGGCTTCCTCATCCCACTCCTACCCAGTACCTGGTCTCTCCCCACCCCATCACACACCCTGGGCTCTCCCCACTCTGCTCCCACCACTATCCCATGGTTCCTGCCCAATGTGCTCCCACCATAGTCCCTGGGTTCCCCCCATCCCGTTCCCAACACAGTCTGAGGGCCAGTGGCGGCTGGTGATTTTTTTTAAGTGGAGGGGCATAACTATTTCCCCCAAAACTGCCATAGCGACCGAGCATAGTGAGGGAGCCCGAACCAATAAAGGGAGGTTCAGGGGGTGGGTTCCCCCTGTGAATTTTTTTAAATGATGGGTTACAATGTTGCATTGTAGAGCATACTTTAATAAAATAAATTAGTAAATAGCTAAACAGTTTGCAATTGGGGGGCCCAGCGGGCAGGCATGATGTCAAGTAAAAAGATACCATCCCTGTCCCGAGGGCCCCACTGAGCCTAACACAATCAACATGATTATGTGTGTATGCAAGGCGCTGCACATTCATACAGCAATCACTCTATCATTCACACGAGCATCCATCACCATACACTCACTCATAACATAAGCATGCACGTATGCATACACATGTTTAAATAAAAACAATGAACATAAATGTACCTTCTGCATTGGCATGTGGGTGCTGAAACGCCCTGCTCCAGGCTGCTCTGTCCGTATGTGCGAGGAGGTGCAGGAGCTCCCCCTCGGACATACAGACATGCAGTGCCCCAGCCAGCATTTCCAATGAGCTATGCAACGCTGGCGAAGCAAAATGCCCCAGCACTTGCATGGCTCAGTGAGCATGTGCGGCTGGGGAACTAAACTGAACAGTGTTTCCCTTTGACAGTTCAGCCAGCCCAAGAGCACTCCATCAGCTGGAAAAAGCAGCTGAGGGAGTGCTCACTGTTTCACTGGGCTGGCTCCTTAGCTCCTCCATAATGGGTGAGGGGCCACTGGGTGGGCGCCCCCTCACCATTATGGATGAGCCGCCAGGCTCGGACTGGCCTATAGGGTAATACCTGTACCATAAATTTAAAATGCTAGTGTGGGCCAGTCAAAATGGGCCACCATTTTGACCAATGTGGACCAGTTTGATGAGTTACTTAACTATGCAGTTAGTAATATTGACCTGAATATATCACAATTTACTTAAATTTTAACACAAAGCACCCCCTTGGGTACTATTGAAACAGTGGGCCTCATTACAACCCTGGCGGTAGCTGTGCCGGTAAAACCAGCACGGCTGCAGCCGGAGTTGCATCCGGGTCCCGCACCCGCGAATGGGCAATTACCGGTTCATGCTGAGTTAGGTGGACCTGATAATTGCCATTTCGCGGGTGCCGGTACCGGTAGATCCCCATTCCCATTTGAGGCCCATAGGGCTCAATGGGAATGGGGAGCTTGGATGCACCAGCACCGTTAATAACGGTGCCGGTGCATCTGACGAGCTGTGCTCGCGGGTGCCGCACGGCCTGCTGGGTCAGACCGGGCGGGCTGTCAGGCACCCGCGAGCACAACTCTTATTGTGGCGGTACGGTAGCAACGGTGCCGGTAGCTTAACAGCTTCAAATGTGCAGCGCTGACTCTGTACCTGCAGTGTGTAGTATGTGCAGATGGACAAGGGAATTCACTCTCTTAGGATTTTCCCGTCTTGAAGTGAGTAACAAAGGATCACCTCCTTGTCCTTATAATTAAGGACCTTGGCAATAAGCAGCCTCAGTCAGGCACCCGGAGTGGGCATCCTTGTTAAGGACCAGTGGGCCCTTTCAACTGCAAATCCTTGAAACTGTTTGCCTGTGATGCTGGAAATGCATTGGAGGGACAGGGCCTCCTTGTCGTTGTCCTGTAGTCCTTTTTCATTTGTGTTCTGTATTGTTTTCTGCCCAGGAGTCCATGTGGGACCCCTGCAGTGCAGCTCTTCCTGTTTTTGGTTTGGTGTACAGACCCATGGGATACCTTTATGGCACCCATGGGTGTGGGTACGGCACTTTGCCCCTAGTGTATGTTTTTGGGCACCTGTGGGTGGCCCACAGAGCAGGGTATGGGCTGGTGGCAGCTCCATGCTGAATTTGACAGATGCTCTGAGTATCCTCCATTTTGGGATACCCAGGCCCTGCAGTTGGAATCAGTTGATTCCTGATGGAAAACAAGATGGCCCCTGTGGCCTCTTGCTTTCTATTACCTGTTACCTTATTTTCACAAAGTCCTGGGAAGCCCTGACTCTGTCCCTTCCCCCTGACTGGCTGTTGGGTGAAAGTTCCATATATGGTGTTGTTGTGAAGTCCAGTCCAGACTGGCTGGAGCCTTCCCAGTGACTGTATGTTGTGGGTACACCCTGTGGGTGGGACCTGGGTGAATGGAGTGTGTGACCAATATGAACTTCTTGTTGTGGCTGTCTGGTTTCTGGTATGAGAGACAAAGACTGAGACAGCCCTGCCCGAAACTGGCCTGAATGAAGTGTGTAGTGTTGAATGGCTGGTTACTTGTCCCAATCCACATTCCTTGTTGTGAATGTCTGAGAGGGAGGAGGATGGCCTGAATGCACTGTGTGCCTGATTGGCTGACTGACTGCATGAATGCCCTTCTGTATGATTGGCTGCTGAGCGTGACCCAGCAGTGTGGATGAGAGACAGGATAGTATATCTGGGGACCTCTCACCACTGGAAATTGTTCAGAAGTTGTGTCTACACTTCAACAGTAACTGGAACTGCTGATCCTCGACACCCAGCTGGAAGAAGAAGACTTGCTGTTGCATTTGCTTCGACCTGATCTGAAAGCTGCCGAATCTGTCGAAGACTGATCCGAGAGAGGACCTGGTTAGGCACCCTCTTTCTGTGCTCCGAGGGACCATCGAGCACCGCTGACCTTCGCCGAAGCTCCCTGGAAGTCAGACCTTCGAAAGGCTGCCGACCGGAGACGGGGACCGCCGAGGAGATCGAAGTGAAGCACCTGGACTTCTCCGCCGTCGAAGTCCATTGCCGTTGACCAGGGTTCGCAGGTTTGTGTAGCCGCTGGAGGCCTGTCGAAGTTGTGTTGCCCCAGAAGAGGGGACCGCTTGACGCCGTGCCGCCGACGACTGGAGCCGCCTGCTCCTTTGCCTAAGAACATTTGAATTGAAAGACTCCCTTGTCCGCACCGACGACCGCTTTATCCTGCCGGAGAGAGTCGAGGCCGCTGACGCGCCGTGGTGAATCCGCCAGTGGGTTTCCCACCACCTGAAGGCCACAAAGACTTTGACGACTCAATGAGCTTGCTGAGCCTGTTTGCGGTCCAGAACTATCAAACGCCGAGGTGCCCCGCACACCTCATCCTCACAGGACGTCGCCGACGAGCACCGCCTGTATCGACGCCGTGGTCTCGGCACCCTCGAACTTCTCATCGACGCCAAGTTCACCTTCTTCGATGCCGCTCGACGATCCGTGACTCCTGCTTGAAAGGAGGTCACTCAAGAAGGATCCATCGACGCTTCTTCGAAGAACTCTGCTCCACCAGGTACATTGGGGGAGGGGGTAAAAACATTATTGGAGGAAATAAGACTATTGATCAATATATGGACTGGGCTTGTGCTATATCTTTATTTTACAGGTTGCCCAGGTGGGGGGGGTCTCCACCTGGGCCCCTACCACTAGACCATTGTGTCTAGTGGTAGGGGCCAGAATTCTGCCTATTGTTTCAGCCATCTTGCTTTCCTTCCTATTTCTATTGCTGGTTTCCTTGTTATTGATCTGTGTGACATTCTGACAGTATAGTTGATGCACTTTAATGAGATCTGATAATATTGGGGGTACCACTTTAGAATTGTATATATTTGCCATTGTTGACTTCTGAGTACAAAGTTAGTTATTGTGATAGTGTACAT
This sequence comes from Ambystoma mexicanum, assembly GCF_040938575.1. Classification (NCBI taxonomy): domain Eukaryota; kingdom Metazoa; phylum Chordata; class Amphibia; order Caudata; family Ambystomatidae; genus Ambystoma; species Ambystoma mexicanum. The sequence goes on from NC_090939.1 coordinate 520,815,082, forward strand.
ACCTTTGAATATTAATTATATAAAGACTTTTCAGTAATAAAGTGTGTGGACATTCCTTTGTGGGGTTTTGGGGACTACACTGTACTTAAGAACCAGACAGCATCACCTCCAGAGAAGCTATGCCTTGATTGCTCATCCATTGCTACCTTATAGAGAATCTTGGCTGGGGTCCTCTGTGCCTCTCCTCTACTATATAGAGAGCAGAAGTACAGACTCCCCCCTCTGGTCCTTTACACTGGTGGCAGCAGGGGGTTGCTTATGGTTTTAAGAATCAGTGTATAACCGTGCCACTTACAAAATATCTGCACTTTATTAAATTAAGGTTTAGTTGTGTACAAAATAACTGCATTACACGCAATGGAGTCTATTGCAAATGGTAAATTCACTAGGATGACTTAGAGGCTCTCTAGAGTGCTTGTGAAGCCAGGGAGTTAGACTGTGTGGATAAGTCTAGGGTTGAGCTGATAGCTGCCCTGGTGGACTACCAGACTGAGGGTGTAACTCTTGATGAGGGGGGGAATGCAACCAATGAGGACTCTGCCCCTGGGGTTTCTGCTGAACCTGTTTCTGGGAATGCCACCATTCCTACTGCCTCTGTTCCAAACCCCAGCACTGCTCTTTAGGGGGAAGCTCTGAAGATTGAACTTTTAAAATTGGAACTACAACGGGAACAGTTAGCCTTTCAATACAAAAAGTTGGCAACAGAAGCTGAGTTTAAGAAAGAGGAGTTGGCACAGCAAGTGATACTCAAAGATAGGGACACTGAGCACCAAAGAATCCAGCTAGAGAAAGCTAGAGTGGAGACTTCAGCTAAACCAGTTGAGAGTGGCAAGTACCCAGCCACCAAGTTTATGAAAGATTTGGTTGGTGTGTTTGTGGAGGGTTCTGATATCCTCCAATGGATTGAAGCTTTTGAAATGGCTTGTGCAATTCATGATGTTGACAAAAGAGATTGGGCGAAGTGTTTGTTAAGCAGAGTGCCTCAGACTGGGTATGACTATATTCTGAAGCTGAGTGTGGAAGACAGGGGTCAGTATGAGTGTATGAAATCTGCTTTGATTGCCAAGTTTGGCAAGACACCTACCCAATACCTTAAAAGGTTCAGGGAATTTAAGAAAAGAGAGAATGTGTCTTGGGTTGACTGGGTGAGTGCTGCGCACATGAACATGATGGGGTGGATTGATGGTTACAAGGTGAAAACATTTGTTGAATTGTCCCACCTGTTGTTTTTTGAGTATTTTTCTGAAGCCTGTTCACCAGAGCTGTGTCAGTATTTTGCTGACCAGAACATTTTGGACCCCTTTAAGCTGGCTAGGTTGGCTGACAAGTGGGTCTCCCACTGGGTGTCCCCTAAGGACTCCAGTGAGAAGGACAAGGACAAAGAAAAGGGGGCCTCTCAGAAAGCTGAGGAGTCCCAAAAGCAGTCAGTCGGGTAAACCTAAACCCTCCTCTCCGAAAACCCAAAAATCTAGTGGAGATAAGTCATCTGTGGGTGGGAATAAGAGTAGTGGTCCACCTGCTGCAAAGCAGGCTCCCAGTCGTTCCAGTACCGTACCCCGCACTCCCGGCACTTGTTGGGATTGTGGGGCTCTGGATCACAAGAGGGGTGACTCCAAGTGTAAAGGTAAGGCACTTGGAGTACAGGCTGTCAGCCTGACCTACCCTTACCCCATGTCTGAGGTGGAGGCCACTGTCCTCCCCTCCTCTTCAGGGATCACATTTGGTGCCCTGTAGAGATTTCCTTAGTGTCCCTTGGGGACTGGGACCAGTACGCAGAAGTACTTGTGACTATCCCACAGAACACCCGTAGGTTTTTGAGAAGTGTCCTCCTGAACAGCCAGCCTTCTACTGGCTTAAGAGACACAGGGGCAAGCAGGACAGTGGTGGACAGGACCCTGATCAAGCCAGAGGACTATGTAGGTGCTCCTCTGAGAACCACCAGGTTAGCTGGTGGGCCGCCCAAATTATCGCCTGTAGCCTTAGTCACACTCGTAATTGGAGACAAGACAGCAAAGCTTCCTGTCCTGGTTCAGGACAATGTCCCTGCTAACATTCTGTTAGGTAATGATCTAGTAGAGTTGGGGTTGATCTTGGATGGTCTTCGCCTGACTGCTGCTGCAGTCACTAGGTCACAGGTGACACAGGGTCTGGCTGTGAGTCAAGTACCCGAGCCAAAGGTGCGGCCTAAGGCAAGACGAAGGAAGAACAAGAAGGCAACCTCTGTGCCAGGGGCCCCTTCTCTTCCTGCTGTTTCTACAGCACCCATTGGGATCCATGCTCCGGACGGGCTGGATCCAGTCGTGAGCCCCATCTCAACTCCTGTGGGAGAAGAGCCAGAAGACTCTCCTGTGGGAGAGGTTCTCAACCCGGAGGATCATCCCGATCTTCAATGCTTGTTAGCTGAAGGGGGACCCTCCCGGGCATACTTCTCTAAGGGACAGAGAGTGCGCCACTCTCTCTCAGGTCTGAGGAAACAGGCCCTGTCCCAGGCACAAGGAGAAGTGCCTAGGACCTTCCGGATATATTGGGAGGGTGAGCTCCTTGTTAGTGAGCCCACTAAGCCTGCACCTGGTGCCCTCAAGAGGTTGGTGGTACCCCAGGTTTACAGGCCCTTCCTGCTGCAGTTGGCGCATGAGGTGCCCTTAGCTGGTCATCTTGGTACCAAGAAGGCTAAGCAGAGGCTCTCTGCCCATTTCTACTTGCCTCGGATGGGAGTAGAAGTGGAGTCCCACTGCAGGACCTGCCCAACTTGTCAGTTGTCTGGCAAGACTGGAGGCAGTGCCATTGCCCCACTGCAGCCATTGCCAGTGGTTGACACACCATTTGAGAGGGTGGACATCAACATTGTCGGTCCCCTGGACCCTCCCACATCGGTTCATCCTGGTCTTTATAGATACCCTGAGGCTATACCCCTTCGGACTGTTACTGCCAAGGTGGTTGCCAGGGCTCTCCTGGGCATTTTCACCCGTGTTGGATTCCCTAAGGAGGTTGTCTCTGATGGAGGATCCAACTTCATGTCTAGTTACATGAAGACCATGTGGAAAGAGTGCGGGGTAACCTATACATTCTCCACCTCTTATCATCCCCAGACCAATGGTCTGGTTGAGAGATTTAATAAAACTTTCAAGGGCATGATAGGTGCTTTGGAAGAGCCCCTAAGGAGGAAATGGGATCTCCTCCTGCCATGCCTGCTGTTCGCTTACAGAGAGCTACCTTAAGAGGGTGTTGGTTTCAGCCCCTTTGAGTTACTCTTTGGACATCCCGTGAGGGGGCCCCTTGCCTTGATCAGAGAAGGTTTGGAAGCCACCCCTCCAGGTCCCGCCAAGCAAGTGCGGGACTATGTGTTAGGCCTCAGGCGGAGGATGACACTGATGATGGGTCAAGCAACAGCAAATCTTAAGGCCAGCCAAGAACCAAATAAGTACTGGCATGACCTTAAAGCCTCGCAAGTGGATTGGACTCCGGGACAGGAAATCCTTGTGATGGAGCCTACCAAGCCTAGAACTTTGGCAGACAAGTGGACTGGACCCTTCAGGATCATCTCCAAGATGGGCGAAGTCAATTATCTGGTTGACATGAGAATGCCAGGGGTAGCTCCCCAGGTATTCCATGTTAACAGGCTCAAGCCTTTCCACAGGCGAGCAGAAGTCTCATGTCTCTTGCTAGCTTCAGAGCAAGAAGAGGATGAGAGTGAGCCCCTTCCTGATTTGCTGTATAGCAACCCTCAGGATGGCTCAGTGGAGGGAGTGCATCTCTCTCCAGATTTGACAACAGAGCAGCAGAGGGCCTGCAGGACTTTGCTCCAGCAGTATGCCTCTCTGTTTTCACTGACGCCAGGCCTTACACAGTGGTGTAAGCACGAGATTGACACTGGTGACAGTGTGCCTGTCAAAAGCAGGAGCTACCGTATGTCAGATACTGTTAAGAACCACATCCAGGCTGAGGTCGCCAAGATGTTGGATCTGGGTGTTATTGAACCCTCAACCAGTCCCTGGTCCAGTCCTGTGGTCCTTGCCCCCAAGGCAAGTTCCCAGGCAGGTACCAAGGATAGGAGGTTCTGTGTGGACTACAGAGGAGTCAATGCCGTCACCAAAGCTGACGCGCACCCATTGCCCAGGGCTGATGAGCTCGTGGACACCATAGGTGCTGCCAAGTTTGTGAGCACCTTTGACCTTACCTCAGGCTATTGGCAAATAGCTCTGACGGACCAGGCCAAGGAAAAGACGGCATTCTCAACACCAGAGGGACTCTACCAGTTTAGGGTCATGCCTTTTGGGTTGAAGAATGCCCCTGCCACCTTCCACAGATTGGTCAACTATGCGCTCAGTGGGCTGTAAGCCTTTTATGTGGCTTATTTAGACAACATTGCCGTCTACAGTTCCACCTGGGAAGAGCATTTGACACATCTGGATAAGGTGTTGCAGGCCTTGAAAAGGGCTAACCTCACTATCAAGGCCACCAAGTGCCAGATAGCTCAGGGGAAAGTCACATATCTTGGTCGTGAGGTAGGAGGGGGTCAAATCCAACCTCTCCCCAGTAAGGTACAGGACTGGGAGACTCCCACTACTGAAACCCAGGTTTGAGCCTTTTTGGGCCTCACTGGGTATTATCGCAATTTCATGGCAGACTATGGAACCATAGCTGCACCCCTGACAGCTCTAACTTCACCCAAACAACCGAGGAAGGTTAATTGGACTGAAGACTGTCAGAGGGCCCTTGATGGCTTGAAAGAAAGTCTGTGTAGGGCACCTGTGTTGTGTGCGCCCGACTACAGCCAACCCTTCATCGTCCAGACGGATGCCTGCGACACCGGAATTGGAGCTATCTTGTCCCAGTTAGATGACAAAGGGAGGGAACATCCTATCATCTTCATCAGTAGACAACTCAAGGGTAGAGAATTTAGGTGGGCCACTGTTGAGAAGGAATGTTTCAGTATAGTTTGGAGCCTTAGGCGTTTTAGGCCCTACCTTACGGGGTCTACCTTCAAGGTCCAAACAGATCATAAGCCCCTGAAGTGGCTTATGCAGATGAAGGGTGAGAACCCGAAACTGCTCAGGTGGTCCATTAGCCTGCAAGGGCTAGACTTCACCATAGAGCACAGACCAGGGAAGAGTCACGATAATGCAGATGGCCTTTCCAGAAGGTATGTTAACTGTCTGGATGAGGGTGTCTATCCCGTGGGAGATTAGGCACCCTAACCTCAGTCTGGGGGGCGACTGTGATGCTGTAAATGGATTGGAGGGACAGGGCCTCCCTGTCCTTGTCCTGTAGTCCTTTTTCATTTGTGTTCTGTATTGTTTTCTGCCCAGGAGTCCACGTGGGACTCCTGGCAGTGCAGCTATTCCTGTTTTTGGTTTGGTGTACAGACCCATGGGATACCCTTATGGCACCCATGGGTGGGGGTACAACCCTATGCCCCTAATGTATGTTTTTGGGCACCTGTGGGTGGCTCACAGAGCAGGGTATGGGCTGGTGGCAGCTCCATGCTGAATTTGACAGGTGCTCTGAGTATCCTCCATTTTGGGATACCCAGGCCGTGCCATTGGAATCAGTTGATTCCTGATGGAAAACAAGATGCCCCCTGTGGCCTCTTGCTTTCTATTGCCTGTTACCTTGTTTTCCCAAAGTCCTGGGAAGCCCTGACTCTGTCCCTTCCCCCTGACTGTCTGTTGGGTGGAAGTTCCATATATGGTGTTGTTGTGAAGTCCAGTCCAGACTGGCTGGAGCCTTCCCAGTGACTGTATGTTGTGGGTACACCCTGTGGGTGGGACCTGGGTGAATGAGTGTGTGACCAATATGCACTTCTTGTTGTGGCTGTCTGGTTTCTGGTATGAGAGACAAAGACTGAGACAGCCCTGCCCGAAACTGGCCTGAATGCAGTGTGTAGTGTTGAATGACTGGGTACTTGTCCCAATCCACATTCCCTGTTGTGAGTGTCTGAGAGGGAGGAGGATGGCCTGAATGCACTGTGTGCCTGATTGGCTGACTGACTGCATGAATGCCCTTCTGTATCTTTGGCTGCTGAGTGTGACCCAGCAGTGTGGATGAGAGACAGGATAGTATATCAGGGGACCTCTCACCACTGGAAATTGTTCAGAAGCTGTGTCTACACTTGAAGAGTAACTGGAACTGCTGATCCTCGACGCCCAGCTGGAAGAAGAAGACTTGCTGTTGCATTTGCTTCGACCTGATCTGAAAGCTGCCGAATCTGTCGAAGACTGATCCGAGAGAGGACCTGGTAAGGCGCCCTCTTCCCGTGCTCTGAGGGACCATCAAGCACTGCTGACCTCTGCCGAAGCTCCCTGGAAGTCAGACCCTCGAAAGGCTGCCGACCGGAGACGGGAACCGCCGAGGAGATCGAAGTGAAGCACCCGGACTTCGCCGCCGTCGAAGTCCATTGCCGTCGACCAGGGTTCGCAGTTTTGTGTAGCCGCTGGAGGCCCGTCGAAGTTGTGTTGCCCCAGAAGAGGGGACCGCTTGACGCCATGCAGCCGACGACCGGAGCCGCCCGCTCCTTTGCCTAAGAACATTTGAATCGAAAGACTCCCTTGTCTGTACCGACGGCCGCTTTATCCTGCCGGAGAGAGTCGAGGCCGCCGACGCGCCAAGGAGAATCCGCTGGTGGGTTTCCCGCCACCTGAATGCCACAAAGACTTCGACGACTCGACGCCCTTGATGGGCCACAATTCTTTTGAAACTCTTTGCGGTCCAGAACTATCAAACACTGAGGTGTCCCGCACACCTCATCCTCGCAGGACGTTGCCGACGAACACCGCCTGGATCGACGCCGTGGTCTTGGCACCCTCGAACTTCTCATCGACGCCGTCAACGCCAAGTTCACCTTCTTCGCCTCTCGACGATCCGTGACTCCTGCTTGAAAGGGGGTCACTCAAGAAGGATCCATCGACGCTTCTTCGAAGAACTCTGCTCCACCAGGTACATTGGGGGGGTAAAAACATTATAGGAGGAAATACGACTATTGATCAATATATGGACTGGGCTTGTGCTATATCTTTATTTTACAGGTTCCCAGGTGGGGGGGATCTCCACACAGAACTGTGTCTAGTGGTAGGGGCCAGAATTCTGCCTATTGTTTCAACCATCTTGCTTTCCTTCCTATTTCTATTGCTGGTTTTCCTTGTTCTTGATCTGTGTGACATTCTGACAGTATAGTTGATACACTTTAATGAGATCTGATAATATTGGTGGTACCACTTTAGAATTGTATATATTTGCCTTTGTTGACTTCTGAGTACAAAGTGAGTTATTGTGATAGTGTACATACCTTTTAAATATTAATGAAATAAAGACTGTGTTTTCAGTAATACAGTGTGTGGACATTCCTTTGTGGGGGTTTGGGGACTACATTGTACTTAAGAACCAGCCTGCATCACCTCCTGAGAAGCTAGGCCTTGATTGCTCGTCCATTGCTACCTTATAGAGAATCTTGGCTGGGGTCCTCTGTGCCTCTCCTCTACCATATAGAGAGCAGAAGTACAGACCCCCCCTCCGGTCCTTTACATTGCCAGGCCTATATCTTGCAGTAGGAGGTTTTCAACCTAGTCTGTGGAGTTTTGTCCTTCCATAAATTCATGGGAGTCCAATAATTCTGATATTGTTTCTGCATGCCCTGCCCTCCGCCTCCCCCATTCTCTGTTCCAGTGACTTTGTGCAGTTCTGTAGAGTGGAGAATGGTTGTCACAGGGTGGAGACCTCCCTTGTCGCTTCCTCAAGTCCATGGGCTTGGGAGCAACACAGAGATTACCCCAACACCACCAGAAGCCCTCTTTCCATCTGCATGAGGCTGCCTGCAGAGGTCAGGAGACCCAAATGAAGCATCCAGGATTGATCTAGGAACTGCCCTTGTGATCTCTGACAAAGTTACTTCCAGATTACTATGGGAATATAAGCACTATCCTTTGGGCATCCATTCACCCCGGCATCCAGAGCAAAGGGAAGACCGAGCTAAGGGTTGCTACGATATCCTTCTCTATTTCATTCTGTGTTCCCTGTTAGCCCGTTTGCCACAGGTTGCCATAAAAATGACTTGCACACAGCACACAAACACCATTCAAATCAAACTCCAACACTCCTCTAATACAGCTATTTGCATACACCTGTACCTGTGAATACCCCTAGCTTCCTCATTACTGTATTGTCTGTCCACACTGTTCTACTCGCCTATAATGCTTTCACTCTTGCTCCTCCTCCTTACCTCTCCCTACGTTTTCTCCAATCACACTACACCATCCTCCTTTCCTATCCCTATTATAAAACTCACAACAAGAAACTCCCACTGCTCCATCTCTCTTCCACCTCCTTCCATCAAACAAAGCCGACAAGCTAACCATTCCTCCTCTAACACCTATCCACCTCACCTCTCTTAGTCGGGGAATCAACTACTATACTCTTCCTTACCTCATCTACTGAACATTGCACTCTGGACTGCTCAGTCTTTATGCAACAGTACTTCCTTTCTCTCTGACTATTTTAACTCCACCCCTAGACCTTTTTGCTATCACTGAAAACTGGATTTCTCCATCTGACACTGCCACTGTGGCGGCCCTACACAACTCGAAACTATCTGTAAAGGAGCAGCTGAATGCCTGTCCAGGAAGTCCCGACCCTATTCTGCCTAAATGTTGGCAAACAGAAATTGCGATATCTGCAATGCCAGTAATGGTGCCGATTACACGAAGAGCCTTTGAGACAAGGTATCTACTGGGAAAACCCTATATGGTGTATCCCCGAAGAGATGAAAGTCTCCTGAGGGAGGTCCCGGAAGAATTGTGAAGATGTGAAAAGGGGAGGCTGGTGCTGTCACAAGAAATGAGCGTGATGCATTAAGAAGGAAGACGGAAGAAGAGAAGGCATAGACCTTATAGAATCTGATGGCGAAGTAAAGAATCGAGCAGACTTTCATGTGCGGAATAAAGATTGCACATGTAAAGTATCACTGCAGAAAATGCAAGCCGTTTTATAACTGTACAGATGCCGTAACTCAAGCAGACTAATCATAAAGGCTGGCTATACGTAGTGAATAGACTGCAGGCGGTGCCACCAATATATATGTATATAGAATCTGGATATTCAATGTCACAATTTTAGTAAGCTCAACCCATGGAACAAGGAGGATTGATGGCTGTGTGTGTGTCGCAGCAAGGAAATAAGCTGAAGCTCGAAGATGGAACAGAGGAAGGCTGTTTGGCCTTGTGCCAAAGGCTAAGGCAGCCAAAACTAGTTATCAGTCCGTGAGACGCTGAGGCACCCCTTGTTAAGTTGCAAAGAGAGAACACCATGAGTGCCAAGTTTCTTTATTCAAGACAATGAAATGCTATAAAAAGTGCTGATTCACGGTCTCCTGTCACGTGAGTCCAAGATTGAAATAGAAGTGGGCATGTAGACCTGAACCTTGATAAGAACATGCTCACATTCTCTTATATTCCCAGAGAAGAAAAGCGACTACAAGGCTAAGTTCAAAGACAATCTGAATGGCAGAAGGCATGACCAATGAGAAATGTTGGGCTAATTGGGTGGGGAGGTACGGTCAAGTTCATCCACCAGCACCAGGTGTACCAGCTTACGTGCTGCTAGTGAATCGAATGTTCCAGAAGGGTACAAGCATGCCAACCAATTGTAGAAGGCCTTATAACGAAAGTCCTAATAGTTTGAGAGCCAATTATGTATCGTGTTTCTAATAACTGTTGAAGGTGACTTGCACTAAGGGAGGGCATAAATTGCCCACCTGACTATAGAGACCCAATCAAAATCCAATCCCTTATAGAAAGTATACTTAGATATTCCCCTTGAACGAACCACAATCCCGCTTAGGTTTTCTTAGTTTGCCACGTAGTATGACATCACGTATGATGCATTTTCATTATAAAAGTGTTGTTTTTTTATGAAATGCATTGAGACTATGCTGTGCAACGTCCATTGTAACTCCCTGTTTTAGACCTTTGAGAATAAAACAGAGACATTTTGCAAACTTCCTGAGTCGGCATTCCTATTTGGTGTGAGGTTTATTCTCCATCACATCCATCGTACAATGTGTTGCCTTGATTTAAAAGGAACATAAAGGTTCATATCCTTCATTCGTTCTCGACTGACTGGGAGAGGTGGAGGCGTCGGACACCTTGGGGCTCATTGCAGGTTTGCTGGTCTGGAAAGATTGCTGGTAAAATTGGCAGTAATACCAGCAGCAGCAATTTCTCCAGACTGGCAAAACACAAGTTTGCAGGTGGGGGTACTGATTTACCTCCAGCTAAAAGCTGGAGGTAAATCGGGTCCCTACCGGCAAATAAATGCTGGAATTACCGGCAGTCCCCTCCATGGTCTCCTATAGGAGTCCATGGAATGGGGATTTACCACCCTTTCCTCAACCTGTAATATCCCAATAATTCCAGGATATCAGGCGGTGGAAACGGTAGGGGCAGTTTGCCGGTATCCCTCCAGAATTACCAGCGGGATACCAGCAAACTTATAATGAGCCCCCTACTCTCTTCCCACCTGAATGCCTCGCAATTCTCCAATGCCACATCCTCTCCTACCTCTTTTTTGAATCCACCATCTCTACTATTGCTATGCCTTACTCGGTTCAAATCATCTCTTATCTATCGCCCTTCTGGTCCCATTGGACCATTCTTGGATGACCTTGGGCAACTCATTTATTCTCTTTCCACTAAACATCACCTCATTCTCTTAGTAATAATAATATATATAGTCTATAATTTCAGAACCTTTTTCAGCAGAGTATTTAGCGAGGTCGTTAGCTGTGAGTCAAGTTAATAGACTTAGGAGGAGTGTGTTTAGGGTGACTTTAACCTTCCCTCTCCAACCACTTCTCATAAATCTGAACTTCAATCTTTTCTTAGTTACCACGCCCTCCACTCTAACCATTTTCTTTTTTTAAATTTGTTTTTATTGATTTCCATATCATTAATGGTACATTAACAAACATAACAATCATAATAAATGTTATGAATTAAGTGTCATCTTTACAGCCAGTTAAATTGACAATGATATGAATGTACCACTCAATATCTGATCTGCTGTCCAAGCTTGCATATAACAGCACATGAACCAACCCGCCAGCAAATCTTCTAGGCATTAGCGAAGGGAATCTCCTCCGGTACCACTGAGCAGGGCCTCGCACTGCAGCCGTGGAAATGTCTCTGCACTGTGCAGCCTTCAGCATAGTATCCTGTTTTGCTCAAGGCGGTTTATCATCTGAGGGTGGAAACAGCGATACATATAGGTCTCTCTCTCCATGCATCAAAAAAGCTCTAATTGTCCGTCTTCCCTAACTCGTAAGGCCCAGCCAACGCTTTTGTCTCAGTACAAGGAACTTTAACGATGGTTTTGTGCTATTTGTTATATTGGGGGCCTTGCTTACTTTTCCAAGACATGGCTATGCAGCTCTTTAACAGAACACATGCCAAATCCATAAACTTAATCACATGTCTATATTTGGCGGGTCTGGGGTATATTCCCAAAAGACACTCCAATGGGCTCCGTTCGAACCTGACAACACCAGCTCTCCTACATGCCTGTTCTATGGAAAACTAGAATCTCCACACTAGAGTGCACTCCCAAAGCATATGTATCAGATCTGCCCCCTCTTTAAGGGCACTCAGGCTCTAATTGTTTGTTAAACTTGGCCAGTCTACTGTGATCCATATATGAACGGTGCAATATATTGAGCTATGCGAGGCAAAACCGTGCATTCTGAGACCCATTCTTAACAAAAATTAAGGCCTGCTCCCATTGCATCTCTGTAATCTGTGACCCCACATCCTCCTCTCATTTGCATTTCAGCCTCTCATTTGCTATGTTGTACTTACCCAGCAGGTACCCGTAAATTCTAGCTGTCGGCCTACAACCATCCTCCAGATCGTACAGTAAAGATAAAAGTGCTTCCTCTACTGGCTCAGTAGACCACCCACCTGTGAGAAACTCATGGTGGCAACTGTAAAGACAGACACAAGTGATCACAGTTCAAGGGTTTTTATTAAACTGTAAATGCAGTGTGGAAAATGCCTACCCTAAATCTAAAATGGGAGCAAGCTTCGACCATCAAATGAAAAATAAGGCAGTCCTTGTGGCATCTTTCAAAGTAAAAAACCTATACTAAAAAAAACCTATTGCTAAATCCTTACAACTGATTGTGGGATAGGGTTATCTATAAAGAAAGAAGTGTTCACAAATAATAAGTCAGGATGTGATTGCCATGTGTCTACCTTCCCCACGTTTTGAGCACGGGACAAGGTGGATCTCTTGAGCACAGCACACACTCTAGCGTTCCCAGTATAAGCAGACAGTTCCATAACAGCTATCAGGTTCTTCGATGGTTAAGTCTCTTTTCAATAAATAGTCTTGCCTTCGAGGGCCTGATGTATTCAACAACACAAACAAAAAGTTCCTTTCTAAATTGACTTTGGGTGATGACTTTCCACCTCTGGATCTCCCTCGGTCGGGCTCTGGCCCCTAGGCTTCCCTCAATCGGGCTCAGTCCTTTCTTTCGGGAGCTCCCTCTGCTGGGATTGGATCCAAATGCCATTGGGGACAATCCACTTTCCCTGGTCTTGCACTACTCCTTGCATTCACAAATCTTAGTGTCTTTTTAAACAGTTCTTCAGGCTTTGCCCCTTTTTGTCAGCCACCCTCTGCTGGGTTCACTCTTGCCAACCTTTACTAAAGAGTTCACTGTGGACATCCCTCGGTCGGGTTCACTCTTGTGAACATGCTCTATTTCGGGACTTCAGACTTTGCGCCCTTTTGTCAGCATCCCTCCTTCAGGTTCAGTCTTGCCAATCTTGTCAGTCGTACCTTTCTCATGCATCTCTTGTCATGCAGGACTTAGTTCCCTTAACTTCACAATCATCTGTCAGCCAAAGACTTTCGAGTGTACAGAGGATTGTACAAGACCCCTGTATGACCACTTTGACCCCCTTTTGCCTTTTCTCAAGGCCTTCTGGTTATGGTAGTTTCTACCATCGGGTAATCGCCCAGAATTTCCTGCATGAGCACCAACATGGTGCCAGACTCCTCTGTTGCTGGTTTTTCCCCTTTTCCACCATTAGCTCTTTAAGCCTTTCACAGTTCAAATTAGCAGTTGACTACTTTTCGTTAAACACAGTTCAGTTTCTTATCGACTCTCTTCTCGACTCACCGGCTGTGATGAACTGCTTGGCTTTCTTTCTCTTTGGAGTCAAGGTTGGTACCACGGAGACGAGAGTCTATCAGCAGAGGAGGGTCTTGTGTACCGTTGACATCTGCTGCAACACACGCTGGCTATTGTTCGCGGTCTTAAGATTCCTTCTGTAGAGGTTTCACGGGCCTTGGTCGCAAAGGGCAAGGTGCTTCTCTCCTTGTCAGCTTCTCGGTATGCACCGTCTTTCTCCTCCTCTTGAACTGCCGTGCAGAGTTAGCTCTCGCGTCGTGCAGTCTGCCTTGCTCGTCCTGTGCTCTCTTGCTCCACCTTTTATCCTTGTGGGGAAGGGAAAGGGCCGTCAGGTGTGTGTGATTCTGGTCAATTGCCTGACTTTGCTTGACCCTTCTATAGGGACATGTCAGGTAAACGGCTCTGGTCTTAGTCCATTGTCTTTCGTGTTGTACAAAAGTGTTCATGTCGGAAAAGGGGGGGGGCAGTGTTTTGGAATATCTTACGTGGTAGGATGGGGAAAAGGTGCTGAAAGAAGGGGGATACCGCGTCTCTCCCGTCGGTGTCCCACTCTCCGAGGACCCCCCATTCAGGTGATCCTCCTTCACTGGTCCATCCCCAGGAACTGGATCCAATAGCGATGGCCGTGTCCTGGCCACCTGGATGACAGATCCCCAGGGACTCGCCAGGGAGACACCTACAGGTTTCTCCCACCCTCCCACTTCTATTTGGCCACCTTCATCACCTTTATGTATCAGAGAAATTATCCGCCAGGTAGTCCTTCATTTTGCATCAGGCAATATCCAACTCAAGTCCATTGGCTCCCTTTGAAGGAAAGGATTACCTTCAAGACACTAGCATTGACACACAAATGCCTTCACAGCTTTGCCCCACCCTATCTAGCTCAAAGAATCTCCCTCCACACCCCCTCCAGACCTAGCAGAGCTGCCTATACCAACAGAACTACTGCCCCTTTCACCCACGGAGTGCGGGCAGGCAGTTCCAGCTTACCTAACATGGCAGCCAACTACTGCAACTCCCTCCCCCCTTCATTAGGATGATTGACTCCCATGCAACCTTCAGGAAAGCTATCAAAACTAGGCTCTTTGTTTCACATGCATGTATGCCATCTGCTGTTTATGCCATGTGCAGTTTATGCTGGATACACTCATGTATGCCTTCTGCTTTTTTTGTTAAACGTGTAACTGCAACAAAGCTCTCTGTACCAAGCTATCTCTGCTGAGACCGCATTCGTGTAACCTTGAATCAAGCCTTCTTAAGTTGTCTCATAGCTCCTCGAAGCCCGTGGGCTGCAGTGTGCTCTACAAATAAATAAAAAGAAACTCCCTAAATTTCCTGTTTGCAAACCTGTCTCCCCATGTGTATACGCTGTGTCTTTCCCAAATTTTGGCCACCCCCAGTTCTGCCAGGTTTGAGCAAGTGTCCGTTACAATAGGAATATTTTGCGAGTAATGATGTGACAAATGTACCAACTTCAGTGCCTTAGCCCAAATCTTTCTGCCCAGTCCAACTGTCAAACTTTGGGAGCCCATGCAAGATCTCAGAACTCACTGAATTTCCTCAAGACTAGCAAGCATCACTACCATCTGTAACAAATCCAATTCAGCAGTGACTCCATCCAATAACCACAAAGTCACATTTTGCAGTTGAGCGGACAAATACAGTTCCAGGTTCGGGAGCTGCACTCCTAATTTCTCGATATGATAAATATAATGGGCCTCATTATGACCCTGGTGGTGACGATATGAATGGTGTCGGTAAGGCACCGGCACCGTTCATACCGTCCCGCCGCATTACGAGTTCTGCTTGCGGGTTCCTGAAAGCCCGCCAGGTCCTACCTGTTATCAACGGTGCCAGCGCAGCCATGTTCCCCACCCGCATTCTGCCCCTACTGGGCAGAAGGGGGATCGGGACGCCGGCAATACCGCCACCCGCGAATGGACAATTACTGGCCCATTCATCTTTTGAGGCCCAATATCTTAAGTGCAATTTTACCGTGGCCCCTTCCCCATAGGAAGTCCCTGAATGTGGCTTTGAGGTTCCTAGAAAACCTTGTTTCTACATAGTAATGCACATTTGTGAATGCATACAACAATCTTGGGAGGATGACCATTTTAGTTATAGATACCCTACCCATGAGCGAGAGTGGTATACGGGACCAACATTTCATCGACTTCCTTATCCCATCCACTTTCCTAATGGTGTTATATCGATGCATATCTTGTGGCATATGCGCTATCCGGACCCCTAGATATTTAAAAGTAGTTGTTTCCCACCTCAGCGCCAGGTCCGGAAAATCCTGCCCAGCTTCCCTTCTGAGTTCCGCAAGAGAGAAAAGACATGTCTTCTGCCTACTAAACATAATCCCTGACATTTCTGCAAAGGCGTCCAAGACCGCTAAAATAATGGGGAGATTGTGGGAAGGCTTACATAAATATATCAAAACATTGTCTGCATACAGCGATATAAGATGTCTAGTGCCTCACACATCTATACCGGCTCCCAAATACTCTTGTCTCGGGTATACTGCCAGGGGCTCCAGCGCCAGTATATACAGCATCAGTGAGAATGTGCACCCCCGACGGGTTCCCCTTTGTAGTTTCCATTCCTCTGAGATGCACTTCCCAGATTTCACCCTAGCCGCCAGACTGGTGTACAGTAATTTAACCCACCGGATGAATGACTCACCTATCCTAAAACCTTTTAGTGCCACATACCTCCATTCACAAAAAAAATGAATCAACGGCCTTAATAACATCGAGTGATACAACCACTAGGTGCGCCGGCTGTCCGTTGGTCTGATCTATGACAAGCTTCCACCTATGTAAATTAGAGACCGTGCTAGGGCCAGGTACAAACCCTGTCTGATCCGTGTGTATTATGGTGGTTATAGCTTTGCAGGGGGCGACTGCCAATATAGTAGTTAGGATTTTAGCATCTTAATCCTGTATGGCCAGAAACGGCTGTGCATTGCTTTCCCTGGCACAAGTGTGGCAAGCATTTGAACCTTTCACCAAGAACGGCTCTAAGTTTGATTTTCTTTCATCTGAATAATAAGAAGTTATGCCCTGCATTCAGAACGGCTCTGTGTTTGCTTTTCTTGCATCTGAATAACAAAACAATGTATGCACTATATCAAAAACAGGTTGGTCTTATTGTTAATTCACATGAGGGGCAAGGATTTCTACATTGCAACCCGACAGAGCTTTTGTGTTCACTTTCATGTGAACCGCAGCGCTCAAAATTCTGCAAATGAAAAAAGAACTGGTTGGCTTTTCCTTTTTATTCCGTGTCAAATCAAAAGAACGTTGTGCAGGGCCCCTACCCCTCTATGTCCATGGATCAACAGTAAATGAAAACTGTGCGCAATCCTCAAAATAACTAGGTGGTTGCCCAGGTCTTCAGATAAGGCCCTGATGTACTTGCCATAGTTAGTGTTCCATCAGAATAGGTCAAGGATCCACAAGGTGCAGCTTTCCAGATGTTTTGAACGAAACTCCCAGGATCCCTCACCATTGACATTGCTTGATAGGCCAGAGTTAAAGTCCAAAACATCAGAATGGGCAAATGTTGCAGACCTCTGTAGTAGTTAAGTCTGGGATGTGCGTGTGGGTCTATGAATAGAAACATCTGGAAGGAATTTCAGCATTTCGGCTGATCTTTTTGGTATCTCAACTCCTCTCTGTGTGGTTGTTTCCTAGTTTGGAAACAAATGAAGAGTGCATCTTACAGCGGAATCTTTCTTCCTTGTTTTTCCGATTGCTTATTTTGGTTGTTTCGCGCAGCCCTGCAAAATCCTCTGCCAAGCAAAGCATTTCCCAAAAACCATGGCTCACTGTAAAATATCCTCTGCTTTAAGCATGGTGTCAATACGCAAGCAAAAAATAGTTTTTCCTTGTTCAATTTGTAACAAATTTTCTAACCCCCATCAATGCCCCTTACAGAGTAATAATAGCATTAGACTGTATTAGCAAGAATGACCATCAGATGTGATTTAAGCGTAAGGGTCATGAAGCTGAATTTGCAATATTGACTAGCAGGCAAGAGAGCATAAGTAATGATAGCAATTGGAGTAGTTGTTGAGGGTTGACCCTCAGGTGGTTGAGCAATAGTGTTGAATAGGTAGGGATTTGTTAAAGTGATCACCAGGCGATTAGCAATATTGATTTTATGCAATAATATTAATAAAGAGCACCAGAGTAAATTGGCTCTACTGATCTCATGCAGGAGCATCAAGAACTAAAAATAAAATGTTGTTGCTCACGTATCCAATCCAGCCCCAACTTATCCTTTCTCACAGATATAACGCTATCCTCACAGCACATCGTTACAATACCCTACAATACATCAATCGACATCCACATGTGTGTACACTTTTCAAGCAACCATCCCCAATGGCACAGTCCAACTTTTCACCCCCACCCCACTCGCGATTGACCCCAATCAGTCATGGCAACACTTGCAAGCCGCCACACCTCACGGGGACATCCACACCATTCCACACATTTGCAGTCTCCCATCCACAACCTCTCAAATATACAAAAAAAAGTACCATCTTCAATCTCAGACCCATCACAAAGCTGAGTAGCATCAGGAATAGGTGAACACAAAATGGCATAATTAATGTAGGGTTTATGGGGTTCTTTACAGGGTGGGTCAAACAACTAATGAACGACAAGGAAAAAAGCACTTTCGAAGCTTAGCAACAGGTTGGCTTCTCCTACTTCCCAACCTGTAGAGTTTCTCAAGTGGGTCCCCTTTCTCCCTGGGTAACTCCACCTGTGGGATCAGTCTAGCGGGCTCCAATGACTTCAACAGTATACTGTGATGAATCTGATGTCATCACTCCTTTCTCATGGCAGCCTCTCCCCATGTGGCCAGTAGATGGCAGCCGCTACCTGATCCTGAACCTGGGGGCAGCTATATGAGGGAGGATCACAAGGGGAGAGGTGACCCTCATAGGGGGAGTTGACATCAACACATGAGACATGGTATCCCACTTTCCCTTTTAGGGAGGCTCCTTCTCTTCCTCATGCCGTGATGGCATATTGCACTGACTCCCTTCAACCACCTACGAGACCTAATGGTGACACGATTCAATGTTCTGTACATAACATACCAAGATCTGCCTATAATTCCCATACATGTAGAAATACTGGGACGAGGAGGCTGAATGGAGCATTGAGGATCAATAAGAATGAAAAGCACAAGACGCTCACTAGTGGTTGCAAGCGTGTGTAATAGGTGCTGGGATATTTAAAACCCTTACGTAGCAAAGTGAAGACAGAAAGCTGCTTGGGGAGGTTTTGCCCTCTAGGTGCTGACCGAGGGACCACCGAGCCAAGAAGTCAGTGGAACTAGCCAGCTCAGGGAGAAGGCAGAAGATGGAGGACTGCAAGACCCAGTTCGCCGTGTGGAGACCGCAGGAGGAAGGATAGAAGAGACTTTCTGACAGGAACTTGGGAGCAGCCTCAACGCCGCTTGAAGACGGAGAGAGGCTCAGGAGGCATTACCGCAGAGGGACCAAAGAACGCGCCTACCAATCAACCTACGGCTTGGCAGACCCACTGCCTCTCATCCAAGAAAGTACAATCTGCTTACTATCTCACTCATGTTCATTCAACCTATGCCAACATTGCTATGCCTTTTGTAACCAGTAAGCAATGCCGTAACTTGTAACTAAGCTCACTCTGTTGTAACAGCGCCTCTATGCCCTTGGGCTGCTAGTGCGCGTTATAAATTCAAATAAATAAGTGTATAACCCAGATCACAAATGGAATACCTGGCAGAAGAATACGTCTGGCAAAATCAAGTTTGTGAGCAACTTTATATTAAGGTGAACGAAAATCTGGCAGGTAAGTACACCAGGTATCCTACGAAGTTGAGACTTCTATCCAAGTTGCTTTGTGTACAAAATGTTTTGTTTGTTGACCAAAGAACTCCAAGGAAGATTGATGCTCTTAGGAGTTTGAAGTGTCCTGAAGAGGAACCAAAGGAAGGGAGACATTACCAGGAACTGTGAACACTAACCATGTAGATTACAAATTGAGCTAACTGGTTAAGAAGGATCCCGGCAGGGAAGTATAGCAGGCAAGTTCAAATCTATAAAGTAAACTGCAAACATCAAGAGGAGGGAGTAATATTCTGGAATTGTAAGACATTTGTTTATCCTGTTGAACTTTGTATGACTGGAAAAAAAACCTGGGGATGGGAGACATTCCCAGTGAACACGATCTGTGAAGGCATCATGAAGCAAGACACATGCAATGGATTCAAAGTTCAAAGTAAAACATTGTTTATTAAATGAAATGTCAGGATGGTAGAAGGCCTAACCTGCCCTGTGCTAAGGTGGGATTTCCCTACCTGAACAAAACTAAGGACTGTCTGAGTCAAAGAGTTCAACTTAAAAGTGTATACGTGTCCAAAACCTCTTTGCCCTTACAACTAAAGCCAACCAATGTGTAGGGATGTCAATAATGAAAGAAATGGTGATCAACATAAAGTTCTGAGCTTCGCCCAGCTCTTAGCTTCCTTTTCAGCTCCCCTCCCCCATTTTCACAAAGGTTCCACAAAAGTCTCAAGATTACCTTTCTCAAACTCAAACCAGTTCCAGAAATCCTTGGGGTTCCCTTTTCCAATTTCAAGGCAACAAAGTTCCACACAATCCTCAGAGTTTCCCTTCCCCAAGTTCCAAGCAACACAGTTAAAAAGAAGAAGGGTCCTGACTTGAGACTCCGTCCTCA
Organism: Ambystoma mexicanum; assembly: GCF_040938575.1. Classification (NCBI taxonomy): domain Eukaryota; kingdom Metazoa; phylum Chordata; class Amphibia; order Caudata; family Ambystomatidae; genus Ambystoma; species Ambystoma mexicanum. The sequence continues at coordinate 520,835,008 of NC_090939.1, forward strand.
AGACAGCATTTGCAGTTCATCAAGCCTCAGGGTTTCCTTCCTCAAGACTGCAACGTAACACCTGGTATTTGTCAAAGTTCCACACAACTCTTGGTCAACCCGACCCTCCTTCTCGATAGCATCACCAGTTTGCTTACAGTGCTTCTCCTTGGTTTACTTCAAAATGTGTTTTAGCTTTCATAATTTAGGGCTCACTGGTCTAGGCACAGTTCTCAGACCACACGATCCACCCATCACAGGTCGCGCAAGTAGGAACCCTAGGCTCTCCAGGTTACACGAGTTAATCTGTACTTGCCCCGTGTACAGATTCACATTCATTTGACAAGTCTCAACCTGTTGACTATATGGGCAGTTTCACACCTTCCTGGCTTCTCGTAGTTATCCTCTTAGCTTTGCTCGATGGAGCAAGAGATGTATGACACAATTGTGTCACACATCTCTTGCCAGTCTCTGGCCTTGCCGCACTGTATCTAGTAATAACGTTCACTTTGTGATAGTCATGTTCATACCCCACCTTTTATTCTACTCTTTCACACTTTCGCTCTTTACTGCAAGCTGCTTTCAAATGGGCACTTTCCCTCTTGGCTTTTATCCTCTATTAGCTTTGCTCAAAAAGCTTTTATTCAGTTCTATATTCAATATGCATACTTTGGCTTAGTTTCAAGTTTTCCATTCAGTTAGGCATTTAATATACACCCACCACGGCTGCCTCTTCACGACACGGGTACCCTGCTGGTCGCTTCCACGCAGGCCTTCCTGTTGCTCTCTCTGTTGCTTCAATGGTCTCCTTTTACACACCTGCAACCACTCGACAGGTTGCAGGTGGGGACTCGCAATTGCACTTGCCTGAACATAGTTAAAGGGACATGCCTGACCCTCACAGTACTCTGCAGACATCTTACTCATCCCAGTACCAAAGTGGTGAAAGAATGTTGGAGTGTTCATTACTTTTAGTTGCCGCTTCCTCATCTCAGTACTGTCAGAGGTTAAATGTGGGGGAATGAGGGTAGCTGTTGTACAATAGCCCACAAATGCTGGGGAAGGGTTAGGTTTGTCCTCAACAGTGTAAGGGGGGTACCATGTCTCGCTGGTGGGAATCCCACTCCCAATCCCCAAGGACCCTCGACCCAAGTGATCTTCCCTCGCTTCTCCACCCCCGGGTGCAGAATCCAAGAGCAATGGCCTTTCCCTGGCCACCTGAGCAGAGGATCAAGGGGAAGTAGGAGTGAGGATACCCTTAGGTTTCTCACATTGGGAGCCTTTTTGTTGAGGTATCCCTTTTGTTTGATCTTAAAAAGTGCACACATATTAAAGGCTAAAGACATTACCCTTAGCACCTTAGAGTTACTTTTATAATGTGAGGGCTAAGATAGGACTTTGGACACAGGACATGTTATTTTTGGACATCTTGACATTGGACATACCCTTAGTTTTGGTTGAGGTAGGGAAATACCTCTTAGAGTAGGGATAGTGAGGCCTTTTTCCAACCTCTTTTATTTTGAATAAAAGTGTACAGCCAAAACTATGAGTCTGTGTCTGCGTCTCATTCCTGGCACCTCACAATACATTTAATTTGAGTTTAATAGTATAGTGTCTAACAATGTCTGCAGGGAAATTTCTTTTTGAACTCAATCAGATTCCAAAACCACTTGGGGATATCACCTCCTGCCCCACAGTCCACAAATTTGACAAGCAAAATAGGTGTAATATTCTGCATTGAGTAATGGCTTCACAATCAGTCCTGTGAGTTTTTCCTTCATTCTCGCGAGCACCTCTTTCATGCCTCTTGATTCTGATCTGGTCATCTCCTTCTCATTCTGGTTTTTGCAAAGCAGCTTTCTCAGTGTTCTTCTAGTTCATGTGTGCCTGTAAGATAGCCCTCCAACTACCTGGAACTGGGAATCAGGATGGATGCAACTTCCCTCAGAGGTTGTCATCTGTGAATTTCTAACCTGGATTCCCAGTCTCTTGCTCGCACATCATCTCTCTGCCGCTGGTGCTGGCTTGGTTTCCCAAAATCCAAACGTCTTTGCGATAACTATCTTCTTCCCAAAGGAGGGTCGCTCTTTTCTTCTACCTCTAGCCCCCCTCTCTCTTTGTCTCCTCTCCTGGGTATCTCTAAATCCAAGTCCCCTAACTGCCTAATTCCTTCTGGTGCCCTGGTCCTAGCTTGTTCCTTGAACTCATGGCATAGCCTTCCTCCTTGATGATTCCCAACTTTCTCGTTCCTGAGGAAGCCTCGGTTCTATCCTCCTCATTCGACTTTCCTGTCTCCCCCCGTGCACCTTCTGTTCTTTGTGTTCTTTGTCTGTAGACTCTCATGTTTTCATCGCCCCTCTTTGTCACCTCCACGGTTCTACTGCTTTTCCACCTTGCTTCCACCTTAGTGCTCTCCCCTACTTCCTCCTCACTAGTATTTATAACTCTCTGCTCACTTCTACTGTCAAAATATTTTATGACATTCCTTCTGCCGTTTTCTGTGTAATTCCTTCTGATCTCCTTTGTGAGGGCTCCTGCCAACCTTGTTCTCACCACCACCTTGACCAACATCCTGCTCACTCCTCCTACCCTCATCCTTGTCAGAACTTCTTCCAACTTCAATCGCACTACCTTGACTGACTTTCTCACAGTCTTGCTCCATTTCCTAATGTTCCCTCCAATATTCTCTCATGGACAATTATCATTTTGGAGCCTAGAATACAAAGGTAAACATTTTCTACAGCGTATATATATTTTCCCTCAAACCTGGTTCTGTGTTTGGGACATATTCCGCCCACCTGGTTCTGCCTTCCGTATAGAGTTGTAAGGTGTAGTTAGTGAAGGTAGACATTTAGGGCCGTTACCCCAGTATACCCTATGAGGGAAGTCAAAATGGTTTGAGGACGATAGGTATTCTGCTAGTACACCATGTAATCTCTTCCTGGCTGGGGGATATGCTGCTTTTGCTTTATGGGTTGCTCGGTATTGAATGCATTGGAGCAGTCATTTGTTTCTGTGGCTCCTGTAAGGGTGTAGAAGTAGGAGACTGGCACACTGCTTTTGGCCATAGACTTTTATTAGATAAAAATTAAAAGAACAAACTCTACATGTCCCGATTTCTAAGAGGGGTTTCCCTGCCTCAAACAAAGGATTCTGTCAAGAGGTCCTGTCAAAAGCAAGGAGTCCACAGTCATTTCAAACCTATTTCCTTCCCTTACACTCTAAATAAGCTAAGGAAAAAAGGGGTGATCTTCTTGGTCCAGAAGAATGGTTCCCTTCTTCTGGACAACACTTCAAAATTCACTTATAAGAAAGAGGAAGTGTTCTTCTTCAAAGGATCAACTTAAAATCTCTCAACAGGGATTCCTTGGAGTGGGTCTCCGCCAAGGCATATAGAAAATAAATTCTTGTAATTTCAGAATAAGGCAGATGCCGTCGCCTCTTAACCTTACTCAGGTTTCTCAAAGTGCCTAGACAATGACTCCCTTCCCTTCTCCTGGCCTTCGTTAGGCTTTTCACGATGTTCATAAACCCCCGGCGAATTGTCTCCCTTTCCCTAGCTTCTCGTTCTTGGACTCAGTTAACTTGACTCCCTTTTCTGTCAGGTACTGTGACTATGAAGATCAACAAAGATGCACTGAGGTATTATAATGGGTGTGGGTCCCAGGCTCACACTTTTTCTCCTCTTTGTACAGTCTACCTGGTGCACGCTCCTGCCAGGCACTAGGACTATTAGGAATGGTGAGGATTCTTCAATGGGTGGAGGTCCCAGACTTGCATGTACAGTCCACTTGGTATACTCTCCTGCCAGGTATTCCTTTCTATTGGGTCCCATAGCCCTTTGGTAATGGTTTCTTTTTCGATTCCGGGTCCCATACCACTTTTGTATCAGTTTCTCACTTGCGGGTTCCAGACCCTGGTTTTACTTCAGTACATACTTGCTATGCTCTCCTGCTCTCCTGCCAATCCAATATTTTACTTCTGTTGTGTACTCCTCTCTTCCCTCAGACATCTCACTTCAGGGTCCCTGACCCCAGCTTCTATTGATAAAGTACTTGGGATACTCTTTTGCTAAGTATTCCGACGAAGGAGAGGGTGTTTTGCTTCCTTATACCTTTGCTGCATTCCCACTTCCCTTGCTTGTTCACCCCTATCGAACCCTGAGCCACTCCTTGGACCTTTGGTGTCAGTCGGGTGCTCAGCCGGTTGCGGTTGGTGTCATGGTTTGCTCTCTGAGTGAAGTGTAGTGTCTCCATTGTCTGCCCCATGCTTCGGTCGCCTCTCCCACTCTGTTGTGGTTTGAATGGCGTTGGTGTAACTCCTGTCACTCACACCGGTACCTGGTAGCCTTCCTCTGCCTGCCGGACTTTGACCATTCCACCTGGGAAAGGGATTCCGTTTTTTTTCGGCCAGCACCAGTAACTGACTGCTTTCTGTTCTCGCTCAGATTCGCCTGTCTGCCTTTTGTACTTCCTGGGTTTCTCTGATGACTTCCGGGTATTTGTGACACTCAATATAGATTTGGTAGTAGTCCTGAGCAGGTAGGCCACAGTGAATGTAAGGTGTTACTTTTTAGAGAGCTGGAGAATATTGCCTAAGTTTTGCCACCGTTCAAACACAGCTTCCTAACCAGGATCCAGCTGTAGTTTTTCACAATGTATGGAGAGATGACCCTTGTGGGATTGTTGTTTTTATCCATTTGTCCCATTATTTGTACATTGTCGGCATAGAATTGGAATGGGAGGTCAAGTAATTCTGTGGAGGATGCAAGGGTCGATTAATATTGTGATTATTGTGGAGATGGATGAAGTTTGGGGTACTCTACAAATGGGCTAGCTCATGTTTGAAAGGAATCGGTTCATCTTTGCTTGATATGGTCTGTTCTGAAGGAAGATTGGAACTATTTAAGGGCTTGCTCATCAATACCCATTTCATACAGGTGGTGGGGAGTAAGATGGGAATGGTCCACAGTGTCGTCATAGGCGAAGGCAGTGGATAGATCAAAAAGCATATGCGCTGGATAGTCAATAGTTGGCTATTTTTGTAATATCAGCATTTTTAGAATGGGAATAATTACTGCTTGTTTCCATGGATACGGTACATGTCCCTTGCAAAGTGATGTATTGCAGAAGGCTTTTGTGGTTGTGCATCCTAGTGCTCTTTTATAAAGCTAGCTGGACATGGAGCTCTGAGCAGCCAAAGCCTTTATCATAACCACCAAGCTGTTTGTCCATTTGGTGGTATTGTTATCAACTGTCTTTCCACTTGAGTACTCTTGTGAGTACAGCCTTGAGGATTTGTTTTGATACTTGAGTGTACATAATCTTAAAGGTGTTAGAAACAGCAGGTACCAGGTTACGCCCCATGTTGGGACTAGAACATTTGTAGTTCAAAGGGTGGGTGCTTTTTTACTTAATTTTAGCCAGGTAGGTCCAGATGATAGAGGATGCAGAGGATAGATTGTGCAGAAAGCCAGGGTTTCTAGAGGGATCGGGGGCTTAACGGAGCGTAACTATAGAGTTAATTCATTAGACCATGTGTGCAGTCTATATACAGCAAGAAGTGACATAAACATGTAGAATAGTACTTACCTTTCAAGATCAGTGAGCTCTTTCGTCTATCTGTAATTGCGGCTGCCATCTTGAACTCAGGAAGAGACTATGTGCCATTTGACAAGCGTGAATTTCCCTTTTTGCAACCTACGATTAAGAGAGGAAGGGGACTCTGTCACGTGGTGTGAATGGAGCCCAATGGGAGTGTCACCTTTCTGGACTTTTCACACTTCAGCCTCTTTCTTCCACCATAGAGTCTTAAGAAATGTAGATAGCCCTACAGAAAAGGTGATTGGCAGTCTTTTGTGGATGAATATTTCCTCCTGACCATTTCAATGCAAAATTCCATTATTTTTGGGTAAGATGGAGAGTGTCCATTGTCAATGCACTATGCTCCTTTCAACCTTATATGTGCTCCTTGGCTTTTCACCCAGATCATAGCTTTCATCTCTGCCGTACTGAGAGAGGATAGTCTCAATATATATATCCTTATCTAGAGGTCTGGCCATTTGATTCTCCATCCCTTCAGCTAATCCAAGAGTACTTTGAGAAGTTATTAGCCTTCACCTTCATACTTAAACTTTTGTTTAACTCATCCAAACCTACACTTATCCCAAACATTCTCTCTTATCCCAACTTGGAAGATATGTGTTGTTGGTCTCCTGCACTGCCATTGGTCCAGAGTTTTCCTACCACTGAAAGGATTCGGGAAGTTATATCAACTGCTCAGAACTGTCCATTTTGACCACGGCCCTTGCCCCTCAAGTTTAAGTGGGTTGTTTTTATTCATGTGTACGAGCTGCGCCTTATGCCTGTGAACCTTACACTGCAGGTACTAGCCCGTTGCTGAGATCAAGAAACACAATCTCAGTCCACGTTCATAAAGGTGCTGCAGTAAGTCTATGCGCATATGAAGTGGTGGCTTCAGGAATGCAACCTATCACCAGAGTTCTCTTCTCCCTCCAAATCCTCAGGTTTTCTAAATGGATTGATAAAAGATTTGGGTGGGTAAAGGCTTGAATGTGCGCTATGCTCACTGAACTCAATTGGGTGCACTGAGCCGCGTTACACGTGTCTTTGTACTGGGTTCCCACCAATTACGCAGTAAATGATTGGAATAGATAAGAGTTATACACAGTAACACGCTCTACCCTGAATTAATGTCCTTTGAAACGAAAAATTCGATCCATAATATTAAAAGTAATGGTTCTATTTAATTGAATATCTTCATACAGAGTCAGCCGACACGTGTTTCGACATAGGTCGTCCTCAAGGCTGACAAACATTGATGCATACAAGATGTCAATTGATATTACGCAGAATGTAAGATAAGCATTGTGCACATATTGATGTGTAATGAGCATGAGAACCAAACATTAGAAATAAAAATAAGTCAAATTTCCAAATTCACATACCCCGAATTAGTTGGGTTGATTGAAGAGGAGGGACAGGTCAGAAGCAAATAAGAGATAAAAAAACATAAGTAAATTAATTATACAATCTAGTTCACAGAGTCCCTGCCATGATTGGTTCCATATAAATTATAATGGATTCCAACTAGATTATGTCATACCGTGTTACACATCACATTAAAATCCATCAAGGTTTGCATAGTAATTCCATATAATGATCAGGGCTCGATACCCGGACTGAACAAAGTTGCTCCAGAAAACGCGAGCGCTACATTAGCATTCAATATATACTGGTGGTTCCTTGTCGAAGTATTCAGCAATTGGTCCTGATGTATGTCATCATTGCGCATGTGCTTTGGGGAGAACACTAATCCCCGCGCATGTGTGGACACAGTATAGTGTCTCTATACGTCGCGTATGCGCATGGGTCATGCCGCGTATAAGAGCGGCAATAATACTGCACATGCGCAAATAAGGTTTATGGAACAATAATCTCGAGTGCATGTGTGAACAGTTTGCAAACTGCCCTTGTTAACGCGCATGCATATCTGGCTGCATCGCTAAATGGCCCTGGTATTGAAAAATGTGCGATGCCTAAATTATAGATAATTAAAATGAATATAGTGTCTCGGGTTCCTATAAATAAAAAATAAATCTAGTAATGTTAAAGTAAAACCCATATTTTATTAATGCAACATTGAATTAATCATAATTGCTAGGAATTGGAATTAATTGTGAGTGAACTCTAATATACGACCGATCATTATAGTATTGATCGGACTATTACTTTACTTTAACATTTCTGGATTTATTTTGTATCTATAGGAACCTGAGACACTATATTCATTTTAATTCTCTATAATTTAGGCATCGCGCATTTTTCAATACCAGGGCCATTTAGCGATGCAGCCAGATATGCATGCGCGTTAACAAGGGCAGTTTGCAAACTGTTCACACATGCACTCGAGATTATTGTTCCATAAACCTTATTTGCGCATGTGCAGTATTATTGCCGCTCTTATACGTGGCAGGACCCATGAGCATGTGCGACGTATAGACACACTATACTGTGTCCACACATGCGCGGGGATTCGTGTTCTCCCCACAGCACTTGCGCAAAGATGACATACATCAGGACCAATGGCTGAATACTACGACACGGAACCACCAATATATATTGAATGCTAATGTAGCGCTCGTGTTTTCTGGAGCAACTTTGTTCAGTCCGGGGATCGAGCCCTTCTATTAAGGTGAGCGTATTGTTAGAGACTACACATATTAGATAATACTTTATTCCTATAATAGTTTAGTGACCTCAACCTTTCCTTTTAGCAAACATATCAGGGAGTATTGAAGAACTTTGAAAGTGACAAGTTCTCTTCATTTGTTCAACTACATTCACACAAACATGGTGAGAAATATTCTCTTTATTCTTTACATCCATATGCTTATTAGTATAATAGCATTACAATGAGCACAATTTGGATTAATACGTAAGAAATTCAATTGATTCAAGATCATTATAGGTATTCCAATTAGACTCATATAGCTATTTAACCACTCTGTACAAATAAACGGCAATGCTAGTTACTTTGTACATAAGGATTATTACATTTGAGGATGTGTGAAGATTTTACACACAACCTGTTTGATCATTATATAAAATTACTATGCAAACCTTGATGGATTTTAATGTGATGTGTAACACGGTATGACATAATCTAGTTGGAATCCATCATGATTTATATGGAACCAATCATGGCAGGGACTTTGTGAACTAGATTGTATAATTAGATTGTATAATTAATTTACTTATGTTTTTTTATCTCTTATTTGCTTCTGACCTGTCCCTCCTCTTCAATCAACCTAACTAATTCGGGGTATGTGAATTTGGCAATTTGACTTATTTTTATTTCTAATGTTTGGTTCTCATGCTCATTACACATCAATATGTGCACAATGCTCATCTTACATTCTACGTAATATGAATTGACATCTTGTATGTATCAATGTTTGTCAGCCTTGAGGACGACCTATGGTCGAAACACGTGTCGGCTGACTCTGTATGAAGATATTCAATTAAATAGAAACATTACTTTCAATATTATGGATCAAATTTTTCGTTTCAAAGGACATTAATTCAGGGTAGAGCGGGTTACTGTGTATAACTCTTTCTTAATGGATGGCGGCATATATTTTGGTCACTAAAACTCCATGATATATATAGACTATCTCTCCTAAAGCGATATACTAATTTATTTTACATGTAAAATACGCAATAGTACCCTAATGTACTGCTATTCCATACTTATGGGAGAAGGGAATTCCAACCTTCGCTAATGGTGAATAATGTCCATTTGTTATAATAAGGTGTCCAGGGAGGTTATCGTGTTTCACCACCAAATCAGATCAGACTGTACAATGTTTTGAGTCTTTTTGTATTCAGTAACATATGGTTGATTCTGCACCTACTTTCCTATTCAATTTCCATTTAATGTACATTAGGAAAACCAAACTAGTATAGAAAATACATTCCTGGAAGTTTCCTTCAAACACTGATTTCTAAATTCTCTATTTCTTTGCTTTGTTTTGTTGTAGGAAATGGAAAACTGTACGTGTTTGGCTGTAACAACTGGGGCCAATTAGGATTAGCAACTGGCAATACAGTAACCAAACCATCCTGTGTAAAAGGTTTGTACATTTTCTTGTTTAGTTTTTCTAAATTGCTCCTCAGATGAAGTGACGTCTGTGACATTTCTGTGGCATATCTGCTCATTTGCTAACTTGTTGATAAAAGAAAGGAAATTGTGTATTTATCAGTAGTGTTTTTGAAGAAAACATTTAGGCTTCGAAGAAGCACATTACTGACACTTTCTAAATTAACTTCATATGAAACATGCATTACTCATGCCACCATATCTTTGCTGAAGTGTTTCAAATCTGCAAGTAAATAAAAAAAAACTTCTAATTTCATAGACCCTATTGCTTTTCTGGATCTTGCAGACATCTTATCTCTTTTCTTCTACAACAAGATCAAAAATATCCAATCTAATTTCAGTAAGCAGATTCGATCCTCTCATGAGCCCCAAACACTCCTCTTTTTTCAAACATGTCACCCCTCTTTACATTATAAAAGTAATGTTGAAAATGATTGTGTATTCTGACATAATTTCCACTGCCCAACCACTACAACAAAAGAAAACATTGCTCCTCTAGCACCTGTGCTTGCAGCCCTCAACAACGGCTCTTTTGAACATTGGAGTGTTCATCTCTGTCTGAAAAAGACTCTCATTGGATAAGTGTTGGTTCTGTCCATCTAATGCTCCATCGCCTACACTCTGTTCGTGGGCATGATCCTTGCAAAAATGGTCTGCCATCAATTGGCTGATTAATGTGAATCCTTGAGTTTACCCCTTGGCCATCAATCAGATGCTGGAATTAGGTCTCTTATTCATGAGGGAAGAACTCCTGCAAACCCAGTATTACCAACACTCCAACCATCCTCATGCTGTGGCGCCTGTCTGCAGATTTTGGCAGTGTGAAACTCTCTTCATTACTTAAGCATGTTGAAGCCTCTTTGGCCATTGATGAAAGCGCCCTAAAATGTAATCTTTTTTTCCTTGACATCAGGGAATTCAAAGTCATATCAGGGGATTTTTTGTGAAAAACTGGAGTGCTCAGGATTCTGTACCATTCTTGTGGCTCTTCGGTGCTTACATGAAGCCATTAGCTGTCCTTCTCGCCCCTTTCTCTTTGGCCTTTGAAGCCTATACGGATGCCACTGCGATTGATTAGAGGGACCCTAACCCCCCTACCCACACATAATGCAGTCTCATAAAGTCCCTTGTACAGGATTCGTGCTAGGTAACTCAATCCTTCAAAGACATATCTCACCTCTTTTGGATGCCCTATACCTGGTCAGCACAATTGGAAATGATGCTGGTGTTACCTAGGTTGCTGCAGACATTCTTTGTCTTGTCCCCCAAGTCTCACATTCGCAAAGTCAACACTGTCAGAGTTACACAATGGGCCTGTCACAAATTGCACATCAAATACATTCAGCCTCCCTCCCCTATAATGCTTGTTTATACTTAGACAAACTGGAGGACTCCTGTTTACATTTGACTATGGCATCACTTTAGAACTTTGTAAACTGTGTCCACTTATGCTGAATGGCCTATATGTTAATAGACCTTTTATCTCGCTGTAGAGGTTTCAAGAACTTGGAATGTTAGCATTTTAACACACATTGCTAGATCATAGAATATGGGGTGTGTGACGAATCTGGACAATTGGTATTTCTCCCCAAAGAGGAGCCAACCCCTGTGTGTCTAGGGAGGGGAGCTCACTACGCAAGACAATCCCTTGGGCTCAAGGCAAGTGAGACCTCACTGGGACAGACTCCTCTCTTGGGAACAAGGACTCCTATTCCAAAAAGGAACTCCCAATCCAAACCACCCTTTCTGCATATATTAATGTTGGAAAGACTTTGGCATTTCCTGTTATAAACACAATTAACAAAGAACCTTCTCTGACTCTATTGGCGTCAGGTAATGCTGAACATAGCCTGAATGCCATGAATACAGAAGACAGACACAATTCCATTCACTTCACTGACGTGTATAAGGAGAGAGACTCCCAGGTAGGGAGGAGAAAAGCAGCTACGCAGAGGCGAGCATCCACCGCATCGACATCCTGGAGTGGCAGAACGAACACCTGAAGCATGGCATCCTTCGGAACCAGGGGCCGAGGTTGAAGAAGAGACTGGGAGGGGAAACAATCCTGCCTCGCCTTTTGGTGCGACCACAAAGGAGTTGTAGTGTGCCGGGAAGCCAGTAACAGACGTCGAGACCAGATGGTGTGAGGGAGCCCAGGTCGCTGAACTCTTTGCAAGTCTCACTGTAGCTACCAATACTACTAGCCACAGGAGAAGCCGACGAAGTAACGGGAACCTGCGAGACCCGACAGAGAACGTACCGCTGAGAGGTACCAATGCCTGGAGTAAAAGCTACGAAGCTTGACGAGGTTACGGGAGCCTGGGAAACCCAACGAAGAGCATAGCGCTTCAAGGTATAAACATTGTGAGCAATGGCTATGAAATCTATCAAGGTTACAGGAGCCTGGGAAACCCAAATATTCAAAAACCCTGTGAAAGTGAGATTGAGAGAAATATGAACATTGTGATTAACGCCTTTGAAAGTTATCCAGGTTATGGGAACCTGAGAAACCTGAGTGTACGAATAGGCTATAAAAGGGGAAAAGAAAGCGACATGAACACTTTGAATTAGGGCTGAGAAAGCCATAGAAGCTATACAAGTCTGACAAACCAGTGGTCCATGTTTCTGTCTTAGTTGTGAAATACCTCTCACCCAAAGTGAACACATTAGAGTACTTTGTAAGTTTATGTTCATAATTATCTTTCAATAATACGGCCTATGATCTCAAACATTTGAATAACAGATCTAGGTGGAAAACTGTAGAGTCGTTTGAAATCTTTCTATTTGCCCTTTGCTCTTATATCTTTTGGTTATGGTTGAATTCCAATGCTGAATAATGTGGCAATTGTTTTGCATTCTTGTTAATGAAATGTGATGTCAGTGTAATTTATTAAGCTGGACAATCAATAAGGAGGATTAAAAAAAATACAAGAAGCAATTAAGAGCTCCATCTGAGATTTCGGAAAGAACAAAAAACATTGCTGTTAAAGACAACCTCTTCTTGACCTAGAATGGAGATTTTCCAAACTCTTTGTTTATGAAGTCTTGATTCTCTTAAAGACACAGAAGTGAGCATTATGCTTCTTTCATTTATTTTCATTTCAGAAAAGAAGCTCAAGCAGCACAAAATATAATCTAACAAATAAGTTGGAACAGTAAACTGCCATGCTGTACAGTAACAACAGCCAATTGGCTCCTACAATTCACATCATCCATATGCGAGTAACAAGAAACAAGACAGTTCTCTTAAAATCACGTGCCTTTGTGCACCAATGACCCAGGCTCCATTCCTATAACTTCCTTGGCAACTGTAAACTTCTCCTCTTTCCTTTGCTATAAGAACTGCACTCTTGAAATGCCAACTCTGAACGGAAGAACTTGGAACCTTTGTGTCCTCTGGACTTTACCTCTGGAACCCTTCGGTGGTGATCTACTCCTCTGCTGTCAACCTCTCATGATACTTTCGCCTCCGTACCATCAACAGAAGGTAGACCTTGTTATCACATTTCAAGCGGGGCATCACACAGATTGTACATGCAGCTCATAGCTATAGCTTACACTCTCAACTTGTGCTGAGCTAGAAATGCCCTGCGCAGCCCAGCTCTCTCAACACGCTGATGGCTATTCATCCAGCATCATCGTCCCTTGCTATGAAAGCATTGTCGTACAAGCCGCTTTCAGGCTCCTTTCCTGTACACGGCTGGCAGGTATAACGCTTGCCTCCGTGTCTTTAACAGAATCAAGACTGTTTTACCCAAAGATTTTTGAAATCTTCACTTTCATGTCAAGACCGTTGGCAAGAATTATGTTTGATGAAAGCTAACTTACCCCTTCTGGTGTGGGTTGGACTATCAGCCTCAAATATATATCTCTTAAGACTGACTCACACAACCTGCTGGCCACCTCCATAATTTCCTTCAGACAGATGCCTGCATGGAAGGCATTAGAAGCCATTGCATTCCTGGTTGAATGCGATCTTATCCGTAGGATTGGAGATCACTCTGGAGTTACATTTTGTGCAATATTACTCCATCTGGCAAGAAAACTCTGCCTGAAAGGTTGAGGACCCACACATTGGACACCCATCTGCAAGACACCAGGCACAATATGGTTGTCTGTTTACAAGAGAGAGTCATCCTCGATGGGGTTTCATTAACTCGCCAAGCCTGAAGCAAGTTCAGGACTATGTTAATGCCCCATAACATGAGCTTTTGAGGAGTCTGCAGACTAGCATGTGTTTGCCCACAGAAGCTACCTCCACCATATCATGTCCTGCCAAAATAGCCGATATGTAATAATTGATTGCTAGGTCGTCTTTGCTGCTTGTCCACAGTTCTGCCAGAACATTTTGAACTCACTCTGGAGGTGCTGCAATAGGGCCAGTTGGCCATGTAGCCTGTGGTGGATGGAGCCCAGGATTTCCTGATACTTTCTCCAGCTTTTACCAAAAGGGAGTGACCCTGGGGTTCCAAGGTTGCAGGAACGCATCTACCACTTATGTGCTGGGACCCTGGCCTCCAGCTGAAGAATCTCAGCAGCTGTGTATGGAGCCGAGATGTGAACAGATCTATGTGCAGGGGCCCCCACTTGCTGTCCAACTCTGAGAAGAGATGTTGTAGCTTCCAGTCGCTGGAATTCTCCAGATATCTGGAGTTCCAATCTGCAACTATGTTTGATAGATGTGGAATATGCTCCGACGTGGCCCAACAGGTTCTTTCCGAAGCCAAAAGTCTTTCACAATTTTGGCTAGCAGCCTGGACCTCATACCGCCCAGGCTGTTTATGTACCATACGGCTGAGACGTCCATCTTTAGTTGAATGTAGCATCTGACTCTGTTCGAAACTAGGGCCTGTATCGCAAAACGTCCCGCTAGGATCTCTAAGCAGTTGATATGCCGGGAGAGCCCTTGCAGAGATAATTTGCCTCCTGTCTAAACCACCCGCAGCATGCTCCCTTACCAGAACCTGCTTGTGTCCAACTCTACCTCCAGGTCCGGCATTGAACCAAAGATCGCTCTGCCATTCCAGGCGTATTCGAGCCACCAAGTTAATTCATTCTTGACCCGACTCTTGGGGGAACCAGTTGTTTGTATGACAGTCTGCTCTGTAGGTGCAGAATCTTAACCTATTTAAAGCCCAATAATGCAAGGGTCCTGAAAAAAGATTGCTTGTATTGAGGCTGCTAACAGCCCTATCACTTGAGCCAGGTCCCTGGGGGAGATCCTTTCCTCATCCAGTAAGCCTCTGACTTCTCTCTTGATGGTTCAAATTGTCTTCATCTGGAGATTTGAGTCGCTTTTCGGGTATCTACTGCGACCCCAAGAAAATCATCATCTTGGTTGGAGTCAGGTCGGATTTCTCCGTTTATAAGGAAACCGAGGTTCTGCAATAGGATTGATTGCTGTGTGTGCTTGGGCTTCTAAAGGTGCCTTGTCTTGGGACATGAATATCCTGATCCACTGTTCTCTGAGGAAGGTGGCCACTGGTTTTATCAGCTTGTTAAACACACAGGTTGAAGGGAACAACCCGAATGGCAGGCGCATGAATTCCCAACATCAGCCTGTCCACAGAAACTGAAGGAAGCGCCTGGGAGCTAAAGCATCGGAATGGCCACATAGGGGTCATTCAAGTCTATGCGTGTCTGCCAGTCTGCTCGTTATTGGATATCTTGGAGCATGTAAGTGGCCTCCATCTTGAAGTGCGGGTACAGAACCACTCGTTGAAGGCTCCGAGGTTGGTTACCGGCCTTACCTTCTCTATCATCTTCACTAGAAAGAGGTTGCTAAGGAAATCCTGTGGATGCCTGCGTGTTATGGATGGAGCCCCTTTCCTGTTAAGGTCCTGTATCTTCATCTAACAGCTTTCGGTACTACCAGGACAATGAAATGGGAATGGAAGGCTTGCCCAGGGCCAGCGTGCCTATCAGTTCTTTGTGGAAACCCTGCATTGTCTGTAAGACCTAGGCATCGCTTGATATACATTTCCAATTGCGCTGAAAGAAGGCTGTGTGGTCCCCCTACTATTCTCTGTTACTACAGGTGCTGCACAGTTTCTGATCACTCACTTGAGGCTGTAATTGGGGCTCTGTGTGCTATTCTCAAGCTCTTGCCTCTGGTCCTGCGGCCATGGGAATGAAAGAAGGCATCAATGCGCTGATCTTGCCAGTATTGGTATGCAACTCTCCCCTCTTTGGGGCCTGTAGTCCAGGTTGTAACTGACCACGCTCCTGACCACGACCGGCCTTGCCAAAAATCTTTGATGTGAGAACTTGCTTTGTTGTTGGCTGGGCCTTTTCCTGCACCATGTAGATTCCTACACACTTGGCAGTTCCTTTGCAAATTGCTCCTCAAATAGGAGGCCATGAACTACGGACCCTGATTCCAATGACGATAGCACCCCGGGATGGGTGTCAATTTTCACCAGCATCCCTTTTTTGTCTCCCAGTTGCTATGGCACAATTCACGGACAAGGCAGACTGCCCTCTGGGCCCACCTTGTTAATGTGGAAGGTTCCACTGGATAACTGGTATCTTTGGCTTTCTGAGCCAGGTCTAGGACCTTTGCCAGGGGCCTGCAATGTCTGTGAGCAGATTTTGCCAGTCACGCCATGCATGATCTCCCTTTCTTAGGGTCTTCCAATGACTTGCCCAAAAACGTCCGCATCTGTGGATCGGTTTCAGGTGTTAATTCTACCTTCCGCTTGGTCTCGGTTTGTGCGTATTCTTCCCTCAGTTTTGCTCTCACTTGTTTGTCAAGTGGCTTCCATAGGCATTACTTCAAGTACTCTTCCACTTGTGGAGACAGGGAAAGTCTGAGGATTCAACGTTTATCAATTCCTATGGGTTGAAGATTTCATCTGCTCTTCCTTCACTTCCTGCCGGTGGCGTCAGCGTCCCTCCTTTGGGTCACTCGTGACTCACTGGGCAACAGGGTCGGTGGATCAAAGGACCCCTCTGATCTAGTTCACACGTCCGAGGTCGACGCTTCATCGCCTGTTTTATCACTGTCCTCTGTATCATCCTCTGGGAGTGAGGGTTGCAGGATCTTTTCTCCCTCGTTCCATTTAAGGAAAGCACTATTTGGTCTTGAGAAAGCATACCCTGCTCCTGACTTACTGGGAGCGTCCACATGCGTGCCAGAGATGTCATACAAGCTCTCTGTTTATTTGGGGCCAAGATACATCACCCTTCTTCGAATCTTAATAGAGGGTTCTAACTCCTGGGGGCAGTGTTGCACTTTCTATTGAGCTTCCTGGTCCTAGCTGTATGCCATGCAGTGCACACTTAACAGTCCGCCTCAATACTAGGCTTGACAATTCTCAAGGGTCTGTGTATTATAGGTTTTTCTAATATATTTGTATTTATATGCGGGCTGCCCTCCTTGAAGTGCTAAGAAGGGGAGGGGGGGTTTTGGGTGTGCAGCAAATGCTGCCAAGTCTGGCGAGCGCGTCACCTGTACAGGGCCACGCTCGCTTGAGGCAAATCGGCGCAGCGCTCCAAGCGTGTTGAATGATGCCCGCCCCAGTGGATTCCCACCCCACACTAGCGCACTGTTTGGGCAGCAGAGAAAGAGGAGAAGGTTCCGGTTGCCGAGGAAGCTATAGAGATATAACCATTGGTCATTGGTGCACGGAGGCACATGATCTTAAGAGGACCACTCATTTCCTGTTACTCCCTTATGAATGATGGGAGTTGTAGGAGTTGTTTAACAGTTGTTGCTGTACAGCATTTTATTCTGCCTTATTTGTTACATGTCCTTTTGCGCTGTGGGAACTTCTTTTCTGAAATGAGAATCAAAGAAAGAGAAACATAATACTCGCCCCCGGCCTTGACATTTCAAGGAGCCTAGTTATTATCTAGCCCTTTGGCACGGTTTTGTGTGTTAGGTTTGTGTCTTATAATTATGAACTTTTCCAGATTGCCTTCCACTTTCCCTGCATTCTCTTTCCATAACTGTGGTTAACAGCATTTATTTTATCCATTGATATTAATATCCTTGCACTTGTCTACTCTGTTTCCTCCAGCACTTATCCGATCTGCCATGTACCAAAGCTGTGAAGGATCAGTCCCTCCCCCCTCTCCCATTGTTATTCTTCCCTTCACCCGTCTCCCTTTTCCTTTTGGACCCCTCAAAGCGATTGTATTTCAGCACGCTGCATTGTAAATTAACACCATATAAATGTTCTATTGTGAAGAACACTTTGTTTTTGCATACACCGGAGCTTTGGAGGCTGCCAAGTGATTCACAGCACTGCGAGTCACTCAGGACTCTTGCTGCTCGTAGCTTTGTTCCCTGGAGGGGGCGGAGCCTGTCGGAGCCCACGTGAAGCATCATGTGACCGGAACTGTCTTCAAAGCGCACCCGTGTTCACCCGCGCGGCGTTGAGCCCGGGAGGGGTAGAGGGCGCCGGCTGTTGTGCGGCTGTTTGGCGCGTTAATCCTACTGGGGGAGACTGCGGAGAAATCATCTCTTTGATCCCTTCTGAGTGCCCACATATTTCGTGCGGTGTGCACTGGTCATTCGGTGTACCCAGGTGGAGTCTTGCACCGTAACAGCCTGAGTGCCTCCACGGCCAGCATCGCTGCACCCTATTGCAATGAATGCTCAATCAGGCCAGGGGGGCCCACAAACCAGGAGAAAAACGATCCAACAACGACGGATGCAGAATCCGTGGACAGCTTTGAAGGCAGACGCGGCCTTGGACACTTTAAAGGTAAGCACTGTTACACGAAAACGTGCATCTAAAGTGCCAGCAGAAATTGTCGAACTAATAGGGAAGAACCAATCAGTGTTAGCTTCTGTGTCCCTTTCCGAACTTTCTGTGACTCCTCCTCAACATGCTAAATCCTCCGACGCACCAGCCACAAATACATCGTGCCCATTAAGAAGCACAGTGGTGGCGGAGCCGGAAACAAATAACAGTTGCTTGTCAACAGAAAATATCAGGTCTCCTGCTACTTCACCAACCTCTAGCCTTACCAACCCGACTGCTTCTGTTCTAACTCCCGTACAGCCCGAGTTACCACTACACATTGCAGGAAATCAGACAGTTGATAGAGGAGACCATATCACGTCCGATTCCACCCCTGACGGGGTAGCGGTGGAAACGCGGTCTGAGTCGGAGCTCGGATCTGGTGAGGCCGAAGCAAACGTTTTATCCGAAGTAGGTGCCTTGTCAGACAAGGCCGCCCTATCACAATTCTTACAGGAAATCCATGCTACCACGGCTGCAACTTTGCCGATGGCAAGCGACCCACATCTGGAGTATTCTAACATCACGCACTCAAGCCTGTCCGACAAAACTAGCATTGAGTCAAAACCAAGTTTGTCTTCAGCAGCTGCAATGCAGATCTATAACAACATCCTGGCAGCATCATCTGCAGCTCTTCTTCCATTCTTGAAGATGTACGAGTCACTCCATGAGGCTTACAAAGATCAGACGTCTCTCCTAATAACTTTAAAAGAAAAAATGAATAAATTTGACTCTGTGACACTCTTCTTGCAACAACATTTAACACAAGAAGCGGAACAAACAATAAGATGGCAGGAGCGTCTAAGTGACCTAGCAGCCCGTCATCACTGTCAGAACGACTCCTTATCCGACGGTTTGCTTGAAGCCGTCAAATGGATGAGACACTCTTTAGCCATGAAGAACCCAGGCCTGAATCATACAAAACTTCACGTTCCTTCACAATCGACAAAAGACTTTCAAGCTCAATCAGAGAACATAAATGCCACTGCCCCAATCTTGAATAGCACTGAAGCAGCAAGTGAAGCTCAAGCTACGACTGCCCAACCAGAAGCCAGTGACCAGAGTATGAAATCTTCTGAGTCCGTCCCTGTGTCATTACCGAACGAACAAGCAAATTGCTTCAATCCGAAACCGATCTCCGAAATATCTGCGGCCTCTTTTGGAATCTTTGAAGGATCAGCAAAATCGATAAAGGTCCCCACGAGGCAAGTTCAAACAACTCAGCAATCGAAAGGAAGACAGTTACTGTCTGGGAACAAACTGTCAGATCCCAAGAAACGTGTTCAACGATCGAAGTCACAGAAATTTATTAGAAATGTGACTCCTGATATTAGAGCTGGCTTATTCGGAAGAACAGAACAGTCAAAACCTGACAGTAAAAAAACTGCCCAAGAGGAAAGAATTTTGAGTGGACCAGACCATCTTGTCACTCCTGTAAGCAAGAGACAAAGAGTTGACTCAGACAGCAAAAGTCTCTTGAGCAAGTCATCAGGATCAGTAATTGACATATGCAACTTCTCTACTTACTCCGACGATGTCACTCCTGATCATTCTATCATCCCCTTTACTGCGGTCCCCGAGGAAACTCAACGAGAACCTCCACACAGGTTAAATCCAAGAGCGAGGCAGGAGAGAAACTACAAGAACAGGCCGATAAAGTCAGGGGACAGTCCAAACCTGCCTATACGACTAAATCCAAATAATCCCCAACTTTGTGAAAAAAAGCAGGTCCGATATCTTTCAAACGTCTCCTCATCTTTGAGATCTGAAGCCAGCTCTTTAAACTGTAAATTGAAATTACAAAATCTAAATCAAGAAGATCACGACCTGAATCTGAACCGCAAAAATATACTGAAACTATTTTCATGCATTCCATCACTCAGAACGATTTTGTCTGAAGACATACGTAAAGTAGAGTATGCCACTGAAAAATGCTGCGACCAGGTTCTGCTACACATTTATTCAGCCTCAGTCCGAAATACAATTCTCAACGCATCAGAGGAACTGTTAATGTTCGGATTTGACATTTCGGTGGAACCAACGAGCTTTAGGTCCGACACGCAAGAGTCCTTTTCAAAAGACACCTTTCAAGGGACGCAAGAACAACGACGTGTCGAGCTTCGCAGAGAAATGGCATCTACAGAAACCTCACGAGCAAACCTCAATTACCCAGCAAAAAAGGGCAGTCACACTGACATCCCTGGTCGACGTTAGCCATTAGACAACGGTAATAAGTGTATGCGTGAATTCATCTCATGGAACACTAGAGGGTTCACTCACTTATTTAATGAATTTGAGGCTGACCGGGGAAAGGTCTTTGTCATTTGTCTTCAAGAGACATGGTTGTGTGAGCCACCATCTAGGGACGGTTTCCTGACTCTATTAAATCCTGCAATAAAAAACGCAAGGGGGCGGCCTTCTTCAGGCCTGGTAATTATGATCAAAATAAATAACAGGTGGCGCCTCGTGGATTCCTCCAGCCCCAATCCATTTGTGCAAAGTGCACTGCTTGAAACCACCAACAAAGATAAAGAAATAAGAACACATTTGCTTATTCTAAATAGCTACTGGAACCCGGCCAAGATGAGCACAAAATAATTCATAGATTCAATAACAACTTGCATTGATCAGCCACTGTTAAACAATAAGAATCTATCAATAATCTGTGCAGGCAATTAACTCACTACGAAGTAAAAAGTCGTGAGTCGGCATGGAGCCAGGCGCTACGAAATCGAAATTGCAATATGGTAAATGGACAAGTCCCGGGCGACCAACCCCCTCAAAACATGGTCATCCCCAAATGCTCAATCAATAATCGACTACTTTTGGGTCTCACAAAATCTCTTCGAAAACGACAGGAGATTATCAATTAGCCCGATGTCAAGTAGCGACCACAACTTGCTTTGGTTGGCCTGCGAGGTGCAATGGGCAATCGAGCAAAGAAAATACGATCCTGTAATTTCAATAAACAGCGGCGGAAACCGGTTGAAGATTGACAGACCAACTATAGAGGGACTAAATCAGAAATTATGGTCGGACACAGATTTGTCTGTAAATTATGCACCCTTGCTCTCTGATTTCATCACAGTAAAAGCTGGTGATCGCATAATGGGCTCTAAACATAAACATCTCTCTTCGTCAATCCTAACACATGCAAAACAGGTGATGAGACGGGACATAAGAGCCCTAAGGAAATTCAGTAAAACTGCTAGCGATGCAAATGCAATCAAAAACGCAATATGAACACGTCGCCAACAACACCGCAACTGGTTGAAATCGCAAAAATTGATAATAGAGCAAGACAAGGCCGAGCAGCTGTTGAGGCAATTAGTCCAAAAAAATTCCTGAGAAATTTGGGCAATTTTGAATGCAGGAAACTCGAAGCATCAGTCATTACCATCAAATGAGATTGAGGCTGACTCATGGGAAAAGAACTATGGGAACATTTTTCCCAAAGTACATAATGAGGACGTTAATAACCCAGCACAAGAGTTGACATCTTGGAAACTGCCAATAACAGGGGAAGATATAAGCGTCGCCATACGATCTTTGGAAAAACTCTCACGCAGCAGGCCCTGATTTAATATCAAACATGATGTTAAAAAAGAATGAGGAGCAATGGGCTATTTTCATCGAAGTATTGTTCACCCGTGTACTCACATCTGCAACGATACCCGACTCCCGGCGTGATGCGATTATTGTCCCAATTTACACAAAGGGCAATCGGGCGGATCCGTCCAACTACCGCCCGATTACCCTGCTAGACACCATAGGAAAAATCTTTGCTTCTTTTTTACGTCAAAGCCTAGCTGCGTGGTCAACGTCAGAGCAAATCTTTGACATCCGACAAACAGGTTTCACAAAAGGCGTGGGGATGGAGGTGAACCTGATGCTCCTAAACATCCTCAAACTAGAAAGTCAAAAGGCAAAGACAAGATTATTCCTTGCCTTCCAAGATCTGAGAGGAGCTTTTGACAGCGTTAATCGTAACAAACTGTGGCAAAAACTGGAAAACTGGAATTGCCCAAGAAACCTCGTCGAGCCAATTAGAGCTCTGCGTATACTCAAACCACCGTGAGCATAAGATTAGACAATCAAGGCACCCTTTCCAATAGGATACCAACAAGTATAGGTGTGAAACAGGGTTGTCCATTAGCAACTGAACTCTTTAAATTGTTCATCTAAGACATCCCAGCTTACCGCACAGACATACAATGTTTTCCACCTAAATTGAATAACACCGAAGTAGGCTGCATAATATACGCTGACGACGTGGTTCTACTGGATAGGACCCAGATAGGACTCCAACGCCAACTTTCAAACCTTCATGAATACCTGCTTAAAAATGACCTGGAGCTAAATACTGAAAAAACGAAGATCATCATCATTGGCCAGGGTCATTCAAAAAGACAAAAAACCTTCAAGTGGAAAATTGAGTATAACTGTCTTGATACAGTCAATTCAATAAGATACTTGCGAATTATCTTCAACAACTCAGTCCATGAACATCACTGGAAGGTTGACATGTTCAATCGAATGATTCAATTTAGCATCCAGTGTCAGCTGTTGAACAGAAGTTATGGCAAGTTTGGTCTAGCACCAGTCCTGATTTTCTATACCCAAAAGGTGGTTCCGGCAATGACCTTTGGATCAGAATCAGGCTGGAATATAGACGTTTCATTCTGGCACAAGTTGGAAGGAATCTTCTGGCGGCGTGTTTTGAAGCTTCCTACCTATATTTCAATGACTCAAATCAGACATGAACTCTCACTAAACTCTTTACATTCGCATGTAATGTGGAAATCTTTAACAGAATTTTTCGAAAGATGAATTTGTCTCCAATAGCGCCCGCTTTGCAAATTTTCTCTGTTACAAGCGAAACAGGAAATTCAAAACTTCTTGCTGAGTGGAAACAAATCATGCTGTCGATCCTTGCCGCTGTTGGTCTCAACCTGAATGACCTGTTGCTGAGACCACAACAAGTCAAAAAAAAGTTTGAACAGTGGTGCTGGATATCGAATAATGATTTACGTCTTTCGAAGCCGACCACCTTAAATGCTGGAATAGGGGATCACAAGCTAAATGTGACAAGTAATTACTTAAAAAACTGCCCATCGCGACATCATTGCGAGCAGTTTTTAAGGTTCCGCTTAAATGCCGTAAAAACAAAAGACATGATGTGGACCCGTCACTTTAAAGAAGCGAAAGACAACATATGCTGCTTCTGTCATTGCGAAATTGAAACTTTGGAACATCTCCTTACTAGCTGTAAAGAAACTACTGCCAAACGGATGACGCACTTGGGAGGCTTCATTCCAGTGGACGGTAACAGTCGCGACTGGTGGTCTTATGTGGCAGCTGGGCATTGTATAAAATTAAACTGTGCTGTAGTTGACTACTTGGACTCTTTACGTCTCCACACAAATTTTAATTGATATACATGTTTTAGCCAGGATGTTCTATGATGGCTTCAAGCGATGGTTACAGCACCATGGAATTCAGTTCAGGGAACATTTTGGGAACTTTTCCCTTTTCTAGATAAATTGTAATAAAAGTCCGATGTCACAATGTTCGCATTGAGACATGACGAACTGGTGTTTCAATAAAAAAAAAAAATATATATATATATATATATATATATATATATTTTTTTTATATTAAAATAACATTACAGTGGTCAATCGTTTGAAGGGGCCATATGCTACAATAGATGGATGAGTAGGTTATTAGAATTGCATTGTAGATATCTGTTACTGGACCTATCGAAATAGGGTTGGAATTGAAGGCTTTTTTGCATAGTTTCTATATGTGATATTACTTTTGATGAGCCAAAGCACTCGCTGGCAACAGCATCATTAGAGAGTTTTTGGAACATGATTATTTGTTTCTCACGTACCTCTTATCGGCAAATTATTATCAGTTTGCAAAGCAGCGTCACTTTGGCATCATTGGTGGCACTGGCAAAACCTTAAATGCACGTTAACTGTTTGTCTCTGAATATCAAAAATGTTTAGGTAAATTGACCTTGGAGCTTGTCCGCAGGAGTCTCGTCCAGTGCAGAATGAGGCTTTGTGCTGCATTGCCTCTGCGACTAAATTAGTGTCAAACTGAAGAATGATGGCTGAAAAGTTTTCAATAAACCATAATCACTGGCATTACTCTGGGCAACCGTCGGAATAATTGTTTTTCAGTCTGATATGCCATTACATTAGGGGAAGCAGCAAGTCTATACCTAGTATTGGGCAATTCTATGTGTCGATTTAAGAATGGATTTGCGCAAATTAATGAATCCTTGTTTCAATCTTTTGACCATTAGAATTTATTTAACATTTAAAGGGCACATGAATAACTCTGCATTGTTTTCCACTATTTTCTAAATCATCTTCTTTGTCTGTTTTCTTACATTGTAACAATATTGGGATCAAATGCATTGAATGTCTTTTTTTAATATAATGGTTTTGTAGCTTGGTTTTGTATGATAGGCATATGAGACATGGCTCGGCTGATTTGACCATGTTCAGAATGTCTTTGCCAACATAATGAGTCATCCTTGTAAAGATAGGTGGACTACGCTTTCTTTGGGATTTTGAAAATATTCTCAAGGGAGAATGTGATAAGGCATCATCTGCATACTGTGACAAATCCCTAGATCTCGTCACTTTTCCCCTACGGGGGCCAGGGAGGTGAGGCTGCTACCCGATAGTCCCCCTGGTGGTGGTACTCAGCGGGTGGATCTCATTAGGCGGGAAGCCCCCTATGGGATTAGTGACGACCTGGGGAGAACATGGTATCCCCATAGCATACCTTCCTATGCCCCCTCCACCAGCACTTTCCCTGGTGTTCCTATATGTTTCTGTCATGCCACCAATATAGGAAGCCCTAGGACAAGGAAGAGTGTGTACTCCTGAGAAAAGGGAGAGACCAATTGACTCACTGGAAGGCCTAAAGATTGTTACTGGGACAAAGAAGCAGTGCGGAAGCATAGAGAGCACTCATGAGAACCTGAATGAACAGTCTAGTTTCTCCCGAAATTGGGCAAGACCCATTCAAGCAGAAGGCCCTCCCTGGAGGAACCGCAAGCGTGGTGAATGCTCGGTTCAGGAAAGGACTCGAGCAGTTGCACGAGAGCTTACTGGGCAAGCGTAGAGGCTCTTACCTGGTCTGATGTGGAAGGACCATCCAGCAAAGCAGACCAGCGGACCTCCTGGCCAGCCAAGTAGAAGGACTGCGCAGTTTCAGGAAAGTGCACCCACTGAGAATCTGAGAAGATGCTGCAGCATGCTGGAAGAGCGGAGACGCCTGAAGCAGAGGGCAGAGAACTCTGAGACGGACCGGGCTGGGACAGTATATACCCTAAAGGTACAAGGGCAACCTCAGCGGTTGGAAGGGGTATCGGAAGGCACTGGCAGAGGCTGGAGCTATGATACTGGGGCCAAGTGAAGCCACTGGGGTACAAGCAAAAAGGAACTGCATCATCAAGGGCAAAGAATCCCACCTGCATCCTTCTGTGAAGAGTTACCTAAGTCATGTTCATAGTCACAGTACCTGGCAGGATAGTGAACCAGGTCTGCAGCACCAAAAGGTAAGAATCTCATGGGTCTGGCACCTGCATCCTCTTATGAAGATCAGCTCCTATGATCTTCATAGTCACAGTATCTGGCAGAATAGTGAACTAGGACTGCTGCACCCAGTCAGGATGAACACACAGGTGTGGGACCCACATCCATAGGATTTGGAACTCATGTGAAATAAAATTGCAAATAGAGCCAGGGCAAGGGATGTATTCCTCCCTGAAGATGGTGTATGCACTGTGAGATGAAGTCTGAGAAGGGCTTGGCGGAAGGGAGGAATTCCACTCAGCTCTTGTGAACTGGAAAGCAAGGAAACCTCATGAGAAGACTACAATACCTCCTAATGTATTCCCAGAAGATTCGGAATCATGAGACCAGTCAAAAGGAGGTCTGAGGGAGGGAGTCGTTCCCCGAGCTCCAGGAGTACACTGAGAACCATATACCTGGAGAAGGGAGTCATTCTCCAGGAACCCAATATTGAAGTACAACAGTGTTCAAGAAGGAATAATGTTTAAGTTGGGACTTTTTTGTTCTTTTGCATTGCCACTGAACCCTTAAAACGCTACAAGCTGGAACTTTGTTTCCTCAGAAAGAAACTGAAACCTCACAGGCGGAATTCCCCTTACGATTGGAACTGTGGCTCATCACCCAGAAGAAGGGAGTCGTTGGTCTGGACCAAGTAGACCTGCTACCCTTTTTCTTATTAGTTATAAGTGTGAGGGATAGAATTGGGTATGTTTACACAACGGTGGACTCTTTTTATTTACTTAGACATTCTGACTGACTCATTAGTTCTTTATTAGAAAAATGGAGGGCTAGGTTTCCTCTTTTTTTTTGCCTGAATAAAAGTCTTTGCCAATGACCATGCCACTATTGTGCCAGACTTGTACTTCTGCACCCTTACATATGTTGTCGGAAGTGGGACTCAATCCACTCGATACAGGATGTGTAACCTTTCTCTTTTTTTTTTTTTCTCGCTCGCTCTCTCTCCCCCCCCCCCCCTTCTCTGATTTACCCTGCCAGTAGAATCCACACATACGACAGGGATGATTATTAGCATAAAAGAAATCCAGGGGAAATAAATTGGTTTACAAGTAAGTAATTGCCAAAGATTAGGTCTCTACCATCAAAACCTTGATATGGAAATATCTCTGAGTCCCTGTTAAACAACACAAGCTGCTATATAAGGGCAAAACCCTAGCAGTGGAAAGACATATTGCTGACTACTCTATTGGTCCTAACGCTAAGCTCCACCTACCAATAAAACCTATGGAGAAGAAAGACTTGCCACTCTATAGGAATACAACCTAGTTTTGAGGAAACCAACCCTCCAAAACATCTAAAAGCCCTTCTTGTTCCTCCCAAGAAAAGATAATTAGGGTACAAGGTCCCAGTGACAATAGGGATTGTTTTTTCCACACACCTTTGAACCTTCCCTTAGTGATATCAAGGGCCCCGAACAATCCCTTATAGAGAGTGGAGTACAGAGAAGGATTGTGATAAATCCAGTGAGATTATCACTATAAACCTGGTATGGGCCTCCTCTCCTGTAGCCAGGGAAAGGCAGCCACTACCTGATGCTGACCTTGTGGGTGGTTTCATGTGGGAGGATCACAGGAAGGGGACTTATGCCTGGGGACAGTGAGGGTCTTCTTATCTAATAATTCCCCTAGATTTCCTAAATTGACAGTGGCTTATTGTAAAGTGGAACAACTTGATATTACACATTCCTTCATGAACTTCAATACCCATAATGCTAAAAGTACTGGGAAGAGGTACTCCGAGTCAATGATGACTCAAAATGGTGGATATTCAAAGGTGCGGTCTAGTTGTTATCAATGAAAGCACCTGAGCGGGATATTTAAAACCCAAGATGATGCCCAGATGGAAAATGCAGGAGAGGAGGAGAATGAAGTTGAAGCAGAGGAGAAGGTGAAGCAGCAGTTAATGGCCATGCAGGAGGCATATCTAAGGAAGCTATAACCATCCGATGTGCTGAAGCAGCCACGGAGAGAAGACCGCTAGCAGGTGTCACCCCGCAAGGCGAAAACCACAAGAACTGCAGAATACGCGTAGCGGAAGCCGCGTACTAAGAAGAAGCAGAGCCGAGAAGGAGACACGATTATTAAACAGCATGTGGCAGACGGGTGATGTTGTGGAAGAGCAACTGAGATGTTGTCACTCACGGAGACCGCTGCACAACTTGGAGGCTTGCAGAAGCATGAGAAGAAGCAGATTGACTTCAGAGGCACCGTTGTGAAGCCTGACAGCCAGCGGGTCCCGCCGCAGAGAATCAGTGAGTTGTCAAAGAGCGTATGCTGACCCCAGGGCGCTCCGTGCACAAAAGCTGTCACACAATCCTAATTTTTAATATCGAATGATTAACAAATCAAAGCAGAACTTATTTAAAGAATACCAAGTAGTTGAAGAAAATGAAGTTAAGTGGCAAAGAAGAAAGGTCCCTCATAATGGATACAAGAGGGTAAGGTTTATAAAAAGTACTACCCACAGCCAAAAGACTGTCAAAAGACTTTGGGCGAATTACCAGTGGGGAAGCTTGTAACCAACACTACCCACAGCCAAGAGGCTATGAGCAATTAATATTAAGACGAACCCTGGGCAAAGCTCACAACCAGCGTTACCCTCAGCCAAGATGTGCTGAGAAATCTTTAAGAACTTAACTAAACCATAAAACCCCTTTTGAAAGATATACCTCATGTGAGAAAACAGGGTGTTTCACAACCTAGTCCCCGGGAACCCCATACTCCGGTGGCCAGGGAAAGGCCATCGCTTTTGGATGCCGACCCTGGGGGTGGATAAGCGAGGGAGGATTACCTGTGTAGGGGTTCACCGTGGAGTGGGGGAGAAGCACCCAATGGCGAGACATGGTATCCCCCTTTTCCCACAACCCATCTAACCCCTATCCCTGTTTATTGCATGGGAAACTACAACTCCCATAATTCCTCCCCACTTTGTTTTGACAAAAGTATTGCACCAAGGAAAATGAGGAATGAGGTCAGAAAGAATACCTCCCCTGACTTGCATTGGCCTTGTCCCTGTAATGAGGCCAGGTAGAGTCAAGCATGTATCTCTAATAATGTACACCTGCAGTTGAGACTGAGTTAGAACTCCCTGTTTAAATAAAAGGTGTCACGCACAAGCACACTTTCAGCGAGGCTGGGTACGTGAAGGAACAGCTCTTCCGAGGCTGATACGAGCCAGGCTGTCGGAGTTTGTAGGCCAATGGGCTGATCAGCAATTAAGAGGATCGAGAATAAGCCAGACAAATTTCCAAGCTTTCAGGAAGCTGTGGGTGTTCGAAAAGCAGAGCCGAGCGAGCAGAGGCAAGAAACCTTACAGGTGCCAGGAAACGGCCAGCGACCCTTCCTGGTGAATGGCAGAGTTGGGGAGGAGCAAAGGAGGCGCTGGTAGCGGCAAGTGCAGAGAAAAAATGACAGCAAAGCGTTTAGCACAACTGATGAGTTATCGAGAGAAACAAAAGTCTGGTTGATGTTAAAGAGTAAGTGACTGTCATTTGAAAGTTGAAGGTTGCACGTGTGCTTATAAAACACGAATGAAGAGGATAATGGTTAAAGGAAAAGGAAACAAAGTAGCCGAGTGGTGCTGC
Source organism: Ambystoma mexicanum (assembly GCF_040938575.1). Classification (NCBI taxonomy): domain Eukaryota; kingdom Metazoa; phylum Chordata; class Amphibia; order Caudata; family Ambystomatidae; genus Ambystoma; species Ambystoma mexicanum. Next base: position 520,864,617 of record NC_090939.1, read on the forward strand.
GCAAGGAAGTCGCACATTGAAAAGTCTCTGTGAAATATTATGGATTTTATTTGAAGGATATTACAGGTGCAGATTAAAGGAAAGAAAGTTAAATAAGAGGAAAGTGAAATATGTACATTTTGGACTATGCCAAGAGGGCAAAAGTCAAGTATAAGAACTTTGGTAAGGGTGCAAAAGTGAGATATAAAAACTACAAGCGCCAAGAAGCATTAATGAGAGAAGAAATACCAAGAGGTATTGGTTTTAGACGCACACTTTTATTTTAACAAGCCAAGAGGGCAGACGGAAAAAGCAAGAATAATTAATACCAATAATTATTGTTGTCACGAGAGGTGTGTGGATTGTGAATAATGAAAGGCAGGTCGAAGTGGTCATGCAGAGGTCTAGATACATTCCTTGCAGTTTGGAAAGTCTTTGACAGTGAAAGATAGCTTGAATAGAAACGTGGGGAAGGGAACCCTCGCATAAAACAGGATTGAGCCCGGCAGAGGGAAGCCTGTGCAGAACTATAAGAAACTGTGTGATAAAGTGGAACAAGACAGGCTTGAGCCTGGCAGAGGAAGCCTGTGCAGAACTGTGAGAAATTGTAAGCATATGAACTAATTATTGATGGCAAGGTGGCTGAAGCCTAAGGAAGTGATTGAACTACCAAGAGTTAAAAGCCTACGATTGAACTGTTGAACCGTACCAGTAAGCTAAAGTGTGCTAAACTGATAGAACTGTGCCCTCCACTGGTCTTTTAGAAAGAAAACTCTTTATTGTTTTACAACATATAATTACTAACAAAAACAAACATCACACTCAATTCGGCACTTCTTCTTGGAATCCCGCCCATCCTTGTCAACTGTTCTGGCACGCTTCCATGGCCGTCCTAGCACGGATCTCTGATCTCCTGTACGGCAGCAGATTCAACCTCTCGGGGTCCTTTTGTCACGTGTCTTGGGCCTCCTCACCATGCCTCTTTCCTTGCTCTGGGCACTCTTCCCTCATGTCGGAATTCCCTTTTAGTGTTCCTCTGACCCACTGGAGTCGTCTGTACTGTTCGCGTCCCTCTGTTCGAACAGTTCTTGTACCAGGAAGATAGCTCAGCGGCAACGTGCGCGCCTTGGAAGCACGACGACACGAAGCAACACAGATTCGATCCCCGGGTCCGCGCTTAGAAACCTCTGGGTGTTTAAGCACGTTATAAATAACGCAACTAAGATAAAAGAAACAATTACGCAATAAAAAAAAAAATTCCTGTAACAGCACCTCGATGCCCGTGGGCTGTGTGAGCGCTTTAAAAATGCTAATAAATAAAATTTTAAAAAATAATAATAATAAACTAGTTCCATGCAAGTATCTTATTTCCGCTCTCTCTTTCTCCCCTCTGCAGTGCCCTAGTTGCTCCGCCAGCGACCATTTCTTCAGGTCAGCCCACCATATCTCTAGGTTCGGCCCTGAACTGGAATTCCACGCCAAGTCTGTCCATGCAGCGCTTTGGCAAAATGCACATTAAGTCTTTCATTTTGGCTATATGTGTTCTTTGTTTGTCGCCTCTTGGGAAAAGGACCAGACTCACTTGCATGTGAATTCTTCCCCCAGTCGCTTTTTCTTTGACGTTATCCCAAAACTTTGTTCTCACTGCGAAGGTCCAAAACATGTGCAGCATGTCTGCTTTTTCCGCTGGTTGCACTGTGGGCAGTTCCGGGGTTCCCTGCTTCCCATAGTGGACATTTTCCTGGGCGTGAGGTATGCTCTGCGGGTGAGGTAGAGCTGTGCTTGCTTAAATCTTGCCTTTCTGGAGACTTTCTTCAGGTACCAGAGGACTCTAGACCACTCTTGGTCAGTAAAGGGCCTCCGGAGCGCCACTTCCCAACGTTCCTGTGTTTGGCAGTTCTCGCCCACTGTTGGTTTTCAATAGCTGTTTGTAGAGTCTGGAGACTGCATGGCCCCCCTCTGACATGTTGTACCAAGCATCTAGCGCCCCCCCCTCCCCAGTTTCTGCACCTTCTTGCAGTTCCGGCCATCTCCTCTTGATTGTCTGGACCATGCTGTTGTACAGTATGAATTGGCCTTTGTGTATATCATGATCCTCCATCAGGGTTTGGAATTCCACCCATTGTCCATCTTTCCATAAGTCCCCAATCTGAGCTACGCCCTTAGCTTCCCAATGTCTCTGGTATGTTGCAAGGGTCTCGGTTCTTGCGCCGGCCAGTCCTGCAAGGGGTATCTGCGTGGAGCAGGGGTCTTGTATCCCCTGGGCTTTCCATCCCTTCTTCCACAGGATCAGGCCAAGCTTGACCATGTTGGGGAGGGTTCCAGTCAAGGACTTATCCATATCGGTTCTCTCAGGATAGTACTGTCGCAATGCTGGTTGGAAGAGCAGTGAGTCTATTGATATATCATCTCCCAGCCATCTGACCACAAATTGCAGCTGTCCTGCTAGATAATAGCGTTCAAAGTCTGGCAACCTGATCCCTTGCGCTTCATAGACTCTTTGTAGGGTGCTCAGGGCTATACTGTTCCTCCCCTCTCCCCACAGGAATTCCACTGCTATTGTGTTTAACTGCTTGAAGAATGTCTTGGGTATATCGTGAGGGATGTTTGTGAAGTAGTATAACATGCGTGACAGTACCGTCATTTTCAACAGGGCCGCCCTTCCTATCATCCCTAATGGGAGTGTCTTCCAGAAGTTCATAGCCTTCTTTGTCTTTTGAGCGCTACTTGTGTATTGATCCTATGTGTCTCTGTGGTGTCATGATGCACATCTATGCCTAAGAAGCGGAAGGTGCATGGTGCCCATGTGAGACCCAGGTCTGGCAGCTGGTCTGGGGAGACCCATCTTAGATCTGCTAGAGGGAACAGGGAAGACTTTTCTTTGTTAATGTAGATTCCCGATAATTTGGCAAATGCGTCTTTGGCTTCTAGTAGGTTTGGTAGGTGCGCCAGTGGGTCCCCGACAAAGAGGAGCATGTCATTTGCGTATAATGAGATTTAGTGTATGACTCCATCTATTTCTATCCCAGTTTCCTTATATTTGGCCCGAGGAAGGCCGCCAATGGTTCTATGGCCAATATGCACAACATCGGGGATAGTGGGTAACCCTGCTTCGCACCCCTGTGGATTCTCCAAACCTCAGAGATGTGCCTGCCTGTTTTTACTCTTGCCCTGGATTCTTTATATAGCAGCTTGATCCCTCCCCTATCTTTTGTTTATTGAGACTCTCTAGACCCTGCTGGGTTAAACCCAGAGAAGGGAGTTGGTGCTGAAGCCATTCTGACATTTATTTTTGACACACTATTTTCCTTTTTGTATTCCCTTAACACATGTGTTATCTTGAGAAGGAGGGCAAGGTTGGGTTTTCTTAGAATAGGCCTTTTTAGTTTGACCACGCTGACCTGGACATATTTACTATTGTTTGATGGTCGAGATGACTCCCATTAGAGAGTTAGGGCAAGTTAGGAATTCTACCATCCCAACTAAATTCATAAATAAAGGTTTTCAAAACTTGTATCCATTGTGTCTGTGTCTACTGCTCGATACCATGCCTTCCTCACATTCAGGAAAAGTGTATTTCTCACCTTGCCAACAATCAAGAAATTGCGCAACCACATTGGAAAACTGGTGTGGAAAAGATTGGGATCAATATTGCCATCAAGTTTGAAGTTAGTTGTAGGAGTTGTCTTGCTAGCAGGCGAGTAATGGCTTATAGTGGTCAGTCTTGGCAGGCCAGTGTACCAGGAAAGAAGATAATGGTTTGATACCGATGTGGCAAAAAGATGTGTGGTGTGAAAGGCATCATGAAACAAGACACAGACAACAGATTCAAAGTTCAAACAAAACTGTTTTATTAACTTAAATGTCATGATGGTTGAAGGCCTAACTTGCCCTATGTTAAGGTGGAATTTCCCTTCCTAAAGGAAAGTCTGAGTCAGGAAGTTCAACTTGAAAGTCTGTCTGTGTCCAAAACCTATACATGCCCCCAGAGCTAAAGCTAAACAATGTGTAGGGATGTCAACAACAAAATAAGTATGGCTCAAAATAAAGTCCCGAGCTTCTTCCAGCTCTTGCCTTACTACCCAGCTCCCCTTCCCCAAGTTCAAGACAGTTCCACTCAGTCTCGGGGGTTCCCTTCCCTGAGAAAACAACACAGTTCCAAAAACGCCTCGGAGTTCCTTTCCCCAAGAAGAAAACACTGTTCAAAATTGGCCTCAGGATTCTCTCCTCCTAAGGCCTCACCAAACTTACAAGGTGTTAGGTTTTCCTTCCCCAAACAACAACAAAGTTCATAAAACCTCAGGGTTCCCTTCCCCAAGGCTTCAGCTTGTAGGTCTAAAAGAAAGGCCTTGAGGCTCCCTTCCTCAAGACAACAACAAAGCTCATAAGGTCTCAGGGTTCCCTTCCTCTAGACTTCAGCTTACCAACTTGTACTTGGTCTCAAGTATTCAAAACCAGTTACCTGTCAACTTTACTATCCTTTTGCTTTGACAGTTCATACAGATTGCTTTCTTATGCTTCACTTCAGCAATCTCTTTCCTCTATTTGCCTTTCCTCCCTATATAATTCTTTGTCTTTCACAAATAGGGTTTTCCCGGTCTATGCGCATTTGTCGGACCACACAGTCCACCCAACCAGGAACCCTAGGCTTTCTAGCCCACACAGGTTCTTCTGTATCTGTGCCTGTGTGCTGGTTCACATTCACTTGACTTTTCCTTGCCATACTCTTGGCTTTGCCACAATGTGTTTTTCCCCATACAGTTCACTTCGTGGTGCTGTCGATTCTTTACCACACTGCTTTCATACTTTTCAGCAATACGCCATACTTGCTTTTCACTGCATCTTATACAATTCGTTCTTTGCTTTCAATATACTGTCTGTGTACTTCACACAAACGTATCCTCTGTTCATAGCTGTGTAGTTCAGTATTGAATGATTTGAATCTTTATTCTGTTGCTCATAGTTGACTGCATCGTGCACATACTCTTTAATTAATTCAGCATTTACTTTGGCTTTCTAACAGCTTCAGGACCGCTTGGGTTCGAGTGCTCTCTGCTTTTCACTCACCGGTCCCTCGTGTCTCCTCTGGGTGGCTGCTTTCTCAGTTTCTGCTCCGCCTCGCACTTCACCGTCTCTCTGTGTGTTGTGTAAGGAAGGCATGTTATTAAACAGTGAAGACAGACACAAGTGATCACAGTTCAAGGGTGTTTATTGAACTTCAAATGGGTTGGTTCAACTCCTATCTAAACCTAAATCTAACAATGGGAGCAAGCTATGACCTTCAAAGAATAATAATGCAGTTCTAGTCAAGTCTCTGTCAAATAATAGGGCCTATACTAATAAACCTATTGCCAATCCTTCTAAATACAAAACGGTGTGGGACAATGGTATATGCAAAAGTGTTCAAGAAATAATATGTCAGGACGGTTGAGCAGTAGGCTTCCCTTGCCCATGTTTTCAGCACGAGGCAAGGTGGCACGTTTGAGCTTCACACAAACTCTGGCTTCTCGGCCACGAAGATACAGTTCAAAGCACAGACATCGGGGCCTTCTGCCAAAGCCTCTTCTCCAATAACAGTCTCTTACTGCAGAGGGTCTATCGTAACAAACAAAGTCCCAAAGTTCCATTCCTATCGGCTTTTTTGTATGCACAAGTTCTCACTTTCAATGTCCATCGTGGGTCTCCCTCTTCAGGCTGAAATGTCCTTTTTTCACAATGTTCACACGTGATCTCCCTCGTTCGTGCTCTGACCACAGATCTCCCTCGTTCGGGCTTGGATCCTTTTGATATCTCAATGTTTACATTTGATCTCCCTCGTTCAGGGTCGGACCATGGACCTCCCTCGTTCGGGCTCGGATCCTCTTTTTACCAAAATCGAAGATAACAAATGTGCAATGGGTTTTGCCTAAACCGTTGCAGAATGACTTTGATTCACTTCACACGATTGTTATGATCAATCTTCTACTTTTATTTCTCTTGGTGGGATACCTTACAGAGACCTTTGATTGAGCACATTCACGATGCCGGACCATTCTGTATATGGTATCATATATTGCCTTCTTAAGTTCAAACATTCATTTAGCGTTACTGGCGTTTTTAATCACACGCATTCAACAATGTTCGTTCCATCGCTCGTTATATAATGTTGCCGCTTGCACCCTTGACTTCAACACAGACCAGTCTTACATCAGTCTCCCCAACTCACCGGCGATACCATGGCGGCGGCTGCTCCTCCCCAACTTGGTCAGTTATGCAGGAGGGCCCTCAATATCTTCAACACACAATGCAGGATTCTTCAGTCTGGTTTCCTGGCCTTGCGCTTTCTGCCTTGACGGTTTCTTGAAAGTAACAGTGTCTTGCCGAAAAGGTCAAGGGTATTTCCCTTCTTAGGAACCCTTCTGGGTTTGCCATATTTCTCTCCATGTTCAGCTGCTGACTAGAAACCGTTGTTCCTTTGTGTGCTTTGCCTGGCTCAGAGTGTGCTCTCGGGCTCTGCCTTTTATCCGTGTGGGAAAGTTTAATGGAAGTCAGGTGTCAATGATTGTCAGTAATTGCCTGACTTCGCCTGACCATAGTAGCGGGACATGTCAGGTACACTGCTCGGGTGTGAGTTTTTCTCCCAGAGCAGGCAGTCCACGTGAAAGTTCTGGAGAAGGGAAAGAGCGAGGGGCGGGGAGGGGTGTAAGGTTCCCACATATCCTACCTGGTAGGATGGGGCAAAGATGTTAGAGGGAAGCGAGGGATTCCATGTGTCGCCATCTGGTGTCTCAAACCCCGAGCACTCCACACTCAGGTGATCCTCCTGCACTGGTCCACCCCCAGGAACTGGATCCAAAGCGATGGTCATGTCCTGGCTACCTGGATAACGGATCCCCTGGGATTAGCAGGTGAGACACCTTCTGGTTTCTCACAGTTGCCAGCAGCTCTGCTTGCTTCAGCTTTTAGATCTCTTCCGTTCCCGCACCTCTTGCTGCTGACACCCAATCAGTGAGGCTCCCACCTCTGTGGGCCTCTCTCAGACCGCACTGGCCTCGGCTCCAAAGCTTTTTGAGGGTACTTGTTGTCATGCTGGCTCTCCTGCAGGACCCAACTCGATCGCCTCCTTCTGCATAGGATTCTGCCTTAAGGCCCACAATGCTCAGCCTGGCTTCTCTCCTGCTGGTCCCTTATCACAAACTTGTCGGCCGCACCTTTTATACACCTGCAACCATTTCACAGGTTGCAGGTGTGAGTCCAGTCTCAATTGCCTGACCCCAATTAGTGGAGCGCTCTGGACATGCCTGGCTCTTACAACAGTCTGCGGGCCTCTTCCTCATCTCAGTACTAGAGTGGTTTGAATGAGGAGAGATGGTTAGCAACAGCCTATAAAGGCAAGGGGCTGGTGAAGTTGGTTCTTAAAAGGAAAAGGGGAATACCTTGTCTTGCCTGCAGACCTCTTCTTCGTGTTCCTATATTGATGATGTCTTCTGGTGTTATCTCGGGTAGAGGGAAAAGGGTAGCAAAGTCCCATAGATGCAGCTGGGTATGAGTGTTCATCATGGAATGGAAATGGGGATACCGCGTCTCACCCTAGGACATCCCGCTGCCGTTCCGTAAGTCTCCCCAACGCAGGTGATGCTTCCTTACATCTCCACCCCAGGGTTGGGATCCAAGAGCAATGGCCCGTCCCTGGCCACCTGAGCAGAGCATGATTGGGAGGGGAGGGGGGGGGGAGAAGAGAGGACGCCCTCTGGTTCCTCACAGTGGAAAGAGCTTTTTTTGAATGAAGAGAATTCAGGTACTTTATCATTTGTTGACAAGCAATAGCATCATTGAGATAAATTGCTTTGTGCTATCCTGACAAAAGTGTTATATTTTAAGAAGAAGTGTGAAGGATTTCAATCAGGCGACGCACACCTTAGTCTCGGCTTAGTATGCAGCGCATGACTGAAATGCCTATTTTTTTTTAATTAGATTCAATATTAAGATGGTACACCACTCATATCACACCCCCTTTTCAAATACCCCGGGTCACAATGGACCATGTACCAGGCTGGTTGGTAATATACAATATTTATTTGAAAATGAAAAAGAAATCGCACACTTTTTAATATGGGGCAGCAATCACCAATGTGGCAATAATAACAATGGAAATGTGAGCAATGCACTGGGTTTAACTTACTAGTGGGACATATATACAGCACAGCAGAATAGAAGCACTTTTGGCTTAGGTAAGATAGCACTTAAGTTAGAATTTCCCCCTGCAATATTCCCTCAACCCACAAATAATCATTTATGAGTGGATAAACAGAAGCAGCAGGTAATCTGGAATGACAAATAGGACACAGAATTCAAATCTGACCTTCCCTTCCCAACTAAGAGAAAAAAACTGATTTTAAACCCCTGGCAATGTTATAAAATGACACTCGGAAATGGAAAATTGAATAATGAATGTGTGTTAAACCTTGAAGCAAATACGATTCCCTGCTAAAGCAACAATGCAAAGAAACAAACAATCACAAAGAATGGATTACCAAAAGCATAGAGTTCAGAAATGAGTGGAAAGTTTAAAACAGATTGCAGTCAAATACACGTTTAAAATTTACACTTTTGGAATTCCTGCCTAAAATAACCCAAACGGTTTTTAATAAATACACTGATTTGAAGTGCGTTTTTTTAAAAATTAAGGCTCTAGCTGGTGAATTGAATGAGTTATGCAAGATCTAGAAAGGTGCGCCTTGAGTAAAATGGAGCAGTGAAAAAGGAAAGGAAATCAGCTTTGACAAGAACACTTTTACTCTACACTAGAGTATTCAGGCTAGGCCACCAAAGAGGGACACAGTAAGTCCACGGTTGATTTGCAAGTTCAACCTCATCACCCCAGCACCCAACCCTGGCGGAACCAGTCCGATCACTCAAAATAGGACTAAGATCTTAGGATTTACACAAGGCAAAATTACTAAAGAGATAGCGCTAGCACTAGAAATCAAGAGCAGGGTTGCAAGAATGATTCTGACAGTTTGAACAAGGTATAATGATAAGTATAGGGTGACTAAGAGAGTGGGATGAGGACAAAGACAATATAGGCTATGGGTTTAGGTGGGGTGGCAATTGATACGTCCACTTTTTAGTTTTTGGATTTTGTGACAGTCAACAGTTCGGTCACTACACGGTAGGCCACCTGGCAAAACAGCTGGGCAGTTCTGGTCGCCGTGTAGCCCTTCTGGACTGGCAATTCTGGTCACTGGATACTACATGTTAGCTGGATGGCAGGATTGCAGCAAGCAGGCAGTTAGTGGGATCAGGATGCTTCCCAAAAACACCACAGCTTTCCCCTTTGGTTATTTGGGAATTTTAGTGGTTTCCAGATTTCAGGCCTTGCTGGAGCAGGATCAGCAATGCTTGGGTTTTGCAGTGAGCCCTGGAGTAGGGTCAGCAATGTTTTGGCCTTGTAGTTGGGATCTGGAGTCTGGATGGATGGATGGAACAGGAACAGGACGCTGGCGCAGGAAAATCAGGAAGAGTGTCTGTCCAGAGTCTTGTCAGGTACCCTTATTTATAGTGCACAATGACGTCATCAAAGTATAGGCTGGGCAGGGTTAACTAAGCATGCCCCTAAACTACTTGGATTGGGCAGGGGTGCTAGTCTCCGCCTTGCTCTGAACTGGTTGGATTTCCAAGGGAATGATGTCAGATTTATGAGGTGAGTTTTACAATGTCCAAAAACTCCCACATTTACATTACTTAAATTCCGATTTTGCCAAAAACAGACATTTATACAATTGCAATCTCTTAATAAATTATATACACAGGTTACATATGTGCAGCACATATCAATCCAATCCTCCAGTCTGTGGGACCTTGTTTCGCCCTTCTGATACATTTTTGTAATTGTGAGCATGAAAGATTCGGCCTAAAATTCCATAACTTTATACACAGATGCAAATTATGCCCAGGGATGTATGTACAAAATGTTATGTTTACAAAATGGATACTTTCGATTTATCCTCAATACTTTGCCCTTTCTGCCCCCAAGGTGTCAGTGAGTTCTAACACGTCTGTCAAGAAAACTCAAAAAAATCACTTTTGAACTGCAACATTTTTACAATTTTTCAAAGTCTTGCTGCAGAGATAGAAGTATTTAAAGTTTATTACTGAAATAGTCTTTGGGAACAAATGGCAGTCTCTTTGTTCCTTGGTAAAAAAAAAAATGTCTGTCCTTCAACTGCTGCCAACTGCCCTTTCCTTTAGAGCATGGTGGGGGTTTCTCCCTTGATTGAAGTTATATTGCCCCTTCACACTTCAGACTTCTTTCACTTGGCGCTTCATTGTCAGGGTCCCAGCAGAGACAAAAGTCTGTTCAGCCCCGTAATTATCAGGGGGTTGTCAATATCTGCTGAGAGAGAGCCCTCCTTTTGGTGCCACCCCTCCAAGCAGAACACCTATTTTTCAACTTGCAACTCCAGCCACCATAGTTTTAACCTTTATTTCTGATCTAAGATCCAGAATTAAAGCACGCCGGTTGCATAAAATAACCCATGTTATATAGTCTCACCATCAACAAACCCCTTCATATTGCTAAGGACTGACAGGCTTTCATTCACCAGTGTACTGTTCCAAAACACAGGCATTTGTTTTTCTTTCATGTGCAAAAGCCCATTTTTTTACACGTGGTGCAGCTGGCCTACCTTCTTAAATTTGACTTTTCATCTCCAGCAGAATCGCACACTGTCTTGCAGCAATAGTTATTCTCTTGAATGCTGGACTTGGTCTGCAGCACAGATACATTGAAACAAACAGGGCTCAGCTAGTTAGAGTCTCTCTCTGAACAGCGGAGTTTTGGATACTTTTTGCAAAGAAAATGAACGTGTTTCCTGCGTAAGTAAAAGTAAAGTTCCTGGTTGATTTTTTTAAAAGTTGGTTTGACTGGGCTTGTCAATTCAGAATCGTGCCTGGTTTTGCTGAGGCACAGTTAGACACACAAGGCTTTATTAATCACAGTGGCTTTAAGGAACAGAGGGAATTTAGCGTCAAAGCCGCATTTTTTTTCTTCTTAAATGTGATAAAAGGTTTCTTTTCAATGGGGATTTTGGCTTGTGCAGCAAAGCAACGCTGCCTTTTCCACTTTCTTCCTTTTGTTTGTGTAGGAACACACTGGCAAGCTCCTTCAGTGTGTCCCCTGGTTCAATCCTGCCCCATATGTGCTTGGCAAAATGGTGCAGCCATATTTTTGTTATTGCAAAACGCAGTTTTGGGACCATGGCGCTCACAGGAACCAGTGCGGCTATTTGGCTGTTTCTGCGCAGATGCAGCTTTGTGATGTGGGGAAGCACAGCGGAGTGGGTCAATATATCCCACATATCCCCCCCACTCTCCTGAGATATCAAGTCGTGGGAAAATCGGACAAGTGGGATTCCTTAATTGGACAAAGCAGGATCAGTCAGGTATGAGTCCTTCTTCCATCCGAGAGCGGTGCATCATCCTCTTGCTGTCTCTGTTGGAACGTGGAACGACACCCACAGCTTTCTCCTGGATCTTTCTTTACGGCGTTGAGCGACACCCCCAGATTTCCTTTGGTCTCTCCTTTCCAGGTTCCCGAGGAGGTCCTCCTTGGTAGTGAAGGCACAACCAGTACAGATCTAGGAAAGAAACACAAACCGGCTACTACAATTTCCCACTAACTGCCCACCAATCGGGTTGACAGCAGTGGGATAAACAGGCATTCAATGACCATTAATACATTCCTATGCTTCAGATGTATCCCCTACTGGGTTTTCTATGGGCTCCACTATTTGTTGCAACATGTGCCTAGGGTGACAACTCTTTATCTGATTAAAATGGACCCATTTCTCTTCTGTCGATTCGCCTTTGGGGATGCAGATTCTGTTGGCGACAGGTGAGATTTTGTCTACAATTTCAAAAGGTCCTCTCCAGCTAGGCAAAAATGTGCGCTCTTTGTTCTAGTTCCTTTGAAAATTGTACAAGTAGACCCTGTCTCCTACTTTGTATTCCTTTTTGGTTGCTTTTAGATCATACTGAGTCTTCATCCCCTCTGCAGATCTTTCTAAATTCTGCTGAGCGTACGCAAAAGCATGTTGAAGGTGTTTTCTTAGGTTCTCAACATACTCATGAGTGGTAGAGGCATTAATCAGTGTCTGCTCCTGTGTTCTATAGAGCAGATGCTGAGGTAGCACCATCCTTCGCCCAGTCAACAGCTCAAATGGAGACATCTTAGTTGCAGAAGGTGTAGATCCGATGGCCATCAGGACAGGCGGTAATCAGATGTCCCAACTTTGCCCAGAGTCTGCCACAAACTTTTTTTAAATGCTCACAATGGTTTTATTGTACCTCTGAACTCCACCACTAGAGGACAGGCGGTATGCAATGTGAAGTTTCCTTTTTACCCAAGTATCTCCCACATCTTTGTCATCACTTCGCTGGTGAAGTGACTACCTCGGTCTGACTCAATCCTTTGGGGTAGGCCAAAACGCAAGATGATGTGATTGATCATCAGGGCAGCTGCTGTTTCTGCCTTGTAATTTGGGGCTGGGAGACATTCCACCCATTTGGTAAACAAGTATGTTACGGTTAACATGTACTTGTTCCCCCTAAAGGAGCGAATCACGGGCCCAATGAAATTACTTGTAAATCTGACCAAGGCAGATTGTCTGGATGGGGAGCTCAGTGTGTGAGTGAAGTTGGCTGAAATTGCGCACACACAAGACACCCCTTCAAGTATTGGTAGAGGTCCTGCCCCATGTGTGGCCAGTATGCAACCTCTCGCAAGATTTCTAAAGTAGTGTGAAACCCCGGATGACCGGCTGTGGCCGCTTCATTGGCGTGACTTAGCATCAGGCTTCTAAATGAGGTAGTGACCACCCACTGGTCACAGCCGGATATGGATCTCCTTACCAACAAACCGTCTTGGATTCGGAACATTTTTGGACATTTCATCAACACCCTGAGGTCCTCTTTCCCAATGTAATCGGTATCCGTCAGGGGAAAGTTTTCAGGGTCCTCAATGTGTTGATAAAACTTACCAATAATCAGATCCCCTTTTTGTGCTGTGATTAAATCAGCATCTGGGGTCTCCTTACTACATTAGGCAGTTGAGAGTTCATTGTGAGCATTTGTCTGGGACCTAGTGATAGCAGTGACCTGGATTTCCCCCAACAGGGACTTGATCTCGAGGAGCTACCCCTGGATGGCTCTGGTTTTGGCCAGCTGGTCAGCTAGGTCGTTTCCAGGTTTGTCTGGCCCTTCTATTCGGGAATGACCCTTGATCTTCTTCCAATAGATGGTTATCCCACTAGAGGCGACCAGATCATCAATATTTTGGATGAGTTTGCCATGTTTAAGCGGTTTATTATTGGCACATAGCATGCCTCTGGTTTTCCAATTGACCAGGTGCTCCACGAACCTGTTCTGGACATAATCTGAATCAGTGATTATGACCAATTCGTGGAGTTGGTGTTGGACAGCAGTGAGGATGGCTTCATGAACTGCCATCAACTCTGCCACCTGACTACTGCGGGGACCGATTTTGTACCCAGCGGAGGGTTTATTTTATTTATTTTATTTTATTACATTTGTTATACGCCCAGACCCGGGGGGTATCACGGTGTAGTTACAGACAATGGGAGAATGCAATCTTAAAGCAAACACAGAAGTACACAGGAATAACAGTTAATAATATATACAACAATATACAAAATAGTCAGATATTATACAACAATATACAAAATAGTCAGATATGCACAGTTAATTGGAGCGGATTAGTGCTCTGGTTCAGTTAGTACTTGTTGAAAAGCCAAGTCTTCAAAAAGCTTTTGAATTTTGGGAAGGATGTTTCGTTCATAATGTGGGTGGGTAGAGCGTTCCAATGTCTGGGGGCCAGTGTTTTGAAGCTACTACCCCCCGCTTTCTCTCTGGGGCTTCTTCATGACTGTGTTGTTGAGGTATTTGGGTGCTTTGTTGGCCCTGCATTTGTAAGTGATGCTCAGGGTTTTAAATGGAATTCTAGCTTGGATGGGGAGCCAGTGGTGGTCTCTTCTGGTGTTAGAGGTTGCAGGGCATCATTCACCCAGGCATTCCCAACACCGGCCATTAGTTCCTTTTCCCTGTTGTTGTCAACATGGTAGGAGCACCCATCCACATGAACGGTGGGCATTCCCTCGCACTTCTTCTTCATGGACTTTGTGTGGGGAATTCAGGTACGCCTCTGTGTTGCCCTAGATTTTAAGACTTTCGTCCTCGAGACAGTTTTTTCCGGCACAATCATGCAAGTCAGCCAGACTATCTGACCTCCACAGGAAAGCCTTGCATTGACAGAATCCAGGAAGTAATTCTGGAATTACTCACATTTCCGGCCCGGATTCCATCACTATGGAGATATTGCAAAGGCTGGTGGGGAGTCTCCACTTTGAGGTGTTCCCCCTGGATGAACGGGCGGTAATTTTCCAATGCCCACACCGTTGCCAGGAGTGCTTTCTCACAATCGTTGAATTTTTCCTCCACAGAGGATAAAGTCTTGCATGCATAGGAGATGACTTTATTGACCTTGTCAAGCTTTTGATGTAATACTGCGGTCAAGCATGGATTCGAGAACCCGGTCTCCAAGAAAAACTCCTTGTGTTTGACAGGGTAAGCTAGACAAGACGCTTGTGAGCGGCTTCTTTTGAGTTGCTTTACTGCCTCGGCTTTTTCTGGAGCCCACTCCCACTTGACCCCATCCCTTCAACAGATGGATCAGGGATCGTGTGATCTCTGTGTAATCCTCAATGAACTTCCGACTGTAATTAGTCAAGGCAAGGAGGCTTCTTAGCTCACACAGAGTTGCAGGGGATTTCTGCTATGTGTTCCTGCATAGTTTAGCTTTGCATCAAGACATCATCCACATAGACCAGGTTACCCCTTTCACCCAAGTCGGGCATGGCCTTATGTAGGAATATGTTGAATTTGTTGCCGGAGTTGATGTATCCAAAGGGAGTCCGGGTCCAGGTGTATTGCTGCCCCCCAAGGTAAAGGCCAGCTTGTATTAGTCCTCCCTACTAACAGGCACAGTCCAGTACCCATTGGTCAGGTCATTGGCAGTATATACCTTTGACCCCTGGGTCTGGGCCAGCCCCTGGTTGATGTAGGA
This sequence comes from Ambystoma mexicanum, assembly GCF_040938575.1. Taxonomy (NCBI): domain Eukaryota; kingdom Metazoa; phylum Chordata; class Amphibia; order Caudata; family Ambystomatidae; genus Ambystoma; species Ambystoma mexicanum. The sequence goes on from NC_090939.1 coordinate 520,879,717, forward strand.
GAGAGGCCATCGGGGGACATATGGACCCATTTATTCAGTTCCCTTAGGTCAGCACAGAGTCTCCACTGGCCGTTCGGTTTATAATCCCCAGCACAGGATTATTAAAGGTGCTGTGGACTGGACAAATTATCCCATGGGACTCAAGGTTTTTGATTATTTCTGTCAGGGACTCTATGGATGCGAGAGGCAAGCGTTATTGCTTCACAAACACTGGAGTCATTTCAGGGTCCGTGGGAATTGTTGTTGTATGGATTTCGGTGCGTCAAAATCTAAGAAAACCTGTTTCAACTTTTGCTTTTGCCCTGGAGTCTCACAGGCATCAGCTAGGTTGACTCGCTCTTCAACCATTTGCCTGAAGCCTGGAAAGACTTCTGGTTTTGCTATCTCAGCTGCCTCCTCCAGCTGGGTGGAGAGGTCCCTGGTGAGAGTATTGACCTGGACAGAGGGTTTCAGGTAGGTGAGGCTGTCATTGGGGACCTGGAAGATCATCTCATCCTGCCTGATGTCACAAGCCACCTCTTCCTCCCCGTAAGGGCAGGAAGAGTACACAAGGAAATTCCCCCCTTGCCGGGTGAAGATCCTGTCTGGTGGTAAATCATGGTCACTATCACTGGCAAAACTGCCTTTGGGGATTGGTCCTATCAGTTTATTACCTAGATCCATGGAAAAATGTCAGTCATCAACCGCCATTCCAATAATGGTGCCTGCGCCCAGAGTGATACTCCTAAGGTCGCTGTTATCCATCAACATTCGAATGGTGTTGTGTTCTACATTGACTAATGGTGTTGGGTTTAACCCCAACCCCTGCTGTTGTAGATGGGCATTGAGGTGTACATATGCGTCCGGATTTTGCAGTTTCTGTCCTCTTTTAATTTTTAATTCAAGTGGGAATAGTCAGGTCCGTTCTGAATCATCAAATATCACCCCTTAGTCGGGACCAGGCTTTGTAATTGATCAGGTCCAAATTAATGGCAAAACGATTGAGAATGTCACTGCCTAAATAGAATGCAGCAGGGACATCTCGCATGACCCAACAATTATGTACTATGCTTTTGTTTCTGATAGAGATTTTGAGCAGTTGTTTGGAATTGGGAGTTTCCATGCCCATTTCCCACTTATGGATCATTTTAAATGTGGGAATGGCTGGATCTTTTGGGAGCTGTCGGAACATGGCTTCACTGATGAAGCTCTTATCGTTGTTCACGCACACTCGGGCGAGAACAGATTGCTTCCCCTCATCTAACTTAATAGGGATGAATAACTGTTCTCTAATGTTTTGAATGTCAGCTAAACTTTGAGCTGGTTTTCCTCACTTTTGGCTATGGGATTGGGATTTTCAGATTGTGAATTGGTATATAATTTCAAAGTATTTCCTTCCAGTGTGGAATGCCACTTGAAACTGGAAGGAAGGTTGATTTTCAGGAATGGAGAGGAGTTCCCATCACCAGTTTGTTGTCCTACAGCAATTACTGTCACGTCAGATATTTGGTTATTCTAGAAATTAAACTCAATATGATCAGATTTTTGTTTAACCATGAGGACCTTGTTCACACAGTCTATTAAGGGGGACAACCTTCGCAGGATGTCATTCCCCACTAGACAGGGTGTGCCCTCTGGAGTCACGACGATGACATGGTGTTTCACCTTATGTCACCCAATTTTTATTTACAAATCAGCAGTCACCTCGACAGGAATTTAATTCCCATTGAAATTCTGGAGTGGTCCAGGATGAGGGGTGAGAGGGATCTGATATCTCTCCCCACTTCCTGAATTTATAAGATCAAAGGTCCTTTTTGACAGAAGAGTTGCTTGGGATCCGGTGTCTACCAGTGCGGAAAAGGTACACTGCCCCTGCACTTGGACAGAGGCGTAGAATCTACCTTCTTTCTCCTCCAATGGGCAAAGGTAATGGGCATTCTGGGAAAGCTGGGTAGTCAATTTCTTTATTTTGGACTCCGTCACAGGGGTAGTTTGGGCATAATTCTGTGTAGGAGTTTGGGAATCTGAAAGAAAAATGTTGCACTCTGAGATTCGAGGAGTTTCGGGCTCCTCCTTTTCTGATTCTGGGCTCGCCTACCCCCCTTTTTGGGGACAGTCACCAGAATTGCCTTAGGACGTTTGGGAATCCTCTTTTAATATTATGTCTTCTTGATGCTCATTCTGGGGTTCTAGGATGGGCGATTTCAGAATCAGTACCCACTCCCACCCAGTCTTCATCTAGATCTCTTGGGACCCATATTTCTTTGGGAAGAGTCCCACTTCCCTGAAGGAGAAGATCTTTTTTCCCAGAATCCTCAGAGGATTCCTCTCCTTCAAATTGGAGGACACTAACTTCCTCCACAAAATGGGTCTTTTTGAGTTCTTTATTTCTCCTACCCACCCTCTATTCCCTGGGTTGGCGATTTTCGAGGGCAGGAGATTTTTTTCCGGTTCCTGGGTGTCATGGGGCTTTTCACGAGTAAGGAAGGAAGCTTCCTCTAGGGCTTTACACCCCCCTTGCCCCTGTGCTTCCTCCTCTGGAACCGATGAGTTGTCGGGGTGCTCGCCCCGTCATTGTTCTGGGGTACCAGATCCTTGGTTTGTGGGGTTCTGAGCAGCCATGTTTGTCTCAGAGTTCTGTTGAGCCCTCAACCTGCGACCCAGATCCTGGGTTAGGTTCTGGACCTAGCGCTCCAGTTGGGACACCCGTTCCGGCTGGTACCGGGGTCTCTGGTCAATCCTAGGTGGATCACGGGAAGGGTAACTATCCCTTCTCCCGTAGTACCCTGGATATGGTGAATTTTGGTAACCCTCCACCTTTGGCCTCCCCTCTCCTGGATTGGGTTGTCTGGGTTTCCTGAAAGCGGGGAATGAAAGGACGGTTGTCCTGCAGGTTGAGGTTTTGTGGGTATCGGGGAAAGAAGCTTAACCCAGCATTTGGGGAATTCCTGCCCTCCTGAGGGAAGTTAGGAGGGAAGTTTCCTGGGGCAGCACTTACCTGGTTGGATCCCCCCCTTGGGCCGGGGGAGTCCATAAATACCCCAGGATTGGTCGGTTGCCCTTGAATCGGGGGCTGATATAATCAGGGGAGTTAGGGGTCCCATTAGTGGGATTACCTCCCTGACTGCCACCTGTTTGTGACTGGCCAGAAGGCCTTCTGGCTCTTTGATTTTGCTGACTTTGTTCAGGTGTATTTTTAAGCTACCCCATCTCTAGGTCCAAAATGGGGGCAACCTTAACCTCTGCCACCTTAGCAGCAGCAGGGGTGTTGGCTGGTTTGGGGTTTTTGTTCAGATTTTTATTTTCTGCAGGTTTTTGGACCTCATAAATGCGGGTCGCCTGCTCTATGACCCAGTCCAGAGTTCTTTTCTTGTGGAAGTCCCTCACCAGCTGGGTCATAATATACTTGGGGAGGGCATGAAAGAATGTGGTTACAAACTCCCTGCTATCCGTGCGCACCCTTCTGGGGGTCTGGGCAAAGGCAAGTTTGAGCTCCTGCACAAACTCTCGTGGGGCCTGATCTTCGCTGCACTGCAGATTGTAGGCCACTTTGCGAGCCTCTGGGGGGTTCCTGTGGGCAGAAAAGTTTTTCAAGATGGCCGCCCTATAGGTGGCCTATCTTGAATGGTTCTGGTCCCCCAGTCCAGCAAAGAAACTGGAGTACTCGGGGGAGAATGTCCATTTCACATACTATATACAGTTTTGGTTGTCTTTCATATCAAAAGTGTCCATCATCTGCTCATAGAGCTCCAGGTGCTCCCAAACAGAATATTTTGCATTTTTATGGTAGCGGGTTATGACACTCCTAAGGGCCTTAATCTGCCTAATGGGGTCTTTGGTCATAACTCGCTTGAGTTTGTTTGCCTTTTTTGGCTTAGTCACCCGAATCCACTCGCCCTCAGACTCAGAGGCGCTACTAGTTGAGGTCCCCTCATGATCATCTAGGCTCTCCCGGATTCTGTGAGCTTGAGAGGGGCTCGCAGAATGGTGGGGCCTAGTTTCTCCACTCCTGTGGGGCACAGGAGAGTAGTCTTCTGACTCCTCCTTACTCCCAGGGTTGGTAAAGTAGTCCCCCCACTGGCCTAATTGGGTAGATGTCTTCAGGATGAACAAGTTACTCTCTTACCTGGTAACGTTCTTTCGATGGGATGGTCCGACGACATATTCCATATCTTTGACAGTAATCACCACAGCTGTGCTGCTTTGGAACATTTTCGGCGTCTGCATCCTGCGTCGATGACGTCGATGCGCCGTCCCCGAGGACCTCGGCCGACGTCACCCGATGTGATAAGTAGGACGCACGACGCCCTTAGCCTCAGTTGTAGTTTTTTCCCCCAGAACGTGTGACACCAGTCTTCTGCCAGTCAGACACACAAGGCCTTGCGGAAACATAAGCTGCAATCGCATAAGAAATTCTGCAGCGGGGAAGGTAGGGGGGGAGTGATATGGAATACGTTGTCGGACCATCCCAATGAAAGAACGTTACCAGGTAAGAGAGTAACTTGTTCTTCGAGGGGATTGGGTCCTCCGACATATTCCATATCTTTGACAGACTCCCAAAGCAGTACCAGAGCAAGGAGGTGGGAAATGAATTTAGAACACAAATTTAGCATGCCCAATCAAATTGCCGAATAAAGGACTGCCTTGCCAAAGGCCAGATCCTGTCCTCGGATGGAATCGAGGGAGTAGTGACGTACAAAAGTATGTACAGAAGCCCAGGTGGCTGCATCACAAATGTTACGAATAGGAACACCCCTCTGTAGGGCAGTAGATGCAGCCATACCCCTGGTAGAAAGGGCCCGCAAGCCAGCCGGTGGGTCCTTACCCGCCAAGCGGTAACACTCGGAGATAGACAAAATAATCCAACGAGACAAAGTATGTTTCGTCACAGCTTGTCCCAAACGCTTTCCAGCGTAACCAATGAAGAGTTGATCGTACACTCTGACCCGGGACATGCATGAAATATAAAAGCTCAATGCTCTCCTAGGATCAAGCCTATGGAGCCTCTCCTCTTCCTTACCAGGATGCAGAGGAGGATAGAATGCCGGAAGAACAACCTTCTGGCCCAAATGAAATTCCGAAACCACCTTCGGAAGAAAGGAAGGATGAACTCGAAGTACAAACCTGTCGTTATGAAACACAGTGAAGGGTGGCTTAACTGAAAGTGCCTGTAACTCACTCACTCTGCGAGCGGAAGTAACCGCAACCAAAAACACAGTTTTAAGTGTTAACAGTCTCAAAGGGCAAGAATGCAAAGGCTCAAACGGAGCCCCAATAAGAAACTTAAGAACAAGGTTCAAATCCCAACAGGGCACCAGAAAAGGTGACGGAGGGAACACATTAGTGAGCCCTTTCAAAAACTGAGAAATTAAAGGAATCTTAAAATAGGAACATTCTTCAGACGAGCGCTTAAATATGGACAGCGCCGCCAGGTAACCTTTAATGGTACCCACTTGCAAGCCCCTGTGGGCAAAGGAAAGCAAAAAAGACAGAACCATGGGAATGTCACACTCAAAAGGATCCACATTCTTAACTCTGCACCAGTCGCAGAATTTACGCCAACGGCAACGGTACAGAGACTTTGTTGCCGGCCGTCTGGCCGAGAGCAACACCTCCAACATGTCTTCAGGGAGGTCCCAATCCTTATACCTCAACCTTTCAGAAGCCAAGCGTGAAGGTTGAGGGATCTGACCTCTGGATGGAGAACCTGACCCCCTCCCATGAGAGCAGATTGTCTTGGTAGGGAAGACGACGTGCAGGGCAGATGGACAAGTCGAGAAGGTCCGGGAACCACGTCTTCCGGGCCCACGCCGGAGCAATGAGGATCATCCGGGAACCGAACCTCCATAACCTCCACAGTACTTGCGGGATGACGGGGACTGGAGGAAACGCGTACAGCAGTGGGAATGATCACTCCACCACGAACGCGTCTCCTAAGGCTCCTTTTGGAGGAAATTCCTGCGAGCATAACCTTTCGCACGTCCGGTTGACACTGGAGGCAAACAGATCCACTTGAGGGGTCCCCCAGAGGGCGAAGATCTCCAGTATAATCTCCGGAGCCAGCTCCCACTCGTGAGAGATCGTGCTCTGCCTGCTCAGAGCGTCCGCCGTCTCGTTGTCGTCTCCGGCCAGATGAACAGCCGAGATCGAAACTTCCTGCTGGATGGCCCAGAACTCGAGCTGCATCGCCTCCCTGCACAGAGGAAGTGACCCTGCCCCCCCCCCTTTTTGTTGAGGTAGTGCATGGCCACTGTGTTGTCCGTTAGAATCAGGACACTCTTTCCTCGCACAGTCGGCAGAAAAGCCTTCAGGGCTAGCCTGACGGCCCTCAGCTCCAACAGATTGATATGGAGTCTGGACTCCGACGGAGACCAACGACCGCTGACTGTCAACTCATTGGCATGAGCTCCCCATCCCGTGAGGGATGCGCCGTCACGATAGTCGCCTCCGGCCAGGGCAGCCAAAATGGGGCCCCCTTCATCAGATTGCCTTTGACGGCCCACCACAGAAGGTCCTGGGTGACCGAGGGCGCACCTGAACAGGGTCCGACATCCTGCCGGAAGAGTGCGACCACTGCATCTTGAGTGCCCACTGCAAAGATCTCATCCGCAGACGACCCTCTGGCACCAGAAGAATGCAGGATGCCATGATGCCGAGCAGCCTCAAGAACTCGAATGCCGGGAGCGTCTGGGCAAGTTGAAACTTGTGCACCATCTGCTGAATGTGAAGAGCCCTCACCTGGGGAGGAGAACACAGCCCCAGGGATGTGTCGAGCACTGCTCCGATGTACTGGAGCCGCTGTGTTGGCGTCAAATGGGACTTCTTTAAATTGAGGGAGAAGCCCAGCTTGTGAAGGGAGTGGCAGGTGACTGACAGATGATCCAGGACTTCCTCGGGAGAGCTCCCCCTGATCAACCAATCATCCAGGTAGGGGTAGACGTGAATCCCCCCTTTCCTGAGATGCACTGCCACCACCACCATGAGCTTGGTGAAAACCCTCGGGGCGGAGGTCAATCCGAACAGCAGGACCCGAAACTGAAAGTGCGAGTCGCCAACCGCAAACCTCAGGTACTTCTTGTGCTTGGGATGGATCGGCACATGGAAGTAAGCGTCCTTGAGCTCGGGAGACACCAACCAGTCCTGAAGTTGAAGGGCCTGGAGGACTTGAGAGAGAGTAACCATCTTGAACTTGTCCTTCCTGAGGAGTTTGTTCAAACCGTGCAAGTTCATGATGGGTCTCAATTCCCCCGTCTTTCTTCGAAATAAAAAAATAAGGGGAATACCATCCCTTGTTCCTCTCCGCTACAGGCACCAGTTCTATGGCGCCTTTCTCTAGCAGGGCTTGAATTTCCTGCGCAAGCAGCGGATCCGGACTCTTCAAAGAGAGGTTCCCAGGTGGATTGTTGTGAGGCCTCTGCCAAAAAGGAAGACAGTAGCCATGGGTTATGATCTCCAGAACCCACACATCTGAAGTAATGGCACGCCCCTCTACAAGATGCTGCGCCAGCCTTCCCCCAACCGGCGAACCATGGGACATGGCCTCATGACTGAGTGGAGGCGGCTGCGGCGTTGCCTGAGGGCAAAGAGGCAACTGCCTGAGCGGCCTTGGCACCTCGAGTACCTTGTTTCCACCTCTGGCACTTTTACAGTGGCCTCTTTGACTCACAGCTCCTCTCGCTTTACTGAAGGACGAGTAATAGCGAAAGGAACCTCCCCTCCATTGTTGTCCCCTAGGACGAAAAGGCGGAGGTTGTCGAACTGCAGCGCCCAACGACTTCGCTGCAGCTTTGGAGGTCTGCAACCTCTCAAGGCTCTCGTCAGCCTTGCTGCCAAAAAGATGTTCACCGTCAAAGGGCATGTTGAGGAGCCGGGACTGCACATCAGGAGCGAACCCCGACTTCCACAACCACGCAAACCTCCGTATTACGGTGCTCGCCGCCATGGACCGACTGACACAATCTGCCATGTCCAAACCCGACTGAACGGCCTCACACATGGCATCCTTGCCATCCTGAACCATAGCAAGGAAACCATCCCGTTCGTCCCCTTCAATGCAACACAGTTCCACAGAGTGTGTGTGAAACGAGACAAGGCACATACGGAGTTGGCTGCCTGAAGCGCCATACCCCCTGAAGAAAACACTTTCTTCGCCCAGCCATCAAAACGTTTGTCGTCCCTATCCGGAGGGATGGTAGGATACAACGCCTGCTTTGCCGGGGCCGTAGCCGCCTGCAACACCAAACTCTCCGGAGCGGGGTGCCTGGACAAGTAGCAGGGGTCGCTACTGGCTGGACGGTATTTTCGCGACAAAGACTTGCCCACTGCCAGGAGACTCTCTGGAGCAGTCCAAGCTGCCGCCACCCTTCTCTGCAGAGACATATGAAACGGCAGTACCAGGTCAGTGGTGGGACCAAGATCAAGGATGTCCGTGAGATCATCCTGAACAAACTCCCCTGGGGGGGGGCCGACCATCCCAAGTACTGTGTGACCCGAGACATAAGGCGCCGGTACGAAGAATCGGCATGAGTGCCAGGCTCAGGCCTACAAAACTCCACCTCCGGAGAGGTGTCCATTCCACTGGCATCATGCAGTGACTGCCTCAGGTCATCAAATTGGCTATGGCCCGAGAGAAGCTCATCGTAACCGGAACCAAGCCCTCATCAGAGCCCTCATCACCCTCTGAAATGTACTCCAGGCGGTGAGAGGAAGACACTTGGGGATCAAAGCTATGCCTGACCTTAGCCAGAGCCTTTCTAGGGACTACCCCCGTGCCACGGGGCTCCTCCGACACCACCTCCTCGAAAGGCGTTGAGGGCGCCAAACGAATCAGAGTCGGTGTCAAGAGAATCGGTGTGTCCTTCGACGACCTAGGCGCCGACAGCGTCGAAGACCCCCTCGGAGGTGGAGCCTCGAGAGAGGTTGTCGATGGCCTTTGAAGACTGCACAGGATCACGCGGTCTCGAGCGCGTCGAGGACCGGGACCTGGAACGGGCATGGCGAGAACGGTTACCCTTGTCCGAGCGGGACCTCTCCTGCGAACCGTGCCGACCACCCGAGCCCGAAGGTGTGCGAGCGGTGTCTCTCGACCGATCACGACCGACCCCACTCGGAGGCGTGGACGGACCGGTGCCCTGCGATTCCAGAATCGCTAACATCTTCTTCCCGAAGGAAGCCCATTCCTCCGGTGTCGCTTGCATGGTGGGATAAGCGACCCGCTGACGGGCGGAGTCCTCGGAAGTGGACGGGGAAGGCGACCGATGCCGGCGCTTCCGGGAATGCCTCAAAGAGGCAGAGGAGTGGCGAGACCGAATCCTGGAAGGAGACCCACTGGACCTCTGACAATGACGCGGAGAGTCGCCTCTCGAATCATCCATCGAAAGCCCCGCAGACCTCGACTTCCGGGGCTTAGACACCCTACCTACCAACAACTTCTTCTTGCGCTCCCGCAAGGGATTGGCCGTGAGCGACTGACAGTCGACACAGTTGTCCGTGTTGTGGGCCTCCCCGAGGCACCAGAGGCAGGCGTCGTGCAAGTCCGTTACCGACATCTTGGACCCACAGTCCCCGCATTTCTTGAAGCCCGGACGCGGGGTTGAAGACGAGGTAGACATCGTCACGAACAGGCTTACCACAAAAACCGAACAGGTTCAAAGAACCGAGAAGAATACAACAGAAACTCCAAAGAGTTGAGGCGTACCGAGATTCACGAAGCGAACACGTTCGCAGAAAAAATGGAACAACTGAGGCAACGGGCGTCGTGCATCCTACTTATCACATTGGGTAACGTCGGCCGTTGGAGGCGGTCCTCGGGGACGGCGTATCGACGTCATCGACGCAGGACGCAGACGCCAAAAATTTTCCGAAGCAGCACAGCTGTGGTGATTACTGTCAAAGATATGGAATACTTCGGAGGACCCAATCCCCTCGAAACTATTTTTGGGCCTCCTTTCATCGGGTTTTTCATTAAATTAGACCAACTGGTCCCTTGGAAAGTAATATTTCAGTGGATCTAATTCCCTGACCCTCCCCTCATAGGAGACGTCCTTGTCAGAGACATCAGCCTGAATGTTTGGGTATCTATATAAGGACGCCCATCCATCAATTTCTGGGGGGTGCTGATCTGTGATTTACATCCTGCTTGGTCTATTGAATTCTGCCGGCCTCATGGTCTCTGGCTCATGTGAACGGGTAGACATGAAGTTGGTAGTGTTCACAGTATTAAATGGGTTGGAGTCCCTTAGCATGGAGGTCCTTATACTATGATCGGGGGTTACCCTGTCCCTCTCTACCTGTTCGGGGTCCCTCCAGTTAGGATTAAATCTAGCACTCTCTTTCTTCAACTTTGCTAGTTTCTCCTTCTCAGCCCCTGCTTCTAGATAAGAAACAAAGATCTGAGCTTTTTGTTCAGCTATCAAGGCTTTACTGGCCTCTATGACCCGCTCTTGCACTGCCACTTGTTTGTTGAGCCCATCATTTTTTTCACAGAGTCCTCATTCTCACTCTGCGCTTCCTGTATGGTCTGGGAATAATTAAACAATTTCTGTTGCAGGAGACTCACCTCCTGAGTTTTAGCATCTTTGGTCTGGGTGTTCTCTTCCAGAGCACCTTCTACCCGTCTGGCCTGCTCCAGTAGTTTCCCATACTCTGTTTTTAGTTCATTGAGTTTCTGGAGGGCTAACTCACTCCCTTGTAACTCTATTTTAATTTGCTGAATTCCTGGCATAGGGCATCTTTCTCCTGATTTAGGGTGCCTCTCTGTTCAACCAAGTCATCCCTTTGTTGCCTGATAAAATTGAATTTCTGGCGCTCTTCATCAAATTCTGTTTGAGAGTGGAGGTCTCTCAAGATCAACTTATTTTCCTCTTTCAATGTATCTATCTGATTTTGTAGAGTAACTATCTGCTCTGTGCAGATCCTGTTATAGGTTAATTGTTGAATCAGCTTCTGTTGACCTAGAGAGTCAACCTTTTCCTGACACTCTAGTCTTACTGCGTCTAGTGGGGACTCTTGCTCTGCATTATTTTGCTGTTGGTGAGCCAAATCCTCTTAATTTTATGATGTAGTTTGCAGATTCTACCTTCAACTCTTGGCTCTTTTGTAAATCTATCTGGATTTTATTTAACAGTTCAGATTGATTCTGCACTAAAATGTCCTTTTCCTCCTGTTTTTCCCGCATTACCCTCATGTGGAGATACAGGTAGGCCGTGATTCTGGCAATTTTGGTTTGCTCTTTTAATTTTGGGGTCATATATAGCTCGCTCAGAGCTTGGTGTAATAGGCCACCGTCCTGCCATGTATCCATGTCCACGGCTGTGACCTGTTGGGTTATTTCTTGTAGCCAGACTTTTTAATCCTGTTCTGGCCACTGACCTCTGACAAATAGCTTGTGCAGAACGTCCTCCCTAGCCATATTGATCTCTACTGGAACAGCCATTTTGGAAATGTTCTTTCTTTATTCATTATTTCGGGGTTGATTTAATTTTACTTTTATAGACAGGCCTGGTGCTTAGAGTATTTGTTTTGGGAGGCGCTTGTACATTGTAAGACAGTATTCCAACCACGCAAAGTATTGCTACCCTGCAAGTTAGTCTGCTGTGTTAGACTGTCACAGGTGGTAACCAAACTCAAAATCCCGGTACAAGCCCCCAAATTTGTTAAGGATTTCAATCTGGTGACGCACACCTTAGTCTCGGCCTAGTATGCAGCGCACGACTGAAATGCCTATTTCTTTTTATTAGATTCAATATTGAGATGGTACACCACTCATATCACACCCCCTTTTCAAATACCCCGGGTCACGATGGACCATGTACCAGGCTGGTTGCTAAAATACAATATTTATTTATTTATTTGAAAATTAAAAAGAAATCGTACACTTTTTAATATGGGGCAGCAATCACAAATGTGGTGATAACAATGAGAACGTGAGCAATGCACTGGGTTTAACTTACTAGTAGAACATATACACAGCACAACAGAATAGGAGCACTTTTGGTTTAGGTAAGATAGCACTTAAGTTAGAATTTCCCCTTGCAATGTTCCCTCAACCCACAAATAATCAATTCTGAGTGGATGAACAGAAGCAGCGGGTAATCAGTAATGACATATAGGACACAGAATTCAAATCTGACTTTCCCTCCCCAACTAAGAGAGAAAAACAGATTTTAAACCCCTGGGAATGTTATAAAATGACACTCGGAAATGGACAATTGAATAATGAATGTGTGTATACCTTGAAGCAAATACGATTCCTTAGTAAAGCAACAATGCAAAGATACCAATAATCAGAAAGAATGAATTACCAAAAGCATACAGTTCAGAAATGAGTAGAAAGTTTAAAACAGATTGCAGTCAAATACACATTTAAAATGAACACTTTTGCAATTCCCGCCTAAAATAACCCAAACGGTTTTTAATAGAAACGGGTGAAATACACTGATTTTTGGTCGGGGGATAGCTATAGATCGCAGGTACAATATGGAAGTGAAATGAAGTCTCTAGCTGGTAAATTGAATGAGTTATGCAAGATCTTGAAAGGTGCGCTTTGAGTAAAATGGAGTGGTGAAAAAGGAAAGGAAATCAGTTTTGACAAGAACAGTTTTACTCTACACTAGAGTATTCAGGCTAGGCCACCAAAGAGGGACACAGTAAACTCCACCGTTGATTGGCAAGTTCAACCCTATCGCCCCAGCGCCCAACCCTGACGGAACCAGTCCGATCACTCGAAATAGGACTAAGGGTTTAGGATTTACACAAGGCAAAATTACTAAAGAGATGGCGCTAGCACTGGAAATCAAGAGCAGGGTTGCAAGAATCATTCTGACAGTTTGAACAAGGTATCAGGATAAGGATAGGGTGACTTAGAGAGTGGGATGAGGAAAAAGACAAGATAGGCTATGGGTTTACGTGGGGTGGCAATTGATACTGAGTCCACTTTTTAGTTTTTGGATTTTGGACAGTCAACGGTTCGGTCACTACACGGCATGGCGCCTGGAAAAACAGCTGGGCAGTTCTGGTCGTCAGGTAGCACTTCTGGACTGGCAATTCTGGTCACTGGATACTACAGGTTAGCTGGATGGAAGGATTGCAGCAAGCATGCAGTTTGTGGGATCAGGATACTTCCCAAAAACACCACAGTTTTCCACTTTGGTTATTTGGGAGTTTTAGTGGTATTCAGATTTCAGGCATTGCTGGAGCAGGATCAGCAATGCTTGGGTTTTGCAGTGGGCCCTGGAGTAGGGTCAGCAATGTTTTGGCCTTATAGTTGGGATCTGGAGTCTGGATGGATGGAACAGGACACCGGCGCAGGAAAATCAGGAAGAGTGTCTGTTTAGAGTCTTGTCAGGTACCCTTATTTATTGTGCATCAAAGTATAGGCTGGGCAGGGTTAACTAAGCACGCCCCTAAACTACTTGGATTGAGCAGGGGTGCTAGTCTCCGCCTTGCTCTGAACTGGTTGGATTCGGCCTCTGTGATTCCCGGAATCACCGGGGCATTACGACCCCGGTGACCTAGGAATTCCGGAGGCGGAATTCTGTAAGTCCACATTCCCATGGAGTCCTGTAGGACTCCATGGGGATGGGGACCATGGAAACACTGGTTCCATCTTTGACAGAGCCGGTGTTTCCATGTCCGCCTGCAGGCGGGTGGTGTTAAACCCCCCAGGTCAGACCTGGCGGGAGTGACACCTCCCGCCTGCAGGACTCTGAATGAGCCGGTCCGGAGAGAACAGTGGCAGCGGTTTTACCGCCACCTTTTTTCCCGACCGGCAGGGTCGTAATGAGGCCCACTGTCTTGCAGCTATAGTTATTCTCTTGAATGCTAGAGTTGGGCTGCAGCACAGATACATTGAAACAAACATGGCTCAGCTAGTTGGAGTCTCTCTCTGAACAGCTGAGTTTTGGATACTTTTGCAAAGAAAATGAATGTGTTTCCTGTGTAAGTAAAAGTAAAGTTATCCAGCATGGGGTCTGGCATGGATTCACATGAATATTCCCCGTCGTCAGGCTGGGGATCATCGGTAAACAAAAAATCAGTTTGTTTAGTTTCTTAACTGTCTTTCTACTAATAACCAATCATTGGTCTCCGGGTCATACTGCCCCTAGCCAATACTGCCCTCCTCTGGCAGTCATCTTCAGATTTTTACCGCACGTTCAAGTGTTGGGAGTCCTCGTGCTATATCTCTCGAGCTTTTACTGCGTTTTGCCTTTTTTTCTAAGAATGTTCTCATATTTTTCAGTCAATTCGAGCCTCAAGCTCCACCGATTCTTCTTCCGATCAACGGGGACCCGTTTTGAAATTTTTCTACGCCCCTCAAGAGCGAATATTTGTCGAGTTTCTCTTCTTGGAGGATTCTGGAAGATCTTTGAGGCCTACCCCGCGTGGACATGGCCCAGGACAAAGGAGACACAATGCCTACTGGATCCAAGCTGTTTAGGAACTGCCCGGGATGTGGATTGCAGAATGTCTTTAAGGACGATGATCACTCCCGGTGCCTCTACTGCCTTCACGACGACAAATCGCACGTGGAGGTGGACTGTGCGTTCTGCAAGAACATGTCCGTCCGGACCATGAAGGACAGTCGTAAACGGCTCGCTGACTGGCTGGAGGCGAAGTGCCCAGCATCAGGTGAGAAGAAGTCTGAGCGGTCTTCTAAGACCTTTGAGGGTGCTCCGGTGACGGGGGCCCAACACAAGGCAAAGCATTGCCAGTGCGCAGGCATCGGGAGCACCGTTGGTTCAGGCTCCTCGACTGGCAGGCAGGGTGCGATGTCCCTGACGCCATCAACCACGAGCCAATGCTCTGGCTCGGGGAAAAGGAAGTCGGAGAACCCGGGTAAGCTTTAGAAGCCCCGGGTGATCCTGATGGAGAAAGCCAGGGGGGGCCGAGGCGGTGACCCTCCCCCTAAGGTGAAGGCCCCAGACGCTGGCAAGGTCGCGAGGGCCCTGATTCAACCGGCAAAGGCCTTGATTGAAGGAGTAGTTTAGGCGCTGGCGAAGCCTGTGGAGGCTATCCCAGTGGAACCGACTCCTGGGCCTAGAGCTTCCCTGCCACCCCAGAGGGAATCATCTTTTCAACCTATCGAGAAGACCCCTGTGAAACCCCGGAACGAGAAAGAGGGGGGCACTGTAGCCATAACGGACACAGATACCACCTCCGAAGATGAGCTGGTTGGCGTCACAAAGATCCTGGATAAGAAGTTCGAGGAAGTCCGGTCCTACGGGAGGGATCCCGACGAGGTGGACGTAGAGAGCAACGGTGGAGCCGACGAGGAGCCGCGGGCCGTGAAGGAGACGGAGGATCCCACGCCCCAGCCGTCGCTCCTGTTGCAATCGATGCCTACTCCACAGGACAATACAGGAGCGATCTTGAAGGCCATCCAGACTCTGTGTACGAAGAGAAGGACAAGGTTGCCCTTACCCCCAGCGGACAATCCAGCGGCACCTGGACCGTCGGGAAGCCCACCGAGCAAGCGGTGGCGAATCCATCCACCCCCTCCTTTCCAGCATTCACCTCCTTCCCCCTACGCCGAGGGATGAGACGGGAACGGAGGCGGCAACGACGGGGGACGGACAACGGTGGTGACGACGGGATGGATCTCCCATCACCCCCTGCCCAGGCCTCCCCTCCCGACGAAATTGGCACCTTTCATGCCATGATCGCCAGGGCATCGAAGCTTTTCCAGCTTTGTCCCGAAGAGCAGAAGGAGGATGGTTTCCTCTACCAACGATGGGAGGCCAAGAGGAAGACAGTCCTCTCAGTCCTGTTACTAGACGACATCTGGGACGAGGGACTATCGTTGCTCAAAGAGGGACCGATATGAGAAGAAGTAGCGGGTCCCTGATTCCACCCCGATGTGCCTCAGAGCTCAGCCGCCCCCGGATTCAGTGGTCTCTGCGGCGGCCAATAAGAAATCAGCGGGGGCAACTGCATCAACTTCCACTTCCACCCCGGACGGCGAGGGGAAGAAGCTGGACGCCATGGGACGACGAGTCATCTCAGCGGCGGTGACGACCATCAAGGCACAGCCATATTTTTGTTATTGCAAAACGCAGTTTTGGGACCCTGGAGCTCACAGGCACCAGCGTGGCTATTTGGCTGTTTCTGCGCAGATGCTAATTTGTGATGTGGGGAAGCACAGCTGAGTGGGTCAATATATCCCACAGAAGTGCTATTTTGACAAGAAGTCATTTCTTTTGAAGAAAGTATTATCTGAAACGCAACAATTGCATTTGGTTTTGGAACCTGTGCTTTGGGGAGAAAGTCGATCATCCTTGAAAGAGAAATACTGTGGAAGACATTTATCCGTATTGAACTGTGGTGAAAAGGACAATTGTTTCTCCAAGAAAGACTTTGTCGTTAAAAAGGCTTTACTCATTTTCTTGAACAGAATTTTGTTGAAACAAAACTATAATTAAGTATTTCTGAATTGATCTAGGGGTAGGGACTACAACCCTGGTGGCAAGGAATGATTTTAGGAACATTTGAATGCAAATTACAAAACAGTTTTTTTTAAAGTAAAAATCAGCCACATTTTCCTTGCATAATTTGTTTGTGTGTATTAGTGTGAGAGCCAGAGGTATTTTGGACACTAGATCATTTTTCTTTACTTTTAGTTTGCTAGGTTGGGAACTCTCTGTTAGGTTAGGGAATGTTGGGTGTTTCTCAGAACTCAATTTTACTTTGAATAAATGGCAAACCTTGAGAAAACTTTACATTTGTGTCCATCTCGCATTTCCAAACCCTCACAGGATCCTTTTCTAATAGCTGAGGTATTGTTATTATGTAGTTACCTCGATATATACCAGGACTCTATTGAATCAAAAGAAGTAGGTATTTTGACACAACAGGTATTTACTTGGCTATTCTGACGGGCTCATTAGTTCTTTATTAGAGTCAGGGAAATCCCTCCTAGAGTTAGGGAGAGTTAGGTTTCCTAGTTGTTTGTGCTTGAATAAAAGTATTTACAATCACCTTGCCACTATTGTGTCAGACTCGTAATTGTGTCAGACTCGTAGTTCTGCACCCTTACAATACAATTACCATTGGGGACGCTGATCCAACGGGGCACTCCACTTGCTTTTCCACCTGAATTTCAGTTGACAGATTGTTGTCTGTCCAGAGGCTTCTGATTAATGCGTTGTGGGAGGAAAATGTGGTCGAAAAGGCATTCATCATGGAGAGGAAGCATTGAATGCTAGGCTACATCCCATCATGAATATGGTGCTTTTTAGATTAGTTCACATACAAATGTTTGTGCCTTTTTCATAATAACGCATAGCCTCGCAGCAAGTTGGAGATTTGTGGAGGTTACATTTCAGTGACCGATGCATGCGATGGTCCGTTTTCATCAGCTCTATTCATTTGGATTGTTCAATAGGTAGAATCGTTTTTAGCATGGAACGTTAGCAGTTGGCGCCTGTGATAGTAGTTTTTTTTGGGAAAAGGTGGTTATGTGTGAGGTGTAAGCCCAATTGTATGCTCTGCTTCTTAACGTTTTTCTTTGAGGCTGGCACTTTCACTAGGGTTTAGTATTACTCAAATTGAGTTACATCTGTGTTGCACTCTACCACAATCTTTTGTGGTGCATTAATGCTGAGGTAGAAGTTTAAATGGTTCAGGGACTTGGATATTAACCTTGCTTCCTGATTCATTTTCCACACATCAATGGATATTTGTGCCTGTGGGATAATAGATCTTGAAAGGGAAGAACCCTGAAAAATATCCCACATTCTGATGTTCAGATATTCTCTCATTCACTTTACAAAAGATGAAAAAGCGTCGAAGGACGACCCAATTTGCAACATCCGAATTCACTATTACCCATGATAATAAAAAAGGCCTATTCACGCTCTCTCTCTATGCATTCATAGCTCATTCATACTAGATTATCTCATATGTTATTGTTCAAACAACAAAATGTATAATACATAAAGATTTCAAGAAATGCTTATTTTGGAAGCAATGAAAATTGTCTTTCATAGAATAATTCTTGCAGCAGTTCAGTCGTGTAACTTGGTTTTTAAAGAATGATTTTCTGTGTGGGGTCTTCTGACTTCAAACTAATGTTTTGACTGTGAGGCTGCATTTATGCCCAGTCTTCAGAGTTTTTGCACAATTTCATCCTCATTCATGAGCGTGTCAAAATATATACAGTTTTGCTTTATATATCTGTTTTAGTGAATGCATTATTGATGCAGGAACTGTTATTTAACACACACAAAAACTTGTTCAATATCTAAGTTTCGTTTTATTTATCATATAGCTGTAAGGTTATCTAAAATTAGTACAACTAGTCAATAGGTCAACATCCTCGTATGCAAGGTAGGATGTTCTACGAGCAGATGGTTGGGGCAGGCTCATTACAGTATATCAAAAACAAAATATTTCAAAATCTTCCTCTTCATTCGACGTAAATCGTTCGCCCTCGCTGCTACTCCACGGACGGCTAGACAAGTTGGTAAGTCCCTCTTTGTTTTTTATTGGAGAAGTCCACAAAAAGATAGACTGCTCCATCATGTTTTTGTTGGTGATGGTCATTGTTCTGCGCCTTGCCCATGTCCCATCCTGGTTCATGTTGGTCTATGAGAGTAGTTTCTATTCTCCCTCGTCTTAGTAACAACCTCACCTCCCTGGTTTCATGAGAAGCATCTCCCCCTTGGCGAGAAGGGATGACACCGCAGGATTCATCACATTACCCTGTCCTAAGGCCCAGGACCCTGTGGGATGCTCATTCCCACTTGGGCTTTACCGGTCCTCCCAATTTTCCCACCCCAGACCAAGTATGCACTAAGCCAGCAGCACTCCACCTTTCCTCCCAAGCAATTGGTCTTGTATGCTACACCAACACCGGTCCTCTGTTCATGGGAACTAACAAATGTTATTATTATCTGTCCACCAATTCCAGTGTATTAATCAATAATATTACATTTGCCTTTGACTGTAGTTTTTCATTTTCTGAGTCTGGGTATGCTATGTATTCCAGAAACCTATTTCCTCTGTGGGGACAAAGCTTATCCCTGGCTACCCATTAATTGGAGCGGAAGTTGTTACATGGGGTATATCCTGCCCACTGTGTGTCATACTCCCACCTTTACAGCCCGCCCTGTCTCAGAAGTACTGCCTGGGAAAACTTTGTTGCAGGGGTGGGATATCTTATACAAGCCATTTGGATTTAAGATACATAGAGACTGTCTGACCCAATTGTCATGGTTAGTGGATGATAGTAAAACCGAGACCGTCTTTCCTCTGTTCCCCCTCCCTTGCCTGGTTGCGCCTTGAAACACTTGGGTATAGGCACGTTATAAATGCCATATCATATTGTTTTGCAAATGCTACTGCGTTCTCATTCACTCTATTATCCTTAGAACAAATAGCCATCCAAACAATGGTGCTTCAGAATCGTATGGCTATAGACATCGTACTAACCTCACAAGCGGGCATCAGCGTAATCGTGAAGAGTGCTGTATTTACTTAAGCAATATTTACTGACATTGTCACACACATTTGTCACACAGTAAGCATCCTTCACACCTGTCCATAGGCTTCCTGGACCTTTGGGTCTTGGGTTGAAGGTGCATTGGAACCTCTGGGTGCATCTATTGGTCAGATCTTACTCATAGTGCTAGTCATAATTTTAAGTCTTTCCTATTTGTGATGGTTTGCAAGTGTCTCTATTATCGGGTATACAACACTTGTTCTGAAGTCACTCAAACTGCTCAACTGCTTTACTGTCGTGCTACGGAAGAAAACAGCTGCTATGAAATTCCGGGATGTGATGTTTGTTACCCTAGAGATGTATGCAATGAGACTGGAGTGAAGGTCTCATAGGAGGGGACTGTGGGGGGGAGTTTGGAATTGAAATTTGTTTGTACTCCCCTGCATATTACTGCATTATAATATTGAGGATATACTGCAAACTGCCATGTTTAAACAACTTTTTCTTGCTTGTGTGAGGTAAGGCTTTAGGCTTTACTGCACATGAGTTATTTATGAAGGCTCTTCATGAAGGCTAGCGTGTAGCTATGATATGATATGATATGATAAATCATTTATAACGTGCCCAAGTGTTTATGATAAGGCATTTGTAACGCGCCTATACACTATGCTCACCTTCACATCTCTCGCTTCTGATGTGCTTCATTTTTTCGGAATATGTGTGTTTTAGGCTGTCGCTTTATTAGGAAAAGCAGCTTTGGCAGACAGAAGTCATACTAATGCAAGAGTTCTCTGAATGTGTCACGTTATGCTGACCTCCCTGATAACACTGCCTAACATGTAAAAACGCAGCTGGTCTCAAAGACTTGCATAGTGGGGCCTTTTTCCCTGCCTGCAACATTGTTTCAGTAGGATTCCTTGCCCTATTTGGACCAGCCTTTCCATTGAAATGCATGGGTTCCGTCGAGTATAAGAGAACGGTGCACAAAGGGAGGGGTGTTCTCACGTTGGCCGAATACTTGTACTGTCGTTGCTTTGTTTTGTCCTGTTGTTTGCTTTTTACTGTTAAATTGTTCACCAATCCACCGGAATAGTCAGTGGTAATTTTTCCCTGACAGTGCTTAATCAAGATGGCGAGAGAACAAATAGAATATATAACATTACCAATAGTGCAGTGCATCACCAACACATCTGAAAAAAAGGCTTAAAGTAAAGGACAAGGAGCAAAATACAGCGAAGAGATACTGCGAAATGAAACAAATGTTCTGAACGTAGTCAAAAGAAATATACATGTATTGTATTGATCATTTGTATAGCGCCACTTCCCATTTCTATGGCCTCAATGCGCTTTGTGGTTGGAATGCCCTCAGGGACCGAAGTCCATGTATGGGAGAACAAGGGGGGGGGTCTGGGAATCTATCTACCAGCACGAACACAGCCCAATGACCTGTTCTTGGGTGAATAACCCCTGGGAGAGACTCTACCAAGTCTTTAGCTCACTGTCCCTTTCACAGAGAAGACATTTACCTGCATATCATCTTTGTCCTGCACTGGTGCAGTCCAGCACAGAAATACTAGGTAATTCTCCTTCTTGGTTTCATCTAAGTTTATTAAAGCTATTGGCCGGTAGGAAGCACAGTCGGTCGGGTCTTTGCCCTTCTTGTGTATTAAAATGACTTTGGCTTCATTCATCAAGCTAGGGAGAGTTCCTGTCGAGCCTATACAGTTGAACAGTTTGGTGAGAATAGGGATTAAGACTTCTTAATGTGTCTTATAAAATTCGGATACAAACCCATCAGAACCTGGGGCTTTGCTGGGCGGAAGGTTGTTGATCACCCTCCTTACCTCATCTGTAGTGATCTCCAGCTCCAGTGCCTCCCTATCCTCCTGGGAGATTCGACTGCACCCCGCTTGACTAAGATAGACCTCCTGATCCGCATTTATAGGTTCTCCTGATCTATAGAGGTCAGAGTAAAATTTGCAAAATTCACCTTCAATGTAGGGATTCTTAGTAAGGAGGACTCCTGTATGCCCCTTTATTTTCAAGATTGTTTTATCACCCGTCTCCTTCCTTAGCTTTCTGGCCAGCATGCGGTCCGCTTTACTGCCTCTGTTGTAGAACCTTTGACGCAGCCCAAGGAGATTTCGTTCGGCTACCCTAGTCTGTATAAGGTTCAACTGAGCTCTTACTGCCCTATATTCCCTCTTAGTGGTTGCTGACATCCTGTCCCCCATGCGAGTCATGACCTCCTTGAGTCTAGCTTCTAGTTGTTGCTCCTCCAATCTCAGCTCCCTTTCCCTCCTGGCCTTAATTGCTATGATCCTACCCCTGATGGTGGCCTTGAGGGCGTCCCACCAATTTTGGGGGTTCGTGTCTTCCCAGTTATTATGATTAGTGTACTCCAGCACTCCATCCTCTATTTCCTTGACCAGGACTGGGTCTCTAAACAGCGGAGTAGGGTATCTCCACTTCCAAATCCCTGGGGAGCCTTTTGGTCTGGCTATTGAGAGGGTAAGTGGAGCGTGATCCCCAAGGGTAATTGCCCCTACTTCCATGGCTATGGCTCTCCCCAACAATGGTTTAGAAATCCAGGCATAGTCTATTCGCGAGTGTGACCTATGTGCTTGTGTATAGAAGGTGTATCCCACCGCATCGCCGTAAAGTTCTCGCCATGCATCAACCAGGGCCAGGTCTCTCATTTTCTTCACCAAGTCCCCTAACGGTCCCCCCTGTGGGCCCCATGAGGTGGAACTCCTGTCTTTGGCGGGGTCCCAGGCTAAATTAAAGTCTCCTAGTAGGAGGATGTTCCCCTTCGTGAATTTCCCTAGGCGGGTGACAGTGTTTTGTATATAAGAGTGTTGGGCTTGATTTGGAGCATACAGAGTAGCTACAGTGAAGGACTCCCCCCTTTCCCTGGAGTATCACCGCTAGTATCTACCTTGGTTATCCTTCTGCGTATCTCCGATGGCCAGATCCAACCCGTCTCTCAAGGCTATTAGGACTCCCCCCTTCTTGCTGGCTTATGTGGCCTGTACCCCACGCGAGTAACCCCGAAATCTTATCCTTTGGGTGTCCCTGGTGTCCCTGGTGTGCACGTGGTTCTCCTGCATAGCCACTACATGGGAATGTTCCCGCCCAAGGAACCTCTCGACTTTCTTCCTCTTAACCTGGGAATTAAGGCCATTCACATTTAGTGAAAGCATTTTCATTGCCTCCGAGTTAGCCATATGAAATGGTTATGGTAGACCTGGTTGACCCATTTGTGCCCCCTGAGCCCTACGCTGGAAGTTCCTCGATGTGTGTACTCCATTCGCGGGCCTCTAAGAGACCCCTCCAGTCCTGAACCTTGGATCTTCCCCCCCCCTCTCTCCTCCCACCCCCGGTCTAGGCGAATCCGGCTGGCACCAAGCCCCCTCGTGACAACACTAAGAGAGCCGGACTCCAAACAGACCTAGAAACTCCCCACGTGGGATATGCGGGAACTCCCCTCCCCATTCCAAGATGTTGGGTCCCTCCCTCCTACCCGTTGCATCCCGCTCTTGTGTAGGCAAACGCCTCTGATACTTTTATACGCACATTGGTTTCAACCTGTGTATGCCCTCTCCAGGGTTGGTACAGAGATATGGATTGTGCGTCTTAATTTCCTTGTAGCCCACTGTTTCCGGGATGGTCCCCCTGTTCTGGGACCTGGACCTGTACGTGAGATCTGCGCTGGGGTTGCTTACGCTTCTTCCTTGTTTTCTTTGGGCCCACTTCTGACCATTCCCATAGTTTCCGTGATACTGCCCGCCCAGTCGGGGACGCTCTTGGCGGAGGTGTGTCATCCTCGAGACCTAGCAAAGCTACTCCTTGGTCACAGGTCGTAATTCTCTGATTCTTCCCTGCCACAGAAAGTTGAGGGCAAATGGATGGAGCCACCTATAACGCACTTGATTTTCTCTTAAATGAGCTAGGATCGGGGCCATGCGCCGCCTCCTAGTCAGGGTAATTTGAGATAGATCTTGATAGAGCTGAATTTCTGTGCCATTGTGGGGTATCCGTCCCGCCTTCCTAGCAGCTTGCAGGATCTTCTCTTTTTGAGTGCAACTATGGAACGCCTCCAATACGTCCCGTGGTCTCGCTCCGGTTTCCTGGCGCTTCGACCCCACCCGGTGGACCCTGTTGAATTTGATGTCCCCAGTCAGGTCC
The DNA here is from genome assembly GCF_040938575.1 of Ambystoma mexicanum. Classification (NCBI taxonomy): domain Eukaryota; kingdom Metazoa; phylum Chordata; class Amphibia; order Caudata; family Ambystomatidae; genus Ambystoma; species Ambystoma mexicanum. Next base: position 520,903,322 of record NC_090939.1, read on the forward strand.
GCTTCCATGAGGTCTCCGAATATTGATTTCATCATTTCAGCCAGATCCTGATCTTGGACTGCTTCTGGCAAGGATTTAACCCTTATATTGGACCTTCTGGACCTATTCTCCAAGTCCTCTGCCCTCAATTCGAGGTTATGTGTTGCGGTAGCAAGGGTTTCCAAGAGGGAGTCCGCTTTCGGTGCGTCTTCTGACAGATCCTGTATGGTCCTCTCATTCATGTCGACTCTCTTCCATTTTGTTGAGGTCCCTCTTTATGTCTTGGCCCACGGCCAAGTCTTCCCTTAGCGCGTCCATCTGTTTCTGCCCTGCTTCCGTGATTTTCTCTACGATTTCCCCAAGAAGGGCTTTAAGTAGCGATTGTGTTACAGGTGGATCTTGCTGTTCTTGGGTGGTGATCGAGGCAGGCGGCATGGCCCCGTCTTTGGGGTTCTGAGGTCCATGCTCTCCGAGTTCCTTGGCCCAGATCTGGGATAGTGACCCCTCCTTAAGCTTTTACCCCATCCTTGATGAGGCCGGGGTATCCTTAGACTTACTTCTGGACATCTTTCCTGTACGCGGGGGACCTCCAGGTGGGTGGCAATGTCCGCCGTTCTACAATATGGCTTCCGGAGAAAATTCTGAGACCCGACCCGCTCCTTTGGTGTGTCCGGGCGAGTGCGCCTGCAAGGCCGGCTAGGCGCGCGCAAGCAGTTCGGGGCCTAGCCCCATTCGAATAAGACTGCCCTCCTCACAGGGTCACGTTCTGGCCCCTAGAGCCCAAGAGAGCCCGGGGTTGCAGGGATGTGATATTGATGGAGGGGGCACCGGATCCCAGAGCCCCCTGTCAGATCCCAACTTGTTGGGGGTGGGGAGGTCACCCCCTCACCCAGTATTCGGGCTCCTGAAAATCACTATCCCAACTGTGGGGGGGGGGCATGTAGGGGGCCCCCTCTTCACAAGCACTCGTCCACGGCCCCCTGCAATCCCCCCCACTTACTTGGGTGCCAAACTCAAAGAGCGCCTGCCTGCCGCCGGGTCTCCACCCCTGGCGGGGAGATGCGTCCTCTTATTTTGCCCCAGGGGCCCGCTCTGCCTGCACTCCTCACAGCTGGCTCCGCCCCCGGGCCGAAGCCACGTTTCCTCTGGCACCCGCGGCCGAACCTCACACTCGAGACCGTTTGCACAGGGATGCGGCTCCCCCTCCCCCACTCACAGGGGACCGCAGCCCCGCTTCTCCCGGCGGTGACACTCCGGGCCCGGCACCCCCGCCGCCCCGCTGGTATGGCTGCTTTAGTGCAATGTCCACTGGGGCGCACCGGGGCCGCCTCCACTACCCGCGTCCGTCTCCCGGCGCAGTACGCGCTTCCTCTCTCACTGATGGCAGGGCTCGGGGCTCCTCTTCCCACGCTGGGAACCGGCAGCCGCAGCAGAGCTGTTGCGGCAGTCGCTCGAGCCCCGAGAGCTTCTTCCTCACTACACGCTTCCCGGGGAGGGCAATATCCGCTTCTAAGCAGTTTCTACGTGCTGCTTGAATGATGCAGTGCAGGAGCTCTGGGCGACGCGTCCTCACACCACCGCCGCCATCTTAGAACCCCCATCCAAGGTTTTTAACCGAGGTGGAGGTTGCCGGTAGGAGGCCTAGAGAGTCAGGCCAGGGGATAGGTTGGGGAAGGAGTGCAGTTATCCCACAGACTAGAATTTCTGTTTTCCCATGGTTGAGGATGAGGTGGTTGGTCGTCATCCAGTGGTCTATGTCCGAGAGGCATGATGACAGATCCATGTGGTTAGAGCCTGGTGAGTTTGGGATTTTAAGGATGATCTGGGTATCGTCTGCGTAGTTGTAGCAGGTGAGATTGTGGGAACGGATGAGTGTGGGCAGAGGATTCAAATAGATATTGAAGAGGAGGGGAGATAGGGATGCTGCCTGTGGGACCTCTTTCGGTACTGGGCGGGATGTCGAGCTGAAAGGGTGGAGGAGCATGATTTTTTAGTGGATGGTGGAGATCCAATTGAGGGCAGTGTCTTTGATTCCTAAAGAGAGTAGCCTGTCTAGGAGACTGGTGTGGTAAATGGTATCGAAGGCTGCAGAGAGTTCAAGGTGAATGAGTACAGCACATCTTTCAAATGGACAGTAGGAAGGACTCTCTTCCTCTGAGTGGTCTGAAGCCAGATTGGGCAGGGTCAATGTGGTTGTTGGCTTCAGTGAAGTGGCCGAGTGGCTTGTATGCTGTGCGATCCATGGGTTTGGCCATGACGCGGGAAAAGGCAATCAGTGCAATAACAGAAAATGCACAGAAAACTTCAATGAAAAGTATTCATCTTGTAAATACTATTCACAAGCAAGGATTCCCAAAGGCCAATGTTTGCCACTTTTTTGACAATTACTTTCTGCGTCCAAAGTGCAGGGACCAGTGTTGAAGCTACCACCAGGCTTTCTCTAATATTTCCTTGACCACTTGTTCTAACCTCCCCCAACTTCCACAGTTCCATGTTTCACTGTCACTCTTAAGTACAGTAGTTGTGAATATGAAGAACAAGATAGCGATGAAGTGCCTGTGTATACATGGTAGCTATGCACCTTTTCATTATAAGGCAATAGCATTGACAACAGTACCATTAAGATGCGGATCATTTCAGAAAAAACATATAGCACGATACATTCACTGAGAGTTTGGGTGTGCCTTGGTCAGATCTATAGACTTGATTCTGAGCTACTGTATGAAGCATTGCTCCAATGGAGGAATTATTGACCTTGGGTGGAATTACATGATGAAATATTGGGACAACTGTGCCTTAAATCTCTATCCAAGACACAGAACAAAAAATAAATAACATTTTAGGAGGTACTTACACTAGAATTTCATTTGCTGAACACATCTTTTACAAATACCTACAAATGCCCACAAGCTAGGCTCCATAACACCTAAACTCCCTATCCACAGAACAAAGTGGACGTGGATGTTACAAACATATTCTCAAATAATCTTGCCCTTCAACCATTCTTCCGCTCCATGTCCAAGCAATGTAATGTCCCTCCCCTACAGGGCAAATTTGACCTTCGAGAATTAAGATAAATGGAAATTGGAAATTCAAGAAACAAGATTTGTGAGATCAGTGGTGGGGCTTTCTTTGAATCAGTGAACAGGAGTACAGTCTCCCCCTTGTACAGCTCAATGCAGTAGAAAGTCAGAGGTCTGTGTTTCTGAGTTTCACTCAAGTGGCTGGTATGAGGAACCCATGGTATCAAAAGCAAGAAAGGCACAAAAGAGATGTTTGGAAAACCTTTATTGTTCTCTAAATATATCTTGCCCTATGTCTAGGAGGGGAGCACGCTCGACCATCAAATAATAAATAACACAGTCCTAGTGGAGTCTGTCAAAACAAAATGGCCTATGCTAACAACACCCATTATCAGCCCTTACTCTAATGTAACAAATATGTGTGGGTAAAATGTATATGCAAAAAGAATAGTGTTCACAAAATAACATGTCAGGGTGATTGAGCACTGTAGTTCCCTTCCCCACATTTCAGCATGGGACAAGGTGGCACACTCAGGCTTTAGAACGCACTCTGGTTTCTTATGCGCAAGGATACCGCTCAGGACACAAGCCAGGACCTTCCATGACAAAGTCTCTTTGCTCCCTAAAGCCTCTTGGTCGCAGGATGACTCGGTTACATACAAAAACAAAAGTTCCTCCTTTCCAGGATTTAAAATTCACCAATATGCAGGTTCACAGTTCACAATGGGTCTCCCTCAGCCGGGCTCGGACCCCTTGACACACAAATTCACAATAGGTCTGTCTTGGTTGGGCTTGGACCTTCCAAACTCAATTTCTCTCAGTTCATCACAAGTTTGCCATCGGTCTCCCTTGATCTGGCTCGGACCTTGCACTCACAATGTTCCCTAAGTTTAGGTAAATAAAAGACTTTCGACTGTGCTATAGGATTTTTTTTAAAAACCTTTGCAGGGCCACTTTGATTATCACAGTTCTTCAATTTGCCTCCTTACGGTATACTTTAAACAGAAACCTTCGATCGTGCACCTCCGCTGTGCCGACCACTCTGTTAAATTAATAGACAGGCCTTGCATGAATCTCTCTCACTCACTCGATAGGTTGATGTCTGCATTTACATCCTTGTTTAGGAAGCCAAAGTCGATACCACAGTGGTTGCTTCACCTCCCCAACTCGGTCGTTCACCCGGGAGGGCCGCTGGTATCTTTTCCGTCCAGGGGTCTCCCTCAGTCTGGTTCGGACGCCCTTTTTACAGTTCCCACACGTGTCTCCCTCAGCTGGGTTCGGACCCCTCATGACTTGCCAAATTTAAAGTCTTTGGACTTCAAGTCCGAGAATACACTTTTCCCTGTTTCGTTCCCACTTTGCTAGCTCCCCAAAAATGGCATTCCGGTGTTTTGGGAGCTACAGGAGTTCAATAGGATACTTTTTAAGGTCAGGGTCTGGCCACCTGCCCCTCAAAGGCCTGGGATTTCCTGCTTTTCCCAGGGGAGGAGCTCTGGTGTGTGCACTGCCAGGTGACCCCAGCTGCCCCTGGTTTGACTACCTAGAGGTACAGTTCCCTATCCACACTGCAGCCTCCTCTGTACTCACAGGCCCAGCAATCAATCAGGCAGTCCTCCTTCCTCCAGGCCTTCCAAGGTCCTACAGCTCGAATTCTCTCCCTCTGTCTTCCGTGCAGCATCCCCAGCTCGCTCAGAGTTTGCCTGTGTGCTCTGCCTTTTCTACTAAGGGGGGCTTAATAGGTCTCAGGTGAGACTGATTGTCAAGGGAGGCCTGACCTTGCCTATCTCTATTAGTGGGACAGTCCAGTCTTAGCATGGGACAGTCTGTCTTCTGTATCTCAGTGTTGTATTGAGGAATCTTCATCCTCTCAGTCCCTCTCTTCTTCGTCTGTGTTTTTGGAAAACAGAAGTGATTGGAGATTATGGGAGTTGTAGTGTTCCCGAGTAATTTAGTGCAAAATGGGTGTAATGTTGTCACATCAGGGAAGGTAGATGTATGGTTGTGGCTAGATGGATTGTTTTGAATATCTCTAGAGGAATTTGGGGATGTCGGGTTGAGGTGTGCTGGAAAGAGGGGAATACTGCATCTCTCCCGAGGGCATTCCTCCCCTATGCCCCCAAGGACCCCCTGCCCTGGCGATCCTTCCCCGTTTGTCCACCCCCAGAGTTGGGATCCAAGTCCAATGGCCCTTCCCTCGCCACCTGAACAAAGGATCCCTGGGTTCTATCAGCAAGAATGGCTTCCGATTTCTCACACTGGGCCTAGACCTGGACACATGTTGTCACAATTGTCAGGAGGGGGTACCAATAGGCATATCTTCTGAACGTGCCCAAGCCTCTGCTATTTCACATAAGCAGTTTGAGATAAGATTATAGGAGATGGAGAAACTAACACACACTGTCTTGCTATGCAGATGGTTATTTGAAGCGAAAAGAGTACAACTTCCAGGCAAGTGTGACAGTTAAACAGGATGAAGCATACCTGTATGCTGATTTCCTCTAGATACAGGAAGTGTAGTCGGTGGATGACAAAACTGATTATGTAGAAGAGTTGGCCTGTGCCTTCCCAAATTATAAGAATATTAGGGTTTTGTTAACATGATTTACGGCATAGAGTAGTGAGTGAGATGAGCTGGGAGACAATAATAAAAGTTAGATAAAATGAAGCCTGAATGAAGCGTCAGGGTTGCGTTTCAGAGTTCTTTCTTTTTCTTTGCATGGAAGGGGCGCAAGTAGTCCCAAGAACTGAGAGAAAATCTGTTTGAACATTAGGTGAATGTAGTTGAAGAGGGAGTTCGAGGTAAAGCGGAGGAGTGTTTCGTAGATATACTTTTTTCCTCAAAATAACAAAAAATATAGTTGCAAAACTAAAAGGAGGCTGAGGTGATGAAGGTTGACAGATCTCTAAAAGTCTCAGGGGAGTTACTTAGGGGTCAGAGTAATCTCATAACTTAACTGATCAATGCAAGATATGGAGAGGTGGTAATTCATAGAGAGGTGGTAATTGCTGTAGATCTCAGGAAGAAGGACTCGAAACTCCAGGGCCATAAGATCCTTATTTTCTTTGATTCATAAAGGGAGCCCCACATCCAGAGATGGGATCTGTAAAACGTGAGCGAGGCATTGCTAATTGGTATTAGCCAGATTCATGGTGACATACAGCATGCCTTTACATGGTCCAGGCACTATGACGTCTTTAGAGGCTGTTAATTAAAAGGCCACAAAATAGAATGGTATATTCTTTGATTATGGTCACTCTTTGATTAATTCTATTTGAAAAGATTTATCTTGGTCCTGTGTTAAGGAAGCTTGCCGTGACCAACGTTTCGGGCAGGAATGTTAGGTTTAGCAGACTAATTATTTGATATGGCAGCTTCACATTTTTTATCTGATTTTTTTTTTATCACAACCAGTCTCTTTTCTTCCCATTTCTTGTACTTGACCCTCCTCCATTGAGTGTCTCCTGAAGAGGGATGGTCAGAAGACAGTTCATTTGATGTTTGTTTAAATTGTTATGCTTAGAAAAGATCTTGAGCTAATTCAAATTAATTGGATTGCGCAGCTTTATTGCTTAAGCTGGTAAAAGTTTTGTTATATAGTTTCTTCTTTTTCTTTATTAGTTTTAACTACGTTTGCACAATCTTTCGATAAAATTATAATTTAAAAAACGAAACAAACGTTCTATGCTTCTGTTTACTAGGGTATGCTTCTCAACTTCTGATTACTAATTTAGGATTGCAGGATGAATGAGACTCAATCGATTTTATGTCTGTAACTGATATAGTTTTAAAAAGCATAACTGCCCAGACCTAATTATCATTGAATATCTACAAGATATTGTTTAATGTATTCTTTTTTTCAATTCATAGCATTAAAAGCCGAGAAGGTGAAATTTACTGCCTGTGGTAGGAACCACACTTTAGTTTACACAGGTATGTTATCAATTTCTTGTTAATCAGTTTCTCTATTCATTACTAGATCACTACATGTTGTCCAGGAAACAATTATCTAGTCCTGGGTTTAGACTTAATGACCTTACACTGGGAATTGTAGTCTTGGATTATAACAATATTACTCGTTTAATTTAACTTCTAGATTTAAACGGTTTCATCACTAAAGGCCTGAGCTCGATCGTAATGTTCCAGGTTGCATGGTGTAAACTGATAACCCTAGAGTTAAATGCAATTTTTTATAGAATAGGTGTGACTCCTGTTTATAATACATACTCTAGAAACATTGGGAATCCAAAGTCTTAGTTCTTCTAACTAAACATGTGTGGTGAATTAGTCAACCCAAGACCATCATTTGTTATAGTAAAGCATCGAAAGATGTGCATTCTTGAGTTTAAACATGCTTTTTTAGTATGGCATTTTGATTCAACCCATCAATCCAAGTTGACTTTCTCTACCATCACAAATCTTCGTGTGTGTATACATAAAATGTGAGAAGTTTAAAAGTGAAGAAAAAGGAACAATTATGTTATTGTTTTTAAACATTTTTTTTAGTTTGGGGCCTTGGCATCTGATAGTTGTGTAGATGAACATCTAATTCAAACACTGAGAGGTCCTGTCCCAGCCACTACTACTTGCCCTTCAGTTCCCTTACGATTGCAAGGAGACCCCAATGGATCATTGTCCACATCCAGGGCCCTCAAATCATGCAATTTCTAACCAAATCACCTTTGTCTGATAACTTCCAAACGTTTGGTCTGTCTGAGTCCATAATAGTTCATAGCCGAAATGCAGGCCTGCATGGGCTTGTTGAAAAATCTGCCCCAAAACAGAAGGAGCACCTAAGGTGTTGATTTATCGGCTGAGTGGAAAAGTGCACTAACTCGTCCTCTTTCCCCAAACAGCCTTGGAATCTAGCCTCCAGGGTCTGTATGCCCGTTTGGATGTGTGCAGTGTCTGTTGTTAGAAAGGATTTTACTTCTCGAGCCTTTCAGGATGTTTTAAACTTTTCTTGTTTTTTTATTAAGTGTACAAATTGCTCAGTGATTATGGGCCACTGTGCATTGTTGCAATGAATGAGTGGTGGGTAAATGCTCTGTGCTGGTGTGAATATAGTGGGCCATAGTGAATATAGTGGGCTGTGAGACCTCTAGTAAGCCCTGTGCGAGATGTGTGTCTGCATGATTTTTTCAACTTAAGTATTCGCACAGCCTCTGTGCTTCCTTGAGGGGCAGTGTGTGGTTCAGTAGCCCTGTCTTGCAGGTCAGAGTGAAAGATTGTAAGTCTCCTAGCAAGTACCCTCGAAAAGCATGCCTACTTAGATGAAATAACCTGGCTTTTCATCACTTTCAATGCTTGTTAAATGGTGGTTAAATTGGAAATGTTCTGTGTTCCTATGAGTCCCTATGTAAGGCCCGCACAGATACATTATCATCTGCCTTTACTGTGTCTGATATAAGCCTCAACTGAGTACTCCCCATGTGTATGTTTGTACAGAGAGATCATTATTTTATGACTTTTATAAAGCTGTTTTGTATGTGTCACTGGTGGATTCTCATAGAAAATGTGCTCTCTTCCTCGATGTGAGGAAAACCCTCTGTAATGTACAGTTGCACCCAGAGACCAGAACATATAGGGGTCGATTCATGGAATTAATGTGCGCCGAAAAGGTGCCAATGTGCGCATAGGTGCCAAAACGTGCGATTTGCAGTAAAAGTGCGAATATCGCAGTGCAAGTGCGAAAATCGTAGGGAAACCAGCGCACATCGATTCATGGAAGTCCGTGCGTGAGAAAAACATTGGATGTGCACTGAAAATGTGCGCCGCGCACGCCGCCGCACAGGTCATCCAACAGCGTGTGCCACAGCCTCTGCGAAATCGCACATAGCGCGGCGCACATCACAAAAGTAGGCGGATCACGGGGCGTAACACTCGGAATGGGGAACAACGTGTGAAAATATGGGCGTCATGGGGGAAGTACAGGAGGCAAGTGCGCGGAACGCCCACACGCTCGCCTGCAACCCGTATTCATGGAATGGAATAGGGCAAACCAGCGCACGGTCAAAGACGCGCAGAGGGCCAAAGAAGTATGCCACAAGAAAGCAGGCGGTAGCGTCCCTGCGCCTGAAAAAAATGTGCGCCAAAATGTGTGATAACAAAAAGCACCCATATACAGCCATGATGAATGGTCCATACAGTGGCCCTCTAGGAAAAATGAGGTGCAAAGGGGTACCGACAAACACAGACACTCGAGGTGTGAAAACTAGCATGTGCATGTGTTTAAGGGTGCGTGGGAAGTTCCACATGCGATTGGCCTGGGTACCTGTACTATGGGGTGCGCGGGAAGTCCCACACGCGATTAGCCTGGGTACGTGTGTTTCGGGGTGCGCAGGAAGTTCCACACGCGATTGGCCTGGGTACGTGTACTTCGGGGTGCGTGGGAAGTTCCACACGCGATTGGCATGGGTACGTGTACTTCGGGGTGCGTGGGAAGTTCCACACGCGATTGACCTGGGTACGTTTACTTCGGGATGCGCGGGAAGTTCCACACGCGATTGGCCTGGGTACGTGTACTTCAGGGTGCGTGGGAAGTCCCACACGCGATTGGCCTGGGTACGTGTACTTCGGAGTGCGCGGGAAGTCCCACACGCGATTAGCCTGGGTACGTGTACTACTGGGTGCGCGGGAAGTTCCACACGCGATTAGCCTGGGTACGTGTGTTTCGGGGTGCGCGGGAAGTTCCACACGCGATTGGCCTGGGTACGTGTACTTCGGGGTGCGTGGGAAGTTCCACACGCCATTGGCCTGGGTACGTGTGTTTCGGGGTGGGCGGGAAGTTCCACACTCGATTGGCCTGGGTACGTGTACTTCGGAGTGCGTGGGAAGTCCCACACGCGATTATCCTGGGTACGTGTGTTTCGGGGTGCACGGGAAGTTCCACACGCGATTGGCCTGGGTACGTGTACTTCGAATGCGTGGGAAATTCCACACGCAATTGGCATGGGTACGTGTACTTCGGGGTGCGTGGGAAGTTCCACACGCGATTGGCATGGGTACGTGTACTTCGGGGTGCGTGGGAAGTTCCACACGCGATTGACCTGGGTACGTGTACTTCGGGATGCGCGGGAAGTTCCACACGCGATTGGCCTGGGTACGTGTACTTCAGGGTGTGTGGGAAGCCCCACACGCGATTGGCCTGGGTACGTGTACTTCGGAGTGCGCGCGAAGTCCCACACGCGATTAGCCGGGGTACGTGTACTTCGGGATGCGCGGGAAGTTCCACATGCGATTGGCCTGGGTACGTGTACTTCGGGGTGCGCGCCAAGTCCCACACGCGATTAGCCTGGGTACGTGTACTACGGGGTGCGCGGGAAGTTCCACACGCGATTAGCCTGGGTACGTGTGTTTCGGGGTGCGCGGGAAGTTCCACACGCGATTGGCCTGGGTATGTGTACTTTGGGGTGCGCGGGAAGTTCCACACGCGATTGGCCTGGGTACGTGTACTTTGGGGTGCGCGGGAAGTTCCACACGCGATTGGCCTGGGTACGTGTACTTCGGGGTGCGCGGGAAGTCCCACACGCGATTAGCCTGGGTACGTGTACTACGGGGTGCGCGGGAAGTTCCACACGCGATTAGCCTGGGTACGTGTGTTTCGGGGTGCGCGGGAAGTCCCACACGCGATTGGCCTGGGTACGTGTACTTCGGGTGCGCGGGAAGTTCAACACACGATTGGCCTGGGTACGTGTATTCCGAGGTGCACGGGAAGATTCACATGCGATTTCAGCAGGGTACGTGTATTTCGGTAGTGCCGGGGAATGCTACACGTGATTTGGCCGTGTGGGTCCTCCCAGGTGTTCCCTCTACACACTCCACGGCCCCTGCAGGCAGCCCACACCACAGGGGACTACCCTGCACCCCTGCTCATGTCCCACAGACAACCCATCCACCATGGCCATGCCCCCAGCCAACCCACGTGTCACCTTGCACTACTTATCACAAACACATGTCTCCCAGCACCCCCACCCCCCCAGCATCCAGGGGCACCCTCCACCAGGCCCCCACTCATGTCTCCCACCACCCCCACCCCCCAGCATCCGGGGGCACCCTCCACCAGGCCCCCACTCATGTCTACCACCACCCCCACCCCCCAGCATCCAGGGGCACCCTCCACCAGGCCCCCGCTCATGTCTCCCACCACCCCCACCCCCCAGCATCCGGGGGCACCCTCCACCAGGCCCCCACTCATGTCTACCACCACCCCCACCCCCCAGCATCCAGGGGCAGCCTCCACCAGGCCCCCACTCATGTCCCCTATCACCCCCACCCCCCAGGCATCCAGGGGCAGCCTCCACCAGGCCCCCACTCATGTCTACTACCACCCCCACCCCCCAGCAGTGCAGGGGCAGCCTCCACCAGGCCCCCACTCATGTCTCCCACCACCCCCACCCCCCAGCATCCAGGGGCACCCTCCACCAGGCCCCCACTCATGTCTACCATCACCCCCACCCCTCAGCAGTGCAGGGGCAGCCTCCACCAGGCCCCCACTCATGTCCCCATGCACCCCCAGCCACCAGGGGCACCCTCCACCAGGCCCCCACTCATGTCCCCCTGCACCCCCACCCCCCAACATCCAGGGGCAGCCTCCATCAGGCCCCCACTCATGTCTACCATCACCCCCACCCCACCAGCAGTGCAGGGGCAGCCTCCACCAGGCCCCCACTCATGTCTACCTCCACCCCCACCCCCCAGCCACCAGGGGCACACTCCACCAGGCCCCCACTCATGTCTCCCACCACTCCCACCCCCCAGCAGTGCAGGGCCAGCCTCCACCCGGCGCCCACTCATGTCCCCCTGCACCCCCACCCCCCAGCAGTGCAGGGGCAGCCTCCACCAGGCCCCCACTCATGTCTACCATCACCCCCACCCCCCAGCATCCAGGGTCACCCTCCACCAGGCCCCCACACATGTCTACTACCACCCCCACCCCCCAGCATCCAGGGGCACCCTCCACCAGGCCCCCACTCATGTCTACCACCACCCCACCCCCCAGCATCCAGGGGCACCCTCCACCAGGCCCCCACTCATGTCTCCCACCACCCCCACCCCCCAGCAGTGCAGGGGCACCCTCCACCAGGCCCCCACTCATGTCTACCATCACCCCCACCCTCCCGCAGTGCAGGGGCAGCCTCCACCAGGCCCCCACTCATGTCTACCACCACCCCCACCCCCCAGCCACCAGGAGCAGCCTCCTCCAGGCCCCCACTCATGTCTCCCACCACCCCCACCCCCCAGCAGTGCAGGGGCAGCCTCCACCCGGCGCCCACTCATGTCCCCCTGCACCCCCACCCCCCAGCAGTGCAGGGGCAGCCTCCACCAGGCCCCCACTCATGTCCCCCTTCACCCCCACCCCCCAGCATCCAGGGTCACCCTCCACCAGGCCCCCACACATGACTACTACCACCCCCACCCCCCAGCATCCAGGGGCACCCTCCACCAGGCCCCCACTCATGTCTACCACCACCCCCTCCCCCCAGCTACCAGTGGCAGCCTCCACCAGGCCCCCAATCATGTCCCCCTTCACCCCCACCCCCCAGCATCCAGGGGCACCCTCCACCAGGACCCCACTCATGTCTACTACCACCCCCACCCCCCAGCATCCAGGGGCACCCTCCACCAGGCCCCCACTCATGTCTACCATCACCCCCACCCCCCAGCAGTGCAGGGGCAGCCTCCACCAGGCCCCCACTCATGTCTACCACCACCCCCACCCCTCAGCCACCAGGGGCACCCTCCACCAGGCCCCCACTCATGTCTCCCACCACCCCCACCCCCCAGCAGTGCAGGGGCAGCCTCCAGCAGGCCCCCACTCATGTCTCCCACCACCCCGAGCCAAAAGGGGCAGCCTCCACCAGGCCCCCACTCATGTCTCCCATCACCCCCACCCCCCAGCAGTGCAGGGGCAGCCTCCACCAGGCCCCCACTCATGTCCAATTCATGTCTCCCTGTACCCCCTCCCGCCAGCAGTGCAAGGGCAGCCTCCATCAGGTCCCCACTCATGTCTACCACCATCCACAGCCCCCAGCATCCAGGGGCACCCTCCACCAGGCCCCCACTCATGTCTACCACCACCCCCACCCCCCAGCAGTGCGGGGGCAGCCTCCACCAGGCCCCCACTCATGTCCCCCTGCACCCCCAGCAGTGCAGGGGCAGCCTCCAACAGGCCCCCACTCATGTCCCCCTGCACCCCCACCCCCAGCATCCAGGGGCACCCTCCACCAGGCCCCCACACATGTCTACTACCACCCCCACCCCCCCACCATCCAGGGGCACCCTCCACCAGGCCCCCACTCATGTCTCCCACCACCCCCACCCCCCAGCCACCAGGGGCAGCCTCCACCAGGCCCCCACTCATGTCCCCCTGCACCCCCACCCCCCAGCATCCAGGGGCACCCTCCACCAGGCCCCCACTCATGTCTACCATCACCCCCAACCCCCAGCAGTGCAGGGGCAGCCTCCACCAGGCCCCCACTCATGTCTACCACCACCCCCACCCCCCAGCCACCAGGGGCACCCTCCACCATGGCCCCCACTCATGTCTCCCACCACCCCCACCCCCCAGCAGTGCAGGGGCAGCCTCCAGCAGGCCCCCACTCATGTCTCCCACCACCCCCCACCCCCCAGCCACCAGGGGCAGCCTCCACCAGGCCCCCACTCATGTCTCCCATCACCCCCACCCCCAAGCAGTGCAGGGGCAGCCTCCACCAGGCCCCCACTCATGTCCAACTCATGTCTCCCTGCACCCCCACCCCCCAGCAGTGCAGGGGCAGCCTCCATCAGGTCCCCACTCATGTCTACCACCAACCACAGCCCCCAGCATCCAGGGGCACCCTCCACCAGGCCCCCACTCATGTCTACCACCACCCCCACCCCCCAGCAGTGCAGGGGCAGCCTCCACCAGGCCCCCACTCATGTCCCCCTGCGCCCCCGCCCCCCAGCAGTGCAGGGGCAGCCTCTAACAGGCCCCCAATCATGTACCCCTGCACCCCCACCCCACAGCATCCAGGGGCACCCTCCACCAGGCCCCCACTCATGTCTACTACCACCCCCACCCCCCAGCATCCAGGGGCAACCTCCACCAGGCCCCCACTCATGTCTACCACCACCCCCACCCCCCAGCCACCAGGGGCAGCCTCCACCAGGCCCCCACTCATGTCCCCCTTCACCCCCACCCCCCCAGCATCCAGGGGCACCCTCCACCAGGCCCCCACTCATGTCTACCATCACCCAACCCCCCAGCAGTGTAGGGGCAGCCTCCACCAGGCCCCCACTCATGTCTACCACCACCCCTACCCCCCAGCCACCAGGGGCACCCTCCACCAGGCCCCCCACTCATGTCTCCCCCCACCCCCAGAAGTGCAGGGGCAGCCTCCACCAGGCCCCCACTCATGTCTACCCCCACCCCCCAGCCACCAGGGGCATCCTCCACCAGGCCCCCACTCATGTCCCCCTGCACCCCCACCCCCCAGCATCCAGGGGCACCCTCCACCAGGCCCCCACTCATGTCTACCATCACCCAACCCCCCAGCAGTGTAGGGGCAGCCTCCACCAGGCCCCCACTCATGTCTACCACCACCCCTACCCCCCAGCCACCAGGGGCACCCTCCACCAGGCCCCCCCACTCATGTCTCCCCCCACCCCCCAGCAGTGCAGGGGCAGCCTCCACCAGGCCCCCACTCATGTCCCCCTGCACCCCACCACCCAGCATCCAGGGGCACCCTCCACCAGGCCCCCACACATGTCTACTACCACCCCCACCCCCCAGCATCCAGGGGCACCCTCCACCAGGCCCCCACTCATGTCTCCCACCACCCCCACCCCCCTGCAGTGCAGGGGCAGCCTCCACCAGGCCCCCACTCATGTCTACCACCACCCCCACCCCCCAACCACCAGGGGCACTCTCCACCAGGCCCCCACTCATGTCCCCCTGCACCCCACCACCCAGCATCCAGGGGCACCCTCCACCAGGCCCCCACACATGTCTACTACCACCCCCACCCCCCAGCATCCAGGGGCACCCTCCACCAGGCCCCCACTCATGTCTACCATCACCCAACCCTCCAGCAGTGCAGGGGCAGCCTCCACCAGGCCCCCACTCATGTCTACCACCACCCCCACCCCCCAACCACCAGGGGCACTCTCCACCAGGCCCCCACTTATGTCTCCCACCACCCCCACGCCCCAGCAGTGCAGGGGCAGCCTCCAGCAGGCCCCCACTCATGTCTCCCACCACCCCCCACCCCCCAGCCACCAGTGGCAGCCTCCACCAGGCCCCCACTCATGTCCCCCTGCACCCCCACCCCCCAGCATCCAGGGGCACCCTCCACCAGGCCCCCACTCATGTCTACCATCACCCCCACCCCCAGCAGTGCAGGGGCAGCCTCCACCAGGCCCCCACTCATGTCTACCACCACCCCCACCCCCCATCCACCAGGGGCACCCTCCACCAGGCCCCCACTCATGTCTCCCACCACCCCCACCCCCCAGCAGTGCAGGGGCAGCCTCCAGCAGGCCCCCACTCATGTATCCCACCACCCCCACCCCCCAGCCACCAGGGGCAGCCTCCACCAGGCCCCCACTCATGTCTCCCATCACCCCCACCCCCCAGCAGTGCAGGGGCAGCCTCCACCAGGCCCCCACTCATGTCCCACTCATGTCTCCCTGCACCCCCACCCCCCAGCAGTGCAGGGGCAGCCTCCATCAGGTCCCCACTCATGTCTACCACCAACCACAGCCCCCAGCATCCAGGGGCACCCTCCACCAGGCCCCCACTCATGTCTACCACCACCCCCACCCCCCAGCATCCAGGGGCACCCTCCACCAGGCCCCCACTCATGTCTACCCCCACCCCCCAGCCACCAGGGGCAGCCTCCACCAGGCCCCCACTCATGTCCCCCTGCACCCCCAGCATCCAGGGGCACCCTCCACCAGGCCCCCACTCATGTCTACCATCACCCAACCCCCCAGCAGTGTAGGGGCAGCCTCCACCAGGCCCCCACTCATGTCTACCACCACCCCTACCCCCCAGCCACCAGGGGCACCCTCCACCAGGCCCCCCACTCATGTCTCCCCCCACCCCCCAGCAGTGCAGGGGCAGCCTCCACCAGGTCCCCTCTCATGTCCCCCTGCACACCACCCCCCAGCAGTGCAGGGGCAGCCTCCACCAGGCCCCCACTCATGTCCCCCTTCACCCCCACACCCAGCATCCAGGGGCACCCTCCACCAGGCCCCCACACATGTCTACTACCACCCCCACCCCCCAGCATCCAGGGGCACCCTCCACCAGGCCCCCACTCATGTCTCCCACCACCCCCACCCCCCAGCAGTGCAGGGGCACCCTCCACCAGGCCCCCACTCATGTCTACCATCACCCCCACCCTCCAGCAGTGCAGGGGCAGCCTCCACCAGGCCCCCACTCATGTCTACCACCACCCCCACGCCCCAGCCACCAGGGGCAGCCTCCACCAGGCCCCCACTCATGTCCCCCTGCACCCCCACCCCCAGCATCCAGGGGCACCCTCCACCAGGCCCCCACTCATGTCTACTACCACCCCCACCTCCCAGCATCCAGGGGCACCCTCCACCAGGCCCCCACTCATGTCTACCATCACCCCCACCCCCCAGCAGTGCAGGGGCAGCCTCCACCAGGCCCCCACTCATGTCCCCCTGCACCCCCACCCCCCAGCCACCAGGGGCACCCTCCACCAGGCCCCCACTCATGTCTCCCACCAGCCCCACCACCCAGCAGTGCAGGGGCAGCCTCCACCAGGCCCCCACTCATGTCTCCCACCACCCCCACCCCCCAGCCACCAGGGGCAGCCTCCACCAGGCCCCCACTCATGTCTACCATCACCCCCACCCCCCAGCAGTGCAGGGGCAGCCTCCACCAGGCCCCCACTCATGTCCAACTCATGTCTCCCTGCACCCCCACCCTCCAGCACTGCAGGGGCAGCCTCCATCAGGCCCCCACTCATGTCTACCACCAACCCCAGCCCCCAGCATCCAGGGGCACCCTCCACCAGGCCCCCACTCATGTCTACCACCACCCCCACGCCCCAGCAGTGCAGGGGCAGCCTCCACCAGGCCCCCACTCATGGCCCCCAGCCAACATGTCACCACAATGTAGATCCCTGGCCCTTATGGTCAGCCTCCAAATGCCAAACACCCACCCGAGTATTGCATCCACCCACTTGGAAATGGCAAAAACATGATAGAACTCCAATTGCAAGTTTGGAAAGGAACACATGTCCCTCACATACACCCAATGGGTGTCAGTGAATGTCAAAACCCATATCATGATATGCATGAAACCAATGAGATGATACTACACATTGAACTTTGAAGAAAAAATATGTATTAAAAGCAACATAAATTGAATCAAAAATAAACAAACAATAATAGAAATAAAAAAAAACAGCAGGTCCGTGAACTAATGCAAAACCACAAATCATAATGCAAAGGAAAGGTGTCCAAAGTCACAGTCCACAAAAGTAAATCCAATGGAAAATTAAAATCGAAAACCATTGCTCCATGGGGAAATCATAAAAAAAATTGAAAATCCAAAAGTCAACTATATACAGATAAACAATCCAGGGTCCATAATCCCAACCGAAGAAATGAAACCGATCTAATAACACTACCTAAAAAAAAACAAACAATATACAAAAATGTGGCCCATTGTCCAAAAGGTCCAAAAAAAATGCTAAACCAAAGGAAACCTAACACTAACTACAGAACTATTTACAAGGGCAGCGGGCTAGTCCGACGGCTCACTTCGGGATGTTCCGGGCCAGGGCATCATCGAACTTTTGCTCAATGTCCCGGAGGCGGTCCTCCTCCATGGCCCCGAGGGTCCGCAGGGCCGTCCACATGTTTACCCCAAATTCCCTACGGATTGCCTCGAGGCACTCGGCCCGCCTCAGGGCCCTCCGCATGGAGTTCTCCGCATTGACCATCGTGAGCCGTGCCTCTTCCGCCCGCTGCCGCTCCGCATCTATCGCGTGGCCCAACCGCTGCCACACGGAAGACACTTCCCGTCCTGGGTCCTCCTGCCCTCCGGCCGATGCCTGCCCCTCCGATGTGGAAGGCCCCAAGCCATCATGGCTCCCACCACGTTGCTGCTGCTGCGCCTCTGCCCGTGCACTGCCTCCTGCTGCCTGCACATCCTCTGCTGGCTGGGGTGCAGTTGTTGATGTGGCCACCCCTGCTGGACATCCGACTCCCGACTGAGGCGGGGATGCCTCCTCCAGCAGCCTGGCCGCACCATCAGAGGCAGCTCCACAGGGCACCCTGGTGACTGTTGGGTGGGAAGATGGCACGGAGGACGACTGGCGCATAGGGGATTAAGTTGAGGAGGGGGTCGTAGCAAGCCCTATCAAACGGAGGAATCCGGCCTGGGTGACCTGTCCCAGTAGGCCGACGCGGTCAATGAGCCATTCGAGATGACGTGCAGTCTCCTCATGAAAAGACTGCAGGTCACCTCGCATGGCCCGTTGACGCAACGCCACACCAGTCAGGAAGGCCAGTTGTCGTGAGCTCATCCCCCTGCCTGAAAACGGGTCTGGACGTAGGCATCCCTGCTGGTGCAAGATGATGCAGTGACAGGATCAGGGACAGGATTGCACACAGGCACCTCTGCGGCGACCTGTGCTGCCTCCTGTCCCTGGTCCTGCACTGCACCACTAGCACCAGTGGAATCCCCACCACCAGACCCCATCTCTGTTGCATGCACGGCCTCCTCCTCCACCAAACCCCCCACCAACCTGGATGACTCTGTGCCATCTTCCCCCGTTGGGCCCTGTGGGGTCCCAGCTGCCCCTTCTGCTGCCGAGGAGTCCAACTCCGACCTCCGCCTCTTGGACCTCCCCCCAGCAGCTGCGGCCTGGGATGCGGCACCGGACTCCTCACTCCCCGACGAGATCACAACCTGGGAGGGGAGCCGGGCCTTGCGTCTCCGGCTGGCGGTGCGATCCCCACCGCTGTGCTCCACAGCACCTTCTCCGCCCTCTTCATCAGTTGACGCTGCAGACATGGAGAAATAAAACACAGGCATCAGGGCCCTATACAATGGACACATACACATGACAGTTGCACATGAGTGGCATTGGCAAACTTCAGACATGGCATCACAATCGGCAACACACATGTCATTTCAACTTGCACACATGAGCCATACCACAGCCACATCGCAACTGCCAGCACCATCCATACACATACAACAGCATGAGCAGGCAAAGGTGAGCCAGACATCACATGCAACACATGGAGTGCACTACACATGCACGCACACTACCACACTTGCATGCATGTGTACACCTCAGCCAACTGTCGCAGTGTTCCGATGGGCATCCATGTCACATCTGCCAATCAGGCTTCCACATCCCGCTGTCACATGCATCCATGTTGCATCACTTTTGCACCCTTGTCAAATACACACACATGCACATGTACACAGTGCTGATACATGCAGCTGAACACAACATACATGCGTGACATCACGAACATGCCCACTTACATACACATTCATCCAAACGTGTGCCCACACAACTGCATTTGGCATGCAAGCCTACACACACAAGCACCATCCATGTCTCACACATGACAGCCATCGCATGTGTTAGCCTCACGGTCCTGTACACCCCCACCCATACTCGGCCCCATACAAACAGATTTGCAACCGGCACACTACTGGCACATCACCACACGCACAGCTCACAATCATGATGCATGTACACTTACCGCTCGACTCCAGACAGGTCTGCCTCTCAAGGACCTGGACGTGGAGCGCTGGGGATATGCGTTCCAGGACCCTCATCTGTACCATCTTCCCACCCATCAGTCACCTGGGTGCCCTGTGGAGCTGCCTCTGACGGTGCGGCCAGGCTGGTGGAGGAGGCATCCCTGCCACAGTCGGGAGTCGGACGTCCAGCAGGGGTGGCCACATCAACGACTGCACCCCAGCCAGCGGAGGATGTGCAGGCAGCAGGAGGCAGTGCACGGGCAGAGGCGCAGCAGCAACGTGGTGGGAGCCATGATGGCTCAGGGCCTTCCACATCGGAGGGGCAGGCATCGGCCGGAGGGCAGGAGGACCCAGGACGGGAAGTGTCTTCCGTGTGGCAGCGGTTGGGCCACGCCATAGATGCGGAGCGGCAGCGGGCGGAAGAGGCACGGCTCACGATGGTCAGGACGGAGAACTCCATGCGGAGGGCCCTGAGGTGGGCTGAGTGCCTCGAGGCAATCCGCAGGGAGTTTGGGGTGAACACGTGGACGGCCCTGCGGACCCTCGGGGCCATGGAGGAGGACCGCCTCCGGGACATTGAGCAGGAGTTCGATGATGCCCTGGCCCGGAACATCCCGAAGTGAGCCGTCGGACTAGCCTGCTGCCCTTGTAAATAGTTCTATAGTTAGTGTTAGGTTTCCTTTGCTTTAGCATTTTTTTTGGACCTTTTGGACAATGGGCCACATTTTTGCATATAGTTTTTTTTTTTTAAGATAGTGTTATTAGATAGGTTTCATTTCTTCGTTTGGGATCATGGACCCTGGATTGTTTATCTGTATATAGTTGACTTTTGGATTTTCCATTTTTTTTATGATTTCCCCATGGAGCAATGGTTTTTCGATTTTTATTTTCCATTGGATTTACTTTTGTGGACTGTGACTTTGGACACCTTTCCTTTGCATTATGATTTGTGGTTTTGCATTATTTCACGGACCTGCTGTTTTTTTTTTTTTTAATTTCTATTATTGTTTGTTTATTTTTGATTCAATTTATGTTGCTTCTAATACATATTTTTTCTTCAAAGTTCAATGTGTAGTATCATCTCATTGGTTTCATGCATATCATGATATGGGTTTTGACATTCACTGACACCCATTGGGTGTATGTGAGGGACATGTGTTCATTTCCAAACTTGCAATTGGGGTTCTATCATGTTTTTGCCATTTTAAATGGGTAGGATGAAATACTCGGGTGGGTGTTTGGCATTTGGAGGCTGACCATAAGGGCCAGGGATCTACATTGTGGTGACATGTTGGCTGGGGGACATGAGTGGGGGCCTGGTGGAGGCTGCCCCTGCACTGCTGGGGGGTGGGGGTGATAGGGGACATGAGTGGGGGCCTGGTGTAGGCTGCCCCTGGTGGCTGGGGGCTGGGGGGTGGGGGTGGTGGTAGACATGAGTGGGGGCCTGGTGGAGGGGTGCCCCTGGTGGCTGGGGGGTGGGGATGCAGGGAGACATGAGTTGGACATGAGTGGGGGCCTGGTGGAGGCTGCCACTGCACTGCTGGAGGGTGGGGGTGGTGGGAGACATGAGTGGGGGGCCTGGTGGAGGGTGCCCCTGGTGGCTGGGGGGTAGGGGTGGTGGTAGACATGAGTGGGGGCCTGGTGGAGGCTGCCCCTGCACTGCTGGGGCGTGGGGGTGATGGGAGACATGAGTGGAGGCTGCCCCTGCACTGCTGGGGGGTGGGGGTGATGGGAGACATGAGTGGGGGCCTGGTGGAGGCTGCTTCTGCACTGCTGGGGGGTGGGGGTGATGGGAGACATGAGTGGGGGCCTGGTGGAGGCTGCCCCTGGTGGCTGGGGGGTGGGGGTGGTGGGAGACATGAGTGGGGGCCTGGTGGAGGCTGCCCCTGCACTGCTGGGGGGTGGGGGTGCAGGGAGACATGAGTTGGACATGAGTGGGGGCCTGGTGGAGGCTGCCCCTGCACTGCTGGGGGGTGGGGGTGCAGGGAGACAGGAGTTGGACATGAGTGGGGGCCTGGTGGAGGCTGCCCCTGGATGCTGGGGAGTGGGGGTGATGGGAGACATGAGTGGGGGCCTGGTGGAGGCTGCCCCTGGATGCTGGGGGGTGGGGGTGGTGGGAGACATGAGTGGGGGCCTGGTGGAGGGTGCCCCTGGTGGCTGGTGGCTGGGGGTGGTGGTAGACATGAGTGGGGGCCTAGTGGAGGCCGCCCCTGCACTGCTGGGGGGTGGGGGTGATGGGAAACATGAGTGGGGGCCTGGTGGAGGCTGCCCCTGCACTGCTGGGGGGGTGAGGGTGCAGGGAGACATGAGTTGGACATGAGTGGGGGCCTGGTGGAGGGTGCCCCTGCACTGCTGGGGGGTGGGGGTGATAGGGGACATGAGTGGGGGCCTGGTGGAGGCTGCCCCTGGTGGCTGGGGGGTGGGGGTGGTGGTAGACATGAGTGGGGGCCTGGCGGAGGCTGCCCCTGCACTGCTGGGGGGTGAGGGTGCAGGGAGACATGAGTTGGACATGAGTGGGGGCCTGGTGGAGGGTGCCCCTGCACTGCTGGGGGTGGGGGTGATAGGGGACATGAGTGGGAGCCTGGTGGAGGCTGCCCCTGGTGGCTGGGGGGTGGGGGTGGTGGTAGACATGAGTGGGGGCCTGGTGGAGGCTGCCCCTGCACTGCTGGGGGGTGGGGGTGATGGGAGACATGAGTGGGGGCCTGGTGGAGGCTGCCCCTGCACTGCTGGGGGGTGGGGGTGGTGGGAGACATGAATGGGGGCCTGGTGGAGGCTGCCCCTGCACTGCTGGGGGGTGGGGGTGGTGGGAGACATGAGTGGAGGTCTGGTGGAGGCTGCCCCTGGTGGCTGGGGGTGCAGGGGGACATGCGTTGGTGGGCAGTAGTGCAAGGTGACATGTGGGTTGGCTGGGGGGCATGGCCACGATGGATGAGGTGCCTGCGGGACATGTGCAGGGTAGGCCCCTGTGATGTGGGCCACCTGCAGGGGCCGTGGAGGGTGTAGAGGGAACACCTGGAAGGACCCACACATGCAATTCACGTGTGGTGCTCCCCGCGCACCCCTGGAATACACGTACCATGATGGAATCGCGTGTGATACTTCCCGCGCACCCCTGAAATACACGTACCCTGCTGCTTTTGCGTGTGATACTTCCCACGCATCCCTGAAATACACGTTCCCTGCTGCTTTTGCGTGTGATACTTCCCGCACACCCCTGGAATACACGTACCTTGCTGTTTTTGCATGTGATACTTCCTGCGCACCCCTGGAATACACGTGCCCTGATGGAATCGTGTGTGTTACTTCCCACGCACCCCTGATGTACACGTACCCAGGATAATCGCGTGTGGGACTTCCCGCCAACCACTGAAATACACGTTCCCCGCTTGGTGTTTGCTGTTTGCCAGCCCTGTGAACTGGTCCAGGGTTAGCGCAGCCCTTTGCGATGATTTGGGGATTTTGAAGGCTTTTGCTTGCGCAAGGGCGTTCTTGGGGGCGTAACTGGCGCTGCTGCAGGGTCGCTGCGCCACGGCTGGTTTCGGAGGCTAAAATCCATGAATACGCTGTGCGATGAAAAGGATTTTTTCGCACGCGGCTGGCGCAGTGTATCGCACGGGGACACTGTGCGCCAGCCGCGTGCGCCATTTTTGTGCGAATTTCTATGAATTACCCTGATAGTTGTACACTTGGGGGCTGGACTGCCAAAAAGTTGACCACTCTGCCAGGAGTCTACAATCTGTGACTTGCCAGATGTTTTGGACAACAACTTCCATCATCCCTCCCCTTTCACAAAGCTGGCTTGGGTGAATGGGGGTTGTAGTCCCAAAAAACTGTAGAGCCGAAAGTTGCAGACTCCTGCACTATGCATTGGCTATGTGTGCTTTGACAAGGCAGTTTTAAGCTGCACACATTTGGTAATTCAGGATTCACTCCTCAGAATAGAATACTCTGCAGGTAATATCCACCAGCTTTCTTGAATCTACTGTTCAGACAGACACCCATGGTCCTTAAACACTACTAATTTTAATATTTTTACAAATATACCTAGAAAGTAGGGCTAGGGCATGCGCCGTAAAGACGGATGGACAAGGTGAATTGTTTTTAATATTCGGCAGACAAGACCGCAGTCATTCCTCTATCTCTACAGTGATAGCCATCAAATATTGGGCAATGGCAGTTAGGAGGGGTGCAAAATGATAGGTGCCCCCAAAGCGGATTCTTTAATGTATTGTTGTTACCAATATACCTAGAAACGTAGGGTTGGAGCATACTCCATAAAATCTTGAGAACAGGGAGAGGAATTTTTTTCTAAATATTTAGCAGACTATATGGTAGTCGTCCCTGCATTGCTACGCCAAGGGCCATTACACATTATGCAATAGTGGTTAAGAGGGTTACAAAATCGGTGCTGCTAGTGGGCACGTGGGCATGCAAAAGGTAAGTGTGCTTGTGTCAAGAAAGTCAGGAGTTAACTACAGTACTCGTCTGAAGTCTTATTTCATTCAAGGTCAACAACTCACTCTATAGAAGAGCAAAATTGCATTGCCTTGAGTAGCCAGGGAATTCACTGCAAAAAGTCTTGAGGAGGACACACCTACTCACTAACTCAGCCCATTGTAGTGAGGTGGAGGTACTCCATTCCCTTTCTTTTGTGGAGACGTAGCAACAGGGGTCTGCATTGGTCCAGCCGCTACATGATGTGCTTCTCAGGGGATTGACGGTACTAGACCCATTGCTTCCCTCTCCTGTGCAGTATTCTTGCTTGTGCCTCGATACGAGGGGAGAAAACCTCAGCCTTGGATTTCCTCTTATCCATTGTTTCTTCATGACAGTGTACCTAATGTGCGTGACCTGTCTAGGAAAATATTCAGCACTCACTTCCATTAACGGCTTTGTTGCGCTCGATAAGGTTGCCACTATTGGCTTCCCTCAAGATCCCTCATCTCTAGGGGCTTTCTGCACCTTATCAATGCAGGGTGATCCAGAAAAGGCAGCAGGGGGCCTACAGCACTCTTTTCAATGCTAACTACTCTGAATCCAGCCCTTCCAACCCATCTCACTCTAGGTTTCACTGCTGCTCCCCATGGGCAACTCTCCTGCCTGTGTGGGACCATCGTCCCCAGCTCATGCTGCTTCTTATTTACACTTACACCTCCAACATGGTTGCTGCTAGTATCTCAGCCCTCCTGTGCTGGCACCCTTGCTTCACCCAAGGGGATTTTTCCATCTTGTTCCTATGTCACAAGCGCAGGTGTTTTTACATTTATAGCTGGTTGAGGTTCAAGGATTGGTGCCCTAAACCCCTTTCCACATTTCCTACACTTTGTAAACACAGTGCTGCCCTTTCCTGGTCAAAACCTGCTTTTAGCTGCTGAAAGAGTGCAATGGTAATGGAACAGCCCGGGAAATCAAAGGAAAGCTGCCACCTTAGGTCCCGGCTGGCACCATCATACCCCCTGAAAAACCTCTTTTACTGACCTATAACTTTAAAGAAAGCTAATTCGCCTATTGGTTTTTCACCCAATTGTGTTATTTAACAATCAGCAGAGTTGTGAGAGCCCCTCTAATGGGAGCGAATATGTCCAAATTACCTTTTCTACAGTAAGGTTTAAACTCAGGAGTGTCTAAAACCACGTTTTAGTTCCCTGTAACTGGGAAATACCCTTTTGCATATCAGTCTGGCCCCACCCACCTGGGCAGTGTCCAGCACCGAAATGCTAGGCTATTTCCTTCTGAACAAGGGTACCAACAGAAACCCAAGACTCGTGTTTCGGTATTGGGCCATCAGCAAGGTAAAACTGTGCTTATATAAATTAGTGAGCAAGGGGTCCACGTCTGGATTACCCTGGGTAATTTAGGGTAGGTCAAGGTGGTCGAAGAGGGGTTTTGTGTAAATGTTGTAAAGGGTGGGGGAGAGGCAGGAGCATTGGGGAACTCTGCACGTGACAGGAGTTGGTTCAGCGGAGCAGTCCTTGATGAAGATACGAGAGGGTCTGTCAGCTAGGAAGGACCTCACCCAATTGGAGGGTGATGGTGAGAAGTTTGCTGTTGAGGCAAGTTGAGAGAAGAGGATTTGGTGGTCTAACAATTTGAATGCTCAATGGGAGGGTTTCTTAAGGAGCAGTAGGACCCATGCTTTCTTTAAGCAAGCTGGCACTGAGTTGGTGGAGAAGGATGCGTTGATGATGGCTGTGAAGAGGGGTATGAGTGTCTCTGCACATTCTTTGATGATTGGGGCGGGGCAGGTGTCACCTTTGCAGCGTGATGGTTTGAGGCTTTTGACAATCATGGTGACGTCCATGTCAGAGACAGGGTGAAAGCTGAAGGAACGGGGTGCTGGAGTGGGTCAGTAAGGGGCTGGGTGCTGTAGGCAGTGGTGGTTTGCTGAGTATAGCAAGTTGTTTGGCGATTTTCTTTTTTCCTTTGAGTGAATTGACCTTTGCAGTTAGGGCGTCTTGGATTTTTTTTCGCACCAGGTGCTGTCTACTGTCAGCTCTGGCAGCAGGGGTCGGGGGACTCTAGTTCCCTGAGAATAGTGAAAAGTTCCTGGGTGTTGGATAAGGCGTTATTAATTCTGGAATTGTAGCTATTGGCTTTGGCAGCGTGGATTTTCCTTTTGTAGTTTTTGGCAAGTGAGGAAAAGAGGACTTTGGATGTGGGAGAGGGTTCTTTTATCCAAGCTAGCTCAGCGGCGCACTTATTGGTGCAGATTTTAAGGAGTTTGTGAGGGGCAATCGTATTGACTGCTTGTGCAATAGAATGCGTATAGAGGTCAACCAGTGCCACTGGGTCTGTTACCAAAGGTGGGGGGGTGCGCCTGGGTGGCAAGTAGCGGTGCAAGGTTGGTCAGGTTGAGGTTTTTTGTGCACTGGGCCATTCATTCAGGATTGGCAGGGTGAGCTGGTCTGGGGCGTTCTGAGTGGGGGATTCTGAAGGCAATAATGTGATGGTCTGACCATGGGCAGGTGACTGGGTGGGGATGTTACAATTGAGGTTGCCAGTCTAAGGTGCAGCCTTTGTCCTGGGTGGGCTTGAGAGAGCGTTGTAAGAAGCAGGCATGGTTAAGTACCAAGGCTATTCTGGTGGTCGATGAGTCAGCAGGGTCATTGAGGCCTAGGTTGAGGACTCCAATGATTATGACTTTGGATTTAGGTTTGATGGAGGAGAAGATACTTTGCATTAAGTTGTCTTCGAAGGTGAGGCTGGGGCCAGGTGGACGGTAGGTAAGGAGGAGTGTGTTGGAATTGGTGGGCAACATGGATTGGTTAGCGTGACTCTGATGATGAGGGTGTTTTTTAATATGAGGGCAATGCTGCCTTCTATTTTCAAGGATCTGTCGCATCTTAGGATGGTAAATCCAGGGGGGATGACAATGTAGAGGGCTGGGGCGGCAGAAGGGTGGAGCCAAGTTTCTGTGATGGCAAGCAGTTCTAGGTCATTGGAGGTTATGAGGTCAAGGATTTCAGCTGTGTTTGCCGGGACTGATCTTGCAGTGAGCTGAGTGCAAAGCCTGAGGAGGCTTTTCCTCGTAAAGATCAGCAGATGCGTAACAATGGCCGAGTCAAGGATTTCAGGTTGAGAGGGGCCTGGACTGTGGGTTTGTGGTGGGCCGGTTTAATGCGATGTGGGGTGCATGCAGTGAGACGAGTGCACAGCCTGAGGAGGCTGTTCCTCGTAAGGATTGAGGGGAGCATTGGGATGGCAGAGCCAAGAATGTCGAGCTGATGGTGATGTAGGAGGGGTGGTCTTGGGGTACATAGGAGGAGCACTGAGGGGTGAGACACCAGGACGCTTACCTTCAGATCAAGTGGAGCGGGCGTCCTAGGGGTTGAATGGACTTGCTTGGAGGGTGTAGTAGTGGTTCTTGAGTTTCCGGCTGTGGCCTCAGGTCTGTTTGGGGTCCTTACAAGTCCACAGTCATGCGGTTCAGCCGAAATTGAGGGGCGTAACTGGCGGCTCCATTGTGCGGCGCCTAACACCTGGACTGCGCGGGCTTTGCCGCAGAGGGTTCGACACATAGGTTATATCGCAGCATAGCCGTTCTTCGATGCGTAGTATAGCACATAGTGGACGTGGAACGAGCAGCGTGCTCTGCGGACCTGCAACGCACAACACTGCACCCTTGGCCTGCGCAGGCTTTGCAGCAGAGCGTTCGGCAGATAGGTTTTATAGCAGTGCAGTCGAGCATCGATGCGTAGTGTAGCACGTAGTGGACATGGAACAAGCAGCTTGCTCTGCGGACCTGCATCGCACAACACTGTGTCCTTGGCCTGCACAGGCTTTTGGAACAGTACTTCCAATGGAAGCTCAGCTGGCTTCTGCTCTGAGCCCTCACTCCCCAAAATGATTCTGTAGTTGTCTGTCTGGTGCTTGCTGCTGAAGTCTTTGAGCTGGGAGCGTAGGCAGGTTAGAGTGTCACTCAGTCTCACACCGGGTCTGGCAGATACCCTGCTGCCCACACCTTTTTTCAGCAAGCCTTCAACATCCTTGGACATATCCAGCTGCACTGCCCAGGCCCCGTCCTGGGTTCGGTACATTCAGTTTTTTCCTTTTTCAAACCTAGTAATGTTTCTCTTCCTCAGCACGGCAGATGGGTTGCACTCGTCCGTTGAAGCTTATAAACTCCAAATATACAGAAATTGATGGAGAATCTTTTTTCTGACTAATTATCAATGCTATAAACACAGTTAGAAAAACTAATAAACCTCATACAGGCCTGGATTGCATAGACAAAAACTTCATCCAAGAGGTTAAAGTGTGGATATTAGAGTCATGTGATGGGTGGCGCCTGAAAGAGAGACTGAGGTTAGAGCTCCCTCCCGGGCGGCACAAGCCCTAAAGAAAATGAGTGGGATACAACAATAATGCACCAGGAGGCTTAACCCGGTTCTGTAAGCTGCTGTGGAGCAGAATGGCACCCGACACAGCGGCGGGGAAGCTGGCATGCCAGAGATTGGGGACAATAATGGCGTGGCTGCCCGTATCGAAGATGGTGCCTAAGATGTGTACAATGCAGCATGGACGGCACTAGTGGCCTCTGGTAGAGAGTAGCTGCGGGACGTGCCCGGGCAGTGCTGGGTGCAACAGCGTTGCAGCAGGCAGTCCGTTGAAGGTGCACACCGAGTACGCGATGGTGGACACCTTGAGGCAATCGCACCTCTCCCCTGGTGCGGAGCTGTGTCACCGGAGACCCGGCGGTGGCCCGACACTCTGAGGTGCTCAGACGTGAAGCTGAAGCCAGGAACGTGAAGCATGGTATCAGAGAGTCTCAACAACAGGTGGCCTTCCCTATAGCGGGGCAAAAAGGTGGTCTGCTGTTTGGGCCGAGCTAGACGCTGATGCAGTGGGGTGTGTAGCTGGAGGCCTGCTGGCCGCTCAGCACATAACCTGCACACCATTTGAGAATGTACCATAACAAGGCAGAACCCTCCCTAGGCTGCAGTGCAAACAGCTAAGGGGAGAGGCGCTAGGTACGGACGGGCGGCTGCGCCTCTGTGGTGCCCCCTCCTGGACATGACAAATCCGGACCCCAAGCATGGTCCTGCCCCACAGCGGCAGCGCTGTGCCTACAAAGAGAGGATTACAGAGTGTGACTAATATGGACTATTCGGCCTCCACCCCCTTTGAGGCTAGGGAGGTGCGCCCACTAAGCAAGACCCTCCCTAGTGGTCCGGGAAAGTGGAACTCATTGGGAGTGACTCCCCTCTTGGGGACAAGGACTTTCATTCCTGTTAGGAACTCCCTGTTCATAATACATTGTCTGCGGAATTGGAAAGACTGTTGTTAACCCTGAATTGGGTACACCAAATAGTGACATTTCTTCATTCTCTTTGACTTCAGGTAATGCTGGATCCACATGAACTCTACAGTCAGGGGAATGGCCCACCCCTTTTGTTTGCGATGATGTGTATACAATGATGAGGTACCTTGAATGGAGGAGAGAGAATCCTATGAAGAAGCAAGCCTCTGACAGGAAGACATCCTGAAGGGGCAGAGCCACTCTGGGCGTAGCCGGCGGTAGCATGGATAGCAAGCTCATCCCTAGCAAGACACCAGAAGGCTGGCGTCCTAGGCGGCAACAAGGCCAAAGTAATGAAAGTGACCGATACAGTAAAGTGATCGCGTCTAGCCCGGTGGCGTGGCCCCACGGAAGATGTAGTAGGCTTGGGGCCTGTTAACTGATGCTGAGACCAGACCGCAGCAGAGAGGTCGGTTCCCCGATCTCCACATGAGAAGTGCAACAACTGCTGAGCAGACTAAGGGAACCAACCACTCCCAAAGAGGTAATGCAGCTGAAAGGGGCAAACCAGTGTATACGAGGCTGGAGAAGCCAAAAGGGTTACGGTAGCCAAGAAAACCCGAATATTAGATACGACCGACGCCCAACCAAGGCCCTGCTAAAGTAAGTCTATTCAAGGGCCAAAGGGCTTTGGAAAGCCCTAAAAAAGCAAGAGGCAGTCATATCCAAAGCTGGAGAAGCCGAGAGCGTTACAGGAGCCTTAAAACCCCAATCGTTGATGTGGGCAGGCGCCAAAGCAAGACCCTGCCGCAGTAAATCTACAAAAGGGCAAGGGGACTTTGGGAAGCCCTAAAATACAAAAACATTGCAAGGAAAATATGGAAACAAAGAGAAAGCTGAGCTGAAGGATTCCAGTTCTCCAACCCAAAACAAGAGGAATACCAATCACCTAGCACTATATTGATAGAAATTGGCGAATTGTTAAAAAAAAAGAAAGAAATTTGGAAAGGCATTCATAACTTGACAAACCTTTGAATCCTTCTTTTTGAATGAGATCCAGGACTTGGCAAACTTTTAAATCCTTCTTTTGGAGGGAGATCCAAACCATTGAGTCGATTAATGCTAAGGATAAAGGCTATTGCTCTGGCCTGTTTTTATTATGTTTTTTCTCAGTGATATGGCCAAATAGCAAGTAGGTTTTTGGACTAAGGATTATTTCTTTTGGGTCATTTGACAAGCACCATTAGTTTTAGTTAGTTGGATAGGGAATTACCCTTGTAGCAGTAGAGCTAGATGGGCGTTTTAATTATTATTTAAATAAAAACCCTTGAACATGGTACATCTTAGTCCGACTACTTCTTTTGGTTGGCCACAAAAGGCAACGCCCCCAGCAACACAGATAAATATGTCAGAAGCTGGCGACTCCAGGGCAGAGCCCTCCCTGCAAGAAATCATGTTGGTACTAAAGAATAGAGTTGTCCACACAAATTGCAAATGTGATGGTCCGCATCTAGGACAGACTGACTGAGCTGGGGACAAGAACATGTGAAGTAGAAAGTGGGTGTCGGTGGCTGAGGATAGGCTCACGAGGATAGACAAGGCCTCAGCGAGTGCAGCCAAGGAAATCCAAGCATTTCAGCGCAGGCCGAGGACCTGGAAGGGCTGTTTTGCAGAAACAGCATCCAAATTGTGCGCCTGAGAAAAGGAGCTGTAATAGGGGACACTGGTAAATATATGGAAAACCTCCTCCCTAAAGTCATTCCCTCCCTCAAATTGTTGGATTGCTTTGTCATTTAGCGTGCACAAAGATCTTTGCAACCAGTCATAGTGCGGCTCCTGAATTACAGATACCAGGGTGGCTGGTGAGATCAGATTTAAAAACACTACTATAAACATATTCCCTAACCTGAACCTTGGGGTCCACTGAGCACAAAAAGACTTTGATGCAGCCAAGAGGGAACTGAGAGAAAGAAAGATCGAAAACTCATTACTTTACACCTCCAAGTTGCAGATAGCTTTTGGAGGAAAAGTTCTTTACTGAGCCCGAAGCCACCACGCAGTACATTAAAAATCTTCTGCGTAACAACAAGAACGCACACAGGCATAAGCAGGATCCTTAGAACTAGGTGAACACATGGAGCCCACCTGCGACTGAGGATGGAACTTTGCGTAAGAGGAAGGAGGCCCTTGTGCCCTATAAAGAAATTACTCTCGCAAATCAAAATGGTAGCCATATCCTTCATAGCGGACACCATGCCTAACTTCACCTTTGCCATAAAATACGCCTGGGAGGTGAGCCGCCTCGCTGACCTGCATCAGTGACCATGAATGTGTTCACAATTGAATTGTTGGAGGGGTTGAAGGGGTGGGCACTACACTGAGAGTTGGGAAATGTCATTGGTAGGGGGTCCTTGTTGACATACACATGCAGTTATCTACATGAAGGTAGAATTGGGAGGGGGTGGTGCAAAGGCACACAAGACCTAGGGGGATAGCGGGGGTGGTGCATAGCTACACATATTGAGGAGATGGCAGGAGTAGGAGTGTGAAACTGACCTTCATGACATGGTTTGCGAGAGGGAAGAACGACCACAGGAAAGCGTGCAAGGGGATGGCTTACGCAAACTTGCATGGAGTGAATGTACTCGGGCTGCAGGAAACTAATATGTCTGAGGAATGTACATGGATCAGGGTCAATACTGGAATGTTACAAGATACCAAGCACCTTACTCTAGCTTTGCCAGCGAGGTGGCGACATTGATACATACATTTGTTGGTTTCAACCTGGTGGAAACCAATAGTGATCCAGGGGAGGGGGGAATATCTTATTGTGAGGGGCACTATACAAGGAGAAAGGGTACTAATACTAAATATATATGCACCAAATAGGTAAGATCCCTCCTTTGAGTCTCTGACAAACGTGTTTCCAAAAGTCTGGATGACAGGGTGATATTGCTGGGGATTTCAATCTGGCCCTTGACTCTGCACACGATAGCAACAGGGGAGAAGCATGAAAGCTCACCCACTCTGTTGGGGCGGTTAGGGAATTGCCAGAGTTTTGCAGGCTTCTAGCTAACTGGAGGCACCACAACCCATTGACCAAAGAGTATACACACTATTCTTGGGTAAACAATATGCCAGCTTGTATTGTCTGCATTTTCATGAGGCACTGGGGAAAACTGGGTAATATAAAATCTTGCCACGCACATACTCTGATCACAGCCTGGTCACAGTAACGTGGCAATTTCCCATACCATGCAGGCGCTGTGGCCCATCGAGATTCAAATTCCGGGCTTTGACAAACGTGGTGTGTGAATGGCAGATCTGCTCTGAAATTGCAGAGTACTTAAAGTTCAACACTGCTTTTGTCAGCTCCACGATACCTCTATGGGAAACCTTCAAACTGTACATACAGGGAATATGTAGTTTCAACACTCCGGGGGCTCTCAATGACATCAGGGCGAGACTCACAAGACTCAAAACTGAGATACAGTTCCTACAGCAACAATATAGCCAGGAAAGACATACCGGCGACCAAGCAGGATAGGGTGGAGACATTTAAATAAACACTGTACGTGGAAGTCAAACACATACATAGTCCAATTGGAGCTTGGAGGTATGTGGAGAGACAGACCAGACAGCTCTCTCGCCATGCGGATAGGGGGAACCCAGTCATTTGGGGGAATTGTTGTTAAGTGCCAAGGGTTATCCTTTGCGTGACCTGGGTTGGGTGGACCGGGTGGTCCAACAACTGCGCCTAGACCGAGGAACCCTTCCTTGGAATAAACCAAGAGAAGTCAAGAAGCTGAGGCTGGTCGGCCTAAAGTTGTTCATTTTATGGAAAGAAGAGGCAAAATACAAATGTTGATTTGACTGTGAATGTGAAGCCTGAAGAACTGTCTACTTGGGGAAGGGAGCCCTGAGACCATTTTGTGTAACTGTGTTGAACTTGGGGAAGGGAACCCCAAGGTTATTTTGGTGGAACTGTCTTGAGCTTGGGGAAAGGAACCCGTAGCAAGCCAGTAGCTGGACGAAAGAAGCTCAGAACTTTAGTTTGAACACTGCTCCTCTGGTTGCTGACATCCCTACACGTTGTTTAGCTTTAGTTGTGAGGACAAGTATAGGTTTTGGACACAGACTGACCTTTAAGTTGAACTTACTGACTCAGACTATCCTTAGTTTATTTAGGTAAGGAAATCCCTCCTTAGTATAGGGCAAGTTAGGCCTTGCACCATCCTGACATTTCTGTTAAGGAAGACTTTTTATTTGAGCTTTGAATCTGTTGTATGGGTCTTGCTTCATGATGCCTTCACAGTACTGAGAATCTGGGAGTCTGCCTTCCTGGGTGTCAACGTGTTTGTTTTTTCTATGGAGAGATCACAATGGAGTTGTCACCAAAACCTGTCATTAATTAGCACAACAAAATGTATCCGTGTAGTCTAGAGATGGTGTGTTACAATACATATCGTACATTTCATCAGTTGGGATGACAAAATACTCCACATAAACCCCACACTCCATAATCCAAACTTTATTTTAAAAACATATTTTTAAATGTTTTTACCAACATTTAACTACAAGAGAAGGAATGTATCAAAAGGGCATACAGTGGCAGCAATAGCATATACATAAACCACCTTGTGACATAGATTCTAGCACTCTAATTCTAGCATTCCGACCAGCCTCATCTTCTTGACTTCTCTTAGTTTACTCCAAGGAAGGGTTCATCAATCTAGGCGCAGTTGTCGGACCACAAAGTCCACCAATCGCAGGTTACGCAACTGACAGCCCTTGGCACTTTACAACATTTCATTCTCTCTCATAGGACTTCCTTAACAAGATTCCTTTCTGCATCTGTGTTCTAAGTCCACTTATTCTTATGATTCACTTTAATGGCTTCTTGCCTTTTTCAAAATGTGACTCACACACTTTCCTTCGTGGTATTTCTCGTGGTTAGCATATTGCTTTCACACTATCCAATAGTGCTCTTTTCACTTTGTTTGCAAATGCTGTATCCTTAAATTAATTCCGTTTGCAAATGCTCATCACTTTCTGCTTCATTCATGTAATTTTTTTCATATCTTTTTCTTAAGTGCAGCATTCAAAACTTATTACGTGCTTGTCATCTTGTTTGGTATTCAATAGTTCATATTTTGGTCTCCCAACCCATTTATCATATTCAAAACTCATTATGTGCTTGCCAATATGTTTGTTATTCAATAGTTCACTCTGTGGTCTCCAGACCTCTTTATCGTGTTCTTGCTTGACCGGCATTTGCTGTTACCCACACCATGCCCCTAGAGCACCCCGGCCTGAGTAAACCTTCCCTGTCACTCACTGGTGTGCAGCTGCTCCTCCGGATGCTCTGGCTTCGCTCCTGGGTTCTCGTTCACTCCTCTCTCACTCCCGAGGAGCTCAGGCGAGCAGCGCTTGCTCTCTCCGCTTTTCCTGCAACAGTCAGCAGCGTCTCTGTGTTCCCCACTCCCAATGGGGAACACAAGGCAATGGGCGCTGCACAGCTCCATACGCTCTGGCAGCCCGCAATAGAACCGCCGTCTTCCTGGCTTTTCTCCTGTCAGCATCCTTTTCACCGACCCATGTTCTGCCTCACCCACCTCGGATGGCGGTGCTTCCCAGCCCATTTGGTTCCCTTTGCTGCTGTTTCTGGGTCCTTTTATATACCTGCAGCCATTCAACAGGTTGCAGGTGTGAACACTTAGTTTCAATTGCCTGACCATAGTTATTGGGACATGCCTAAAACTTCTCATGCCTCTTCCTCGTCTCAGTACCAGAGTGGTGAAATGACCTGTTAGTGTGCACTACTCTTAGTCTCCTCTTCCTCGTCCCAGTAGTATAATGGTCTGAATGAGGGAAAATTAGGGAAGATAGTTTACAACAGCCTTTAAAGGCAGGGGGAGGGTAAGTTTGGTTCTCACCAGAAAAGGGGGGGAACCATGTCTCGCCTGTGGATATCCTCTCTCCAATCCCCAAGGACCCTCCACCAAGGTGATCCTCCCTCGCAACTCCAGCCCCAGGGTCAGGATCCAAAAGCGATGGCCTTTCCCTGGCCACCTAAGAAGAGGATCCAAGGGGAGGTGGTGTGAAGTTACCCTCAGGTTTCTCACAGTTCACATTTACCTTACAGCTGCTCCAGAACCCACGCCACAGAGGCCTTCACCACAGGTGTGAATGACAGACTGCTACAGATTGACCGCTAGCTAATTGGGATTAACCTGGTGCTCTGCTTTTATCTACTGGGCAGCTCTGGACAGTGCAGTTAGTGCATATAAACATTTTGGAACGTACGCTTAGCCACAGGGTCGAATACTATGAGAAATGTACTTGATCCTGCCAAAAATTACTTAACTATGCTAGTGGTTGAGTGGATTTCCACAAGCCCAGCATTTACATATCGGTCTTGTCCCATCCACATCGGCAGTCCAGTACAGTAAGGCTAGGCAATCCTCATCTGACCAATTTATTTAGGCCTTGTTGGGCCTCAGTGAGGCAAACCTGTGCCTCTCTGAAAAGGAGTAGGAAAACGCAGGCACTGGAGAGACTGAGTTGGTTAGAGAGGTGGCAACAGTGGAGAGCAAGAGGAAGTGGTGAGAACTAAGAGATTGATCAAATAGATGGTAAAATCAAGAGTGTAAGAGGAGATGGTAACATCGAGATGAGAGAGGTTGGTAGTCAGGAAGAAGCAGTAAGACCCAGTAGACAGGACAGTGTGGTACATTAAAGGTGGTAGCATCAGGTGGCAAAGGTAGAACATTGGCGGTGGAAACATCGACTGGCACAGGTGGTGCAGAGTAGGCTGAGATGGTAAGATGTGGCAAAGCTGATATAAAGGAGGCAGGGATTATGAGAACAGAAGGCAAACGTGATAGCCAGAGGGTGGTAATGTTGGGAAGAGAAGTTGGGTGTTTAAAATCAGTAACACCAGGAGGTGAATGTGGTGCAGAGGAGGTATCAACATCAAGAGAGAAAACGGATAGGGTAATATCAGGAGGCGAAGATGGTTCAGAAGCGGAGGAGGTAGGAACATCAGGATTTGGAGACGGGACTGAGGAGAAGGAAAAGCGTGCAGTACTGTAGGTGGACAGAATAGGCTAGTTCTGATGTACCTGGGCAG
Organism: Ambystoma mexicanum; assembly: GCF_040938575.1. Lineage (NCBI taxonomy): Eukaryota > Metazoa > Chordata > Amphibia > Caudata > Ambystomatidae > Ambystoma > Ambystoma mexicanum. The sequence continues at coordinate 520,939,940 of NC_090939.1, forward strand.
CCCTAAGAGGGTCAGAAGATGGGAGGAGGAATAAGAGTTGGCCAGAGAGACTACGATAAAATCAGAGAAGGCAAGAAGCAGGAGCGACCCTAGTAAAGGACGGAAGACTCACCTCTCCTGCTCTTCATGCCAGCTACCCCTGCTTACCCATCTGTTAGAAAGACTACGCAGCAGGGTTTGTCTTGGGGTACGGGATCCTGCCACCAGTGCATTACCTCAAGAATGTCACGGCAAATCTTAGAACCTGCATTGCCCAACGACCTGAGAGTGGATGTAGGAACCTCTTTTGAAGTGCAGGAATGGGAAAGAACCTTTGAGAGACTTGGGAGGCCTAAGAACATGTGTGACCACAGCAGACATTGTGGGAACTTCCAGGAATGAGAGGCTCTATTCAGTGTGAGGAAAAAACAATTCCAACATTTTGTTTGGTAAGATCCCTTTTACACTTTAAAAGTTGACCTCTTTGTGTGTTTAATTCCCTGAATATTGGGGTTGAATTCAACAAATGGTTTGGTATATTTCCTGGTTCAAGGTGGCTCTCTCTTTGGACTGAGCCCACAGGACTGAAATGGGTGAGCTTACAATGGCCATCGGTCTTTCCCTCTCTCCCCTAAGCAACTTTCCTTTCTAACTATAAAACAGTCCTTTGCAGTCTTTTTGGTTTAGAGTGGCTGAGATTTCTTCCTTGACAACTTGTAGGGAATTTATTGTCTTGAGCTGGAATTGGCAGGATGCTGAGTGGGTCTGCTGGGATCTGTAGAATATATGTCACCTCGACCCATAGTGGCTTGGGCCATCTTTACACGAGTTGGATGTTTTGCTGATGTTGTACCCCAGGGTTAACAATCATCTACTCGGGGCAAAGATTGTGGAAGCTTTCTCACGTTCCCTTCTACTCTCCTCTTTCCTCCATTATTTCCATCGCCACACTTCTTCTCATTACTCGTGGCCTCTCTTCCTCCTATTTACCTTCCTCAGCTGGCCCGCACTTTCTGACCACCTCACTGCTCTGCCACGCATATCGCTTCTCCCTCTCAGCTCGCCAACGCTCCATTTTTTTACCTTCTCTGCTCTTCTTTCTCTCCTATGCCTCCTCTGCACTTCTCTGCTATTCCAACTCCCCCTCTGCTTTTTCCTCTCCACTCTTCTCCCTCCCTCCCTCCACTGCTCTTCGTTCTATTAACATCGCTCCCTTCACCCCACCCCCGATCCCCCCTTTCCACTCTTCTCTCTTTTGCCTTTGGTGATCTCTCTCCCTCCACCAGTCCTTTGTCTTTCTCTGCCACTTTGCACTCTTGCCTGATTTCTTCCTTGCTGCATCAATACGCTCTGAACTGCACCTGGCTCTCTGTACTCTTAACTTCCACACTTCCTGACATCCCACTTCCCTTTTATCCTGACATGGGATTTGTCGCTGGAGGTCTAACGCCTCAATCCTGTTTAGTGTGCGAGGATGATACAAACGTGTCCAGTGGTTGGCCTCTGTGTCTATGAACATATTTACCAGGTGCCACTACTCAGTATGCAGTCCACGACATAACACCACCATCTAATGGTATTTTGTGTACAGCCGCCATCTCTAAATTATTCTCCAGGCGACAATGTTAACGTGTCTTAGGTGGAAAAGAAGCATTTGTAACTCTGTGCTAATGGGGTCATCTGAGGCCTGCACGTGGTGGGTCATGCAGTAATCACATAATACTGTCTCTCATGAAACCATGCACCCATATCTGTATGGAGTGATTCTCTGGGGAATGCCCTGTGGATTATTGGTATTTTACCAATCCCTGTGTCCCGCACAAGATATCTTCCTCTTCCACATAGGGGTATTCTGGTCAATATTGCCAGTGAAACAAAACAAGGCTATGGGTGGTCTAGGGATCATGTGGAATCAACTGCATCACGGAACAAGTAGTGGTCCTCGCCTCCCCAGGTTCACCTCATTCCCATCCTCTAGCCTCAAGCATGGTACTTTGCCATAATGTACTCCCACATTTTCTATTCTGTTTAAGCTTTGTTGTTTGCCCCCTTTCCACAAACACTAATTAACAGAATCAAATGTTTATTTCATATGTTTTTGTGGTAAAATGGCTAAATTTCCCAATGCTGTCATTTTCAGGAAAACACATGATGTAGATTTTGGAATATCACAGTCCTGTGCGTTCCATGCTGATATTATTTTGAGATTCTCCCATTATTGCTTCGGAGATGTGGCTCTTTATAGAGCAAGCTGCCGCTGATCCTTACCCTGTAGGCGTCCTGCTGTTCATAAAATTAGGCTAAACATGAAATCCCCTAGCCCCCTTAATAGTGACCCATATGGTTACGTAATGGAAACCATTTTGGGAAAGGTTTGTGAAACCTGTTCCCCAGTGGGGCAATTCAGAAAGTAATCGTAATGGCTGTAAGCTCTTGGCAGAGTTTGATCCCTCGAGGAATGCTGAAACTGGGATGTGTGTGGAATGGCTGGATCCTGCATAGCTTTGCATTTTTAAAATTAAAAAACAGGACTAAGGTAGGAAACATTCTAGGCACTTGAGATTTTATCTAGACTGGATTGACTGCTCTGCGGTGGGGTAGGTAGACTCACCATCCCCAACCATGGTGATGCTGGGATCCTTTCACTCGGCTATGCCACCTAATTCATGATTCCGAATTGGAACAAAATTTCTGTTTGGAACAAAAGAAATATTGTTCTTATGATCTGTTGGAACACCTGTTCAGATGCAAAATGCAATATTGGTGCTCTCAGATTTGTATTGGAGCTGTCGTCTGGTTTTAAGTACATTGATTTATCTTTTCTGGGAATGTATGAGGGTCATCCATTATTTTTCATGTGAGGATGACCTCATCATTATCTTACAGGGACGTTGCAAGCCCTGTTGACTAGTGTTCTCCAGTGTGCATGTTCAAACATTTGCGTTAGCGCATCAGTATATTTGATGACTACAAATACAGGTGTGAATAAACCAGCCCCTATGTGACATCTGCACCCATTTCTGCTCATGCACACTGAATACCTATGTACAAACTATGATCAACAAATGTTCATCCTACCAAATTAAAAACTTACCATCTTTGGAGGCCTGACAGCCCCAGAAGCTACATTGTCCGATTAGAATCTTTACATATGCTTCTAGAAAAGAAGAAGACATGTCTTCTCTTGCTATGCTCAGGCCTCTTGAATAGCATACATCTGATTGGCCCCATCTCTATGTCAGATCGGGAAGATATTTGGGACCCTTATTTATAAGAAATACCTCATCAGTCAGGGTGTAACCACCCTATTATCACAGATACATGCCTATTTTAGTCTGTGGACATTTGTGATGTCATCTTTGATTTCCTGTGTGTTAGTCTTAGCAGTGTACAGTTGTGGCATGCGTTATGGTTGCTTAGCTTACCATAACTGGTGAATTTCTGGGGTTTTTCTATTTTACTTGTAACCATAACATCCCTTTAACAAACCTTTTCCCTGAATTTCATAGGTTTTCATTAGTGAAACTTAACCATAATGTCCCTATAACAAAGTTTTTTCACTGTATTTCATAGGTTTTTACCAGACCCCCTTAATTTGCTACAAGTTCCTTACATCATACTCGCCCCAATTTGAGGCTATTAAGTTTGCAGACTAGTACGAAAGTCTGTGGACAGCAGGTAGCATCAACAAAACCCAGAAGCACAGGGGACAACAGAACATTTTCTACCCTTCAACCAATAAAAACATGCACTTAAAACAAATATTCTTTTTTATACAATTTAACATTTCAAAATGTAAAAAGTATTTCTTCATTTAGCACACAATATAATGGGATGCAAGAATCACAAACTATAACTATACACCTCATATTATCAGTTTAATACAACTCTTCATACAGACTAAGATGCACCAGGAGCTCATTGCAAAACAACCTCCTACCAAATAGTAAGTACACAATATTTATTTCTCTATTATTACCATTCATTATGTAAACATTACACATAAGCAAATATCACCATTTCTTATTTTTTCAGAAATGGCAAACACACTTGAGCGGCTAGAAGAAAACCTTCCCAAAGAACAAATGAGTAAAGATGAACAATATATCTTTCAATATAAACAAATAATGTAATTTATACAGAGCTCATTGAAATAAGAATGTCTTCTTTCCTTATAATACATACTTCACATGAAGAAAGTACACCACAGATTCATTATGGAGAATCCCAACAATCAGAAATACCATCCCAAACCACAACTGTACACAATGACATCATAATCCTGTCTTCAAAATTGGATAAATTTAGCAATGTCTTTAAAGAAATTCTAAATTATGTTAAAAATCATGTTATTACAGATGTTGATTATCACTGTCCTACTAGTCTGTCCCTATTACGCCCTGCAATCACCCCAATCAAATTCACAAAACATAAATCAAAGAAAGTCTTTGATTAAACTTATCTCCCTCCCTGATGTTGACTTTATTGAAATTCCAAACCGTCCCATTTATGTTTCCCAGCCCGATACCCCATCCGTTTCATAAATACATGTATTTTTTTTACTATAAATCTTTTATATTATACTGTGATAAATTCTTTTTCTAAAACCCCCACCAATAGTCTGTGGGCATCACCACTGTTCGGGGGTCCATTTACGAAATGGAGCATCTGCGGACACCGTGCCGTGTCCGAACCTTTCCGATCTCGCATGATACACTTTTAATTAGTCCGTGGACAGCGCACTTCTATGCAGACATCCCTGCACATGCATCCGTCCTCTCCCGCTTGCAGAGGTTCACGCACATCCGTCAACTTTGCGGACTTCCCTGGATGTCATGTGACCGCACCCGTGCAGCATGCCAGTGTGTCCGCGGACGGTGTCCGTGACCGCAGACAGTTTGAAACCACATTTTTGGCCAATCTCCGATGTTTCAAGGTGAACGTTTCCCTTCCAGAGCTCATAGACCCGCTCTTAGTTCATCCGTCAACTTTCTACAATTTTCAATGCCCATTTCCAACTCTAGTCCGCGGACAGTTGCACGGTCCACAGACAGGTCCTTTGAAGGGACCCATCCATTACTTTCAGTCATTCTCAATCTGGCAATCCAGGAGAGAGCCCCTTAGAGTACCTGCTTATCTGAAACGTGCAACCTGCTCCAATGGCATCTGTCATGGCCATCCTTCCTTCAAAGGGGCCACCACCACCATCACCACCTGGAGAGCCTGGAAAGGGGAACAGGCGCTATGACGCTGAGGAGTATGACCAGGAAGAGGAAGATGAAGTAGAGGAAGTTCCTACCTCCAGCACTCGAGAGAGTCATGGGTGTGATGTTTTTTTTACCACCGTTGGGTGGGGTACGAAAGGCTCTGGGTGCCCAGGTGAAATGCACGGAGTGTGGCATCATACTCATTCGCAGATAAACTGGGCAGTACTCTTTTCGTACCACCTCCATGCGCCCCCACACTAACTCCAACCACCCGGGTGCTCTGAGAAAGACTGTTCCTTTCTCAGGGAGAAGTAGTTATATTCCTCTACATCATCTTCCTTAACCACTCCTGCCACCACACAGGCTACGTCTGTGGGGCCGAGGATCCCACTGCTGCCTCCCAGGCCATACAGAATTCTTTTGATCCTTACCTTTCAAGGGTCACAGTACTCTGTTTGTTTGTATTGCGACACACCACTTTGCAGGGGCCGGGTGCTGTTTTGGAGTGCTTTCGAGGCTGCAGTCAAGGAGTACGAGAAACACTGCCGCACATAGCCTCAGATTTAAGGCATGCCCAACCTCTTCCACATGTCCACCTGCCCCTCCGTATCGGTGGTTGGTGCCCCTTCCATCCTTTCCCTCCCCCCACCTTACCTTCTTGCCTCTCCTACAAAAATAGAAATCCCCCAAAATATAAAAGCCAGAAAGACAAAAAAATAGGTTCCTTTTGGAGACACTTTCACAGTTAAAAAATTGGAAAACAAAAATCAGAGGACCTTTTGCCGTCTGCATAGTCCACGGACAGTATAATAATCCTCTGACTTCTGGAAAATTGCAGGCGCGGAGTGGGGCAATGAAATCAATTAACTTGTTTTTCATTCAAAAATGGTGGCTCTTAAAAGAACCTTTTTTTGAAAAAAGGTTTAGAGGTTTTATATACTGAACTAACAACTGTTCTACTGAACTTAATTATTTTTTCTAACTTTCGCAAAAAGTGCTTCTAATTTCTTTTTCTCTTTTTGCTTTTTGTTTACTACAACTACTAATAAAATACTTCAATGCATAGTTTGTGGTCACAGAAACTGTTTCAATGCATTTTGAAAATGTTCAAGAAAAATCTGATTGCCAACATCAGTCAAATTCACTCCATCTGTTCAAAAAATGTTGACTATATCGAATTTGATGTTTTCATTGTGGAAATAGTCATTCCAACACCCTGCAAAAAAGCACATACAGCTTAGTTTACATTGTGCCTTGCTATCTCAATTTGCGGACAAAATAAATTAGAACGCTTCCAAATTTGTCTTTGTTGTTTCTCAGATAGCGCAATCTTCGAATGTGGACACAGTTCCATTAACTTTGCAAATGTATCCTTCATGGCAAACTGTAGTGAAGTTCCGGTGACATAGCCCATTATTGTCTCCAAAGGGAACTACAATGATGTCCGCATGCTTCAAAGTAACCATATTCTCACAAAACGGGACCAATTCTGCCCACTTCATTCTCAAATTCCATACCAGGAAACCTCAAATTCTTGAAATCCAAGATTCACAGGTAATCCAGACTGCATAACAGTACACCTTTAGCCAATGGACCCAAGAATCGCCCACCAACCAGACACTCTGCTTCCTCAAAGCCATAGCATAGCCATCTTCACTGCACGCAACAAAGATATAATCAACACATGTCTACAAGACTTAACAAATAACCTTTAAACTGTTGTAACAGCCACCACAGGTTTAGCTGCCTACAATACACAAGGTGTAACTTTACACTGACTACTGGTCCTGCCAGTAGAACACCAAAACAAATTAGAATACTAAATATTATCTGCAGAAGCTGCTACTGACGTGTGCAGAATTCTGAAACAAATGAAAGTGCTCCGGATAGATGATGTAAGCATGGTTTCCAACCTCATGTTGACTTTAATTCATCTCAGAATGCAAGAAGTCCTAAGAACCAACTACGAAGAACTGTTGGGAGGAAAACACTTTGTTTTCGGAGACCTCCTACAGTTAACACCAGTAAAAGGTCAACCGATTTTCTAAACATTAGGACACAAACAATGCCGTAACACACTCGGCAGCATTGAAAATGTAAATCTCTGGCAACAATTCACTACAGAGAACTAACTCAAAACATGCGTCATTCTGCAGACCTCACCTATGCTAACATTTTAAAAAGCATTAGAACTCGTCTGCATGCTAAAGATGCAAAATCATCCATCTTAAAAACTAGACTACTCCTTGAGCTATATGGGAAAACCACATCTGCTCCTGATGTCATGGAACAATTAACTTAACAAAATGTAAAATGCAGGTCCTTAATGCCAACCCTTGCAAGCTGTAGTCAATTCAATGTTGAAAAAAGAAATGCAGCCCATACTGCATATCAGCTCCACAGACAAACTAGAAGTGCACAGCATGACACTCCCTATGTGTCAACAAGCAACAGCACGGCTAAATAGCTTAGAAAAATGTATTTCCAACACAGCTGTATTAGAAAATGTATTAACTCTGTGTCTAAACTGCAGAGTAATCCTAAAACGTAACCTTGACGTAGAACTAGGTTTAGTCAATGGAGCCATTGGTACAGTTGTTGGCTTCCAAACATAGCCACATGACCACAACATTCTGTTTGTCGACATCCACTTTGACAAACTTGCAGAAGTTAAAGAAATAGGCTGCACAAAAGCATGTTTCCTTCTTTTCAAAGACATGTGTGTACACAGAGAACAATTCGAATGGATTGTGTTCTCCCACGTATTCCTCATTTTATGATATTTCCATATCCAACTTCAGCTGCTTCGGAAATCTTTTCCAGTAGAGGGCGCTGCGCGTTGATGCCTGTCGACTCGATGTCCCTCGAAGGCCTCTGTCTCGATGTTGATGTCATTGATGTTATAAAGCACACGGAGCGACCGTTGGCTTCAGTTTGGTTTTTCTGCGAAAGCTGTCGCTTCGGATACGGTGCGCTTCGGTTCCCTACGAGAATCTTCAATTAAATAATCTTACGAATGGCATCGGCGCCATCAACTCCGAAATCAGGGTTTAAGAAGTGCCAGGACAGTGGGGGCAAAGATGTCCCTTACGGACCCCCATCGGGTGTGTCTGTGGTGCATGGGTTCCTCTCATGCTACGTTTGACTGTAAGTCCTTCCTAATGATGACGACGAAAGCCCTGAACGAGCGAAGAGGACAATTAAGGGCAGTTAGGTCTCAAAAATCCCTATCGACGATTGCGTCGAAAAACTTCAGACGAGTTGAGAAATATTTCTCCTCGTCGAAAGAAGACAAAAAGATCACGATCATGCATTGGCTCTCACCACTAGTTATCTTCGCATTGTTCAAGAAACGGCACCACAAGTTGCTATCTTTGTCGTCGAGTTCCTCCCCAGAACGGGTAAAGTGTCCAACGAAATCAACCTCTCTGGCTGAGTGGGAGAATTTCAGATAAAAAATGATGAAGGTATTCAAGAATGCGGCCTTGACCTCCGTAAAGACTCATGAAAGCCATGCCTAGGTCGAAAAACTCGGCAAGAGAAAAGATAAGGGCAAAACCCATGCACCCTCAAGCCCGGGAGGCAAGGGAAAAACTCCTTGAGAGCAGTCGAACGATCCAGCGAGTCGAGACAAATCTCCTCCGAGGAAGAAGTCATCGGTGCGATTGGCGCAGAAAGACTCCTTGTCGGGCCCTAAAATTTCCTCGACGCTGCATGCGTTGAAACCGTCGACGAGGTCGCAAATCTCGGCACAGTCATTGAAGCCATTGAGGATTATTGAAAAATCCTACGCACCACTACCAAGAGAGTATGGTTTTGGAACACTTTCTTCTATTTATGAGGATGGGGAACCTGAATCCTTGATCTCAGAGGAATCAAGGATCAAAAATCTACAGGAGTCCCTGCAAAATGCAAATGGACTGGATACATCCCCAAAAATAGAATTTGGGATACCTGATCCTACTGGCCATGCCGATGGTTATTACAGACATTTAATGTCTAGGGTGGTTGGAAAAGACCCACACCAATATATGAGCAGATGTCCTTACAGATATCCTGGATAAAGGACCCCAGAAGGACCCTTTTTTCCCTTTCATGTGAATCTGCAAAGAGGGGTAATTGCCAATTGGGAATTCTACAGTTAATCCCGGCAGTAAATGAAAAAACTAACATCTAAATACAGGGCGTTCAGTAGTGTGACCCTGGTTATCTGATGAAAACACCCTACTCCTGAAAGTTTGTTAGTGCAGGCTGCCACGTCCACCTCAAAACAAAAGGCCTACCCAACCATTGCCCCAGACATATAACGCTTTGGGCAAGAAAGTTTTCTCTGTGGGGAGTATGGCCTTAAAGTCAGTGAGTGCAACATGCACGTTGCCCAGGTTCACTTTCACCCTTTGAGATTGTGTAACAATGGCAGCTGAACATATCCCTGAAGTGGAGGAAAGAGACAGATTTTTGAATCTAGTCAAGGATGGGAAAGACGCAATGTGGGAATCCCTCCATACAGGTTGTGACTCTGTTGACAGTATCAGCAGGTCAATAGTGGCTAGTACAGTAATGCACAGATTTGCCTAGTTACGAAAGTCCAGTTTTGCTCCAAGGTAGCAAGGCTGATGAGAGCCTGGAGAAGCTGCAGAACAAGCAGCAGTCAAATCCCTTGGTACTGCTATTAGGCAGCCACAAAACCGCCCCACCAGGACACCTATTACTCCTCTGCTGGAAGGGGAAGAAGACCGTTGAATCAAAGAGGTCAAAAAAGATTATCCCATGGTGGACGGGGAAGAAGTACTAAGACCACCCAGGCAGGGCAGCAGCTACTTTACCATCAGCCACTGCTTCAGCTTCCTCAAAACCTCTCTGAGGCGTTAATTCACAAGACCCTGGTGGGAGGCAGACTCTCACAGCATCTGAAAGAATGGCAAGGCATTACGTCAGATGCATAGGCATTGGAAACAGTTGCCCAGGGTTACTGCCATACCTTTATAAAACAGCCTCTGAGTCATCCACCGGCAACAGCTCTCTCACAGTTCCAGATTGGCTCCTTATGCAGGAAGCCTTGACCTTACTATAGAAAGTTGCTATAGAACCAGTACCTATAGCAGAGAGGAACAAGGGTTGGTACTCCCTGTAATTCTAATTCCAAAAAAGGACAGAGGATTGAGACCAATTTTGGATTTAAGAGACTTAATTCCTCAGGAAGAACAAGTTCAAAAGGGTTACCCTTTCTCAGATCCTTTAGGCCCCCCAGCTTCCGGACTGGATGGTATCATTGGACATTCAGGATGCTTACTGTCATTTGCCAATCCATCACAAGCACAGACAGTACCTGAGGTGGTTATCAGTTTCGAGTTCTGCCATTTGGGTTGACTTCCGCCCTAGGGTTTTCATCAAGTTGATGGCAGTGGTCGCAGCGTCTACCCCAACCTGGACGATTGGATGATCGAACAGGCCGTGGAACATCTCACCTCCACCTGTCACTCCCTTCACAGACTGGTCTTCTCTCTCAACTTCAAGAAGTCCCACATGATACCATCTCAAAACCTCCAGTTCATTGGAGCAGTCCTAGATGCATCACTGGGGAAAAGGCTCGCCACCAGAAGTGAGGGCTCAAGACATTCAGCAGATGGTCACCAAATTCCTAAGTGTCCACCGTCTCCCGGTCTTCGACTTTCTGTGGTTGCTCTGCCTCATGGCATCCTGCATTTTTCTGGTGCCAGAGGCGTACCTGAGAATGAGATCTCTCCTGTGGGCTCTCAGGACTCAACGGTTTCAATTCTCAGGCAGGAGGTCAGGTCTCCTTCAGGTTCCAAGCACGGTCGCACAGGATCTCCTGTGGTGGGTCTGCGAGGACACCATTCTGAAGGGAGAACCTTTTTGGCATCCATGGCCATAGATAACGGTAGTAACGGACGCCTCACTCACAGGGTAGGGAGCACATGCCAACGATCTGACAATCAGCGGTCGGATTCCATCGGAATCCAAACTTCAGATCAACCTTTTGGTGCTGAGGGCAATCAACTAGCGCTGAAGGCCTTTCTGCCCAGTGTGTGGGGTAGAATGTCCTGATAATGACAAACTATACAGTGGCCATGTACTACCTCAAAAAAAGAGGTCTAGAGTCACTACCACTGTACAGGGAGGCAGTGCAGCTCTGGTTCTGTGCAATTCAAGAAGGAATCTCCCTATGGGCAGTTCACCTGGCCGGAGTGGAGAATACGGCGGTTGACGTTCTGAGCAGGCAGAGCACAGTCTCCCACGAGTGGGAACTAGCTCAGGAAGACCTCCAAGAGATCTTCACCCTTTGGGGAACCCCTCAAGTGGATCTGTTTGCGACAAGTGGCAACTGGAAGTGCGGGTGGTACTGCTCAAGGGAATTTCCCCCAAGATGAGCTCTAGGGGATGCATTTATAGTGGACTCAGAGTTTCCACTCCTGTACGAGTCTCCTGCAGTCCCCGTCATTCCTCAAGTCCTCAGGAGGTTGAGGAAATCCATATTCCTACTAATTGCTCTGGATTGGGCCAGTAGGACATATCTCTCTCTCTCTCCCTCTCCCTCTTCCCCTCCCTCTCCCTCTCCCTCTCCCTCTATCTCTCTCTCCCTCTCTCTCTCCCTCTCGTCTCTTTTCAAGTCCCAGTTTGCGACCTCAACTTGGTGTTGAAATTTCTAATGTGTGCTCCTTTTGAGCCTATCCATTCCTGTCCTTTACGGTTATTAACTTTAAAAACCATCCTTTTATGGGCCATCACATCAGCCTGAAGGGTGAGTAAACTTCAAGCCTTGTCCCACAAGCCTCCTTACACAGTCTTGTATAAGGACAGAGTGGTCCTTAAGGTTAAACCTACCTTCTTACCTAAGATTGTGTCTGAGTTTCATTTAACTTTGAAAATAATTGTACCTTCATTTTATCCTCCTCCTCATCCTAGAAAGGAAGAGGAGAGTTTACACAGGCTTGTTCCAAGGCGTGCACTTAGTTTCTACATTTCCAGGATGTTGAAACTAAGACAAGATGACCAACCTTGTGTAGGCTACACTGAACACAAGTTGGGTATGGCAATCCCGAAACAAACTTTATCAAGATGATCATTTTAGGAATAGCTGAATGCTACAGATTGGCTGGAAACGATCCTCCGGAGGTTCTTAGAGCTCATTTGACCAGAGGCATGGCTACTTCCTCTGCCTTACGGAGGGGCGAGTCCCAATTAAAGATATTTGTGCGGCAGCCACATGGTCGTCCGTACACACTTTCACCAAACACTATAGTTTGGACTCTTCCTCAAGGCGGGAATGTTTATTTGGAAAGAAGACAGTGCTGCATTCTTTGCAAACAGATCTATAAAGGAACTCCTAAATTATCATGAGTCTGAAAATTTGGATTCCCTCCTCCAGGTATGCATATACACTGTTTTGGGAGTTTATCATAAAATAAGGAATACGTGAGATGACACAATCCATTTGAAGAACACGTTACCCATGATAACCTTATTTCAACTGGATGTTCCACCAACGTATTCCTCATTGCCCCTCCCAACCTGCCCCGCAGTAGAGTTTTCCATGTTATTACAGTCTTTGCTCTTTCAGGAGGAGCAACTGCTGAGTGTAGGATATCCTGTAAGAGGATTCAATTCAACACTACAGCTAAGTCAATGCCTAGTCTGGGATACTGAATGGAAACCCTTATTGATGTATCTTTATGTCCAGTTCATGCGTTCTGGATGACTACCCCTATATAACACCCCTCTCTTGGAATCCCCCTGACCCCACTGAGCCAAGAAGTAGTTCTGTTTTGCAAGTTTAAAGGTTTATTTGATAATTTAAACAATATATATATATATATCACGCTTTATAATAAATTAATAATTGAATATCACACTGAATCTGAGCAGTAATCAATAATGGATAGTCTGGCACTAGCACACTTGTGAATAGGAACAGAAGAATAAGGTGGTAGAGAATGCTTTATATAAGTTCAGATGGATGTAATGTTGAATGAAAATGCAATACAGAAAATACTCAATATGATTTCAACAAATCAATGTAATCACTTTTCTCTGGCAATCCCCTCCCCCCTTTATGCAATGCAAGGAAATGGAAGGAAAGCACACAGTTCTCAGAAATGCAATCAAATGTAATTCAGTTCACCCCAGCAAGCTTAGACTACAGAAGTTTGAAACACAGGCCCAAGATGCTTTTATATGTGCTGGCAATGAAGTGAGGAATATGCTGAAAATGCTTTTAATTCCCTCTAGAGGTTCAGGGTGAGTGGTATCTAGTTAATATTAGTCCAGGCTCACTAGCAATGATTCAGGGATGGTTCTTAAGAGGCAAACGAATTTTTAGCAAGGAAAGCAAGGAAGCCGCTGTTTTCACACGTGGAGAAATTTGCAAATCGCGGCAAATTCGCGAGTGCGTTTTTCGCGATTGCGGCAAAAGTGTATGGAATAGGAATGCGGTCCTAGGTTCGTTGAAAAGCCAAGATTCCCAGCTTTCAGAGGAAAGTTACTGCAAGTCTCTAAGACAAACGGTCACGGAGATATGAGCAATATGGTAAAGGTCGTTTTTCAGATTTGAAATTTTAAAATTCAAAGTGACAAGTGACAGCTAGCAGCTAGAAATGACAGGTGACAGTTATGCAAAATGACAAGGTACAACTTCTAGGAGACAGTTCTGGTTAGATTAAAATAGATTGAATTATATTATTTTAACTAAGAGATTGGTTCTGCACAGTTCTGCTAGGTACTCACAATATATTTTAAAATAGAATGGGCCTCGCCATGGATCTGGTCAGGTTTTCTTCACTCGCCACGGATGGTCTCTGCGCACAGCGTCGGGGTCAGCTCTACTCTGCTGGTCTGGTCTGGGTCTCTGGTTCTGATGAGGTCTGTGGGTCCGGATACAGCGGTCTCCGGTTCAGCTGGTCTCTCTCTGGATACAACACTGCTCTCTGGCAAATGGCAAGAGTTCTTGCAAAGAATTCAAACAGCTCGCCTGGCTGTGATAATGGCAATGATTTTAGGCCTGCTAAAGGGGGATTTAGCTTGTAGTTGACCTCTCTGCTACAAATTCTGAAGTAAAGTCTTGGTCTCTGAAGGTGGATAGATTGAAGTCTCTATGTTGGCTCTCTGGAGGTTGATGGAGGTAAAGTATGGATTTTCCCGGCAGAGCGTCCCGCAGCAGATGGAATTGAATGTCCCTTTCTGTCCTGACTGTCTGCTTTTATGTGTTTTTGAAAGTGGGTGGAAAGGCTAGCCTCCTAGGCCCTACCCCTCTCCACTTGTCATTGGCCACTTCATCCTCTTCCCCTTGATTGGGGGAATGAAATGAAGTGTCATCGTGAGGTCTGTTTATGATACAGAGAACCCACCCCTGTCAACTTTACACACAATCTATATTTGATCAAAAAAACATATTTCATAGCTACACAGTGGTTTGAAATTACATGTGCCCATCACATATCACAGGAGGTTTACCCTGTCCAAATCTGCTCTTCCTGGGAGCTTGCATTCAGAAATAGCAACATTTGCACTTTTTAACTGGTTTCGTAATATCGGACATTACCCCAAATTTATACACATGTGCGCAAGGAGTATGGACATTACTTGATGAAGTGTCAGATTTTTAACATGCATACATTTTAAGTAATACCCTCTTAACTGCTAGCTTGCCCCCAGATCATACCACCGGTTCTAAAAACCTCTTAAAATGTGGGCAGAAAAATCACAAGAATTATGGTATCATTTAAATAATTATGACAAGTCCGTACTATGAGTTATTCATCTTTTTCTAAAACCATATTCTGGCTACAGGGGTGTGGTTTCCCCCCAGCACAAGGTTGAATTTCTGGTTTTTCCAGTTCTGCCAAGCCAGCTTGCTCTCACAGGCAGTGCTCCTCCCCTTTCCTTCCAGGAGGAAGCCACTTTTATGGCCCCCATAATAAAACATTTGCCTGAGTCAGGACAGGGCTTTGTTCAATTTCCTGCAGAGCCCAGGTAATTCAATCAGAGAAGTGTCATATCCCTTTTGGTGGGAGCCGCAAAAGGCAGCTAGGCCTGGGAACACAGCTGTTGTGCAAGTCTCATCTCCTGTCGGGGGTAGCTGGTGGGCAGAATTCAGTTCCTTAAGCCAGGCCCCAGCTAATGTCACTTTTAGTTACCCAGTTTTCTGCATTCAAATAAAACTAACCATTTTTTACATATGCAGCTAAAATGCTGATTCTAAGTTTAAAACTATGACATTTAAACAATTGCAACCTATGTGACACTCAAAGTAGGTCACTCATTTCTTTTAAACATTTAGATTTTTAGTGTCTTTCAGTGCAAATTTACTTAAACTGCTGAAATCCACAGCTCAGCCAGTCTTGTTATAAACCTTCAAGTCACTTCAGAATATAACTTTACATTGTATCCACCTCTCAGTAAGTCTTTCTTTGGCCTGCTTTGGGTTCATTTATTCAGTTTTACACAAATGTCTGGTGTTGTTTTAAAACGCCGGCTTTCTGATAGTGGTGAGTACTGGTAATGCACCCATTTTTGGGATTTAAGAAAATGAATTCCCCACAATTCTAGGTTGCTTTTGGCAATCAGCATTGCCATTCCCAATGGTTTCAGACTATGGTGTGGGTAGTCCAATGGTGGTTTTAGGCAGTGTTCTTCTGTGCCCATAACATCGGCAAGAATGAGTGGCAGCCTATTCTTCATGCATTTCCCTGTGCATTTTCTGGGAAGCTCTGGCCATCATGATGTTTTCCATGTCAGTACTGCACAGTTTTGAGGTAGGGCTCGGATGCATGGATAAAAACATCCCACAATCCTATACACGTAAAAAACAGATCTGAAGCCAACGGTCGCTGCACACACTTTATACCATCGATGACGACATTGAGACGAAGGCCATCGAGTCGACAGGCAATAACGCGCAGCGCCCTCTACTGGAAAATATTTCCGGAGCAGCTCAAGCAGGATATGGAAATATAAGATGAGGAATACATGGGAGGAACATCCAGTCAAAAGAACGTTACCATGGTTAAGTAACTTGTTCATCTCTTGCATATGCTTTCACTATTCACAAATCGCAAGTTGTAACCCTAGATCATGCATTGATTGACATTGGCAGCACAGTCTTTAAAGAAGGTATGAGTTACGTAGCACTTTCATGCCTCTGTACACTCAATGGTCTATTCCTAGTTAACTTTGATGCAAATAAAGTCAACGCTGACATTCCTTTCATCCTAGAATGCAACGCGCTGTGTTCCCTGTACACGTCCCCCACATCTAGATATGTACCCTGTCCCTCAAAAAAGAAAACATTTAAAAACAGAACAAATACAAACAGAAGCTATAGCAGATCTCCCAGCAATACTGCTGAAAAAATAAAGAACTGCTACTCCATCAAATAATACAACCACAAAACTCTCTAGTCCAAAAACAACTGCTCGTCCATCAGAAGGCAAAGAGACAAATGTATTTTCTAAAAAAACAACTACAGGCCCATCAAAGTATACAGAAGAACAACTCTCTGGTCCATTTAAATTCAGCAACAAAACTAGAGTAAATTGCTATGCAATTGTAGCAATCAATCGTCTCTTCTAATTGCCAGCAATTGTTCACAACATTTACTTAAACGGCTCGGGCCAGCTGTGTTTGCAAAAGCTCATCCTTCATAGAAATGCCACAAATAATCCTGACGGCACTTACAATGTCTGTGGTATAAGGCAAGAATTGGACTCATGTACAGGAATGGTCCAATTCACCATAAACACATAGGAAGACCCACACCAATTCCGAATGTACTAGAAACCAAAAACACCCCTATAAATGAAATATTCCAGATTTTATACACGTGGAAACATACATGCCCTCTCTGCAACCATGTTTCACAAGAGCACATCCCTAATGAATGATTTGTGTATGTATCCATACCAAATTGTGAAAATATTCTATTTCACCAGCTTCTGCAAAATGCAAATCATGGCATATTATGCCCCTTTTGCAATTCAGACAATCTTTCCAGCATACAAATAAACTCTCATGGCCAATATGTCATACTAATGCTTCTAAGGTACAATGCGGATTGTACCAAAAATAACTGTAAACTCAGTAGCTTGACACACAGCCAAGTTACTCTTGGCAAGAAAAGCTTCACAACAGTAGGCATAATGTACCACACTGGTGTCACAACCATTTCAGGGCACTATACTGCATGTGTTAAAAAAAGAAGTGGTTGGTTTGAATGTAACAACACTTCATAAGTTACCAGCAAATCTAACAAATGCCTACTTAATATTTCTTCAACCCAAATGTACACACTAAAGTATAGTACAATACAAAGTTAGAATATGCCAATGGGTATCTAACTACATCCATAATACTACAATAGTATTTCTTAAATCCAAGACAGTTAGAATATGGCAATGGGTATCTAACTACACCCATAATACTACAATAGTCATTTCAAAATCCGAGACAGTTAGAATACGCCAATGGGTATCTAACTACTTTAAAAATACATTTCATTGTAATACACTTCAAATATTCCACCACAGGTACTGTTACTGTAAACATACTTGTAAAGTCCAATATATTTAGAATACGCCAACTGGTATCTAACTACTTGAAAAATACACTTAATGACAACACACTTCAAACAAACATCCTATCACACTTACACTCACATAATATATCCATGCTACCACACACAAGTATTCTGTAACATGTCCATTCTTTAAAACTATGTAAATGCCAAAAATTGTATGTAATTACAGTCGTTTTTTAAAATCAACTATGGATTTCTTTACCCAATGATTATTTCATGTCAATACAACAGCAGTGACCCAAACACTAATGTTGTACCAAACATAGTACATAGAATGTATTACTTATGAGGTTTAAAGAAGTACATCTATATGTATAAGTGTATGCAATTAATGATTTTAAACTATCTTGTTTAACAGATTAAACTGTTTTTTTTCACAGAAAAAGAACCAGGGATTCCAGCTTTATTACCATATGCAACTAAGTAACCATACCTATTATTATTATCCGATAAAGATTCCATAAGCAGCATCCTCAATTCTGCTACAATCATAAATACCATATACTTTTCAATTATATCAGTCCACCATGTTACAAATACTATACACTCCCCCTACAGTACCTATAATTACTATACACATATAACTGTGGCTGTGGCCAGTGGCCAGATTCTTGGGGCATGACTTATGGCCCAGTCCCCAAGAATCTGGCCTCTAGCCACAATCACCACAGAAGAATTAAACCATATAACAAGTACGTACAATACACCTTAAATAACACCACTCACCCTGAACCTCCCCACTCCCAATGACGTCCGCAGACATTAAAAATGACTGTGTACTCGGCGGCACCTGCACTGTTTTTTTCACCTATAAAACAGCTCCCTTTCAAATTTCTTCCACTCCCCCACCCTTTCCAGACCCTCTTTTGGCCACAAAATAGCCCCAAATGTTTTTTCCAGACTTTTTTCTCACCACGCTGTCCACGGACAACAGCGACTCTCTGTGGATCCAACATGGCGACCTTTCAAAAATGAGGACGCACCTCACCTTTTTCAACATCCAATCAGCTCAGACTTCTCAGGGCCAATTGGAGAGTGGCCTGGTCTCCGGACTCTGAATCAGGAAATGAGTCTGCAGACCAGACCCAGATATCACACGTTTTTTTTTTTTTAAATCAATTTTATTGGTTTTTACAACAATCAACATTCAACAAAAACTGCAGTAGTTGTCATAACACTTCAGCATCATGTACATATCTTTACATATCTACCGCTTACCCTTTATCCCCCTCCCCCCCAACTCCAGCCTACTCCACTTCGCGTCCCGCTTCTCTTTCCTTTGGGGGAACCTCCCCTTCCGTATTCTCAACAGTTTCCTGGTCGCTTAAGCCATCCTGGGTGGACCCATACAACGTGGCCACTAAGTGTTTCCAGGCCGTCAGGGTTTCTCCTTCCTCCTCCCCTCCCCTCCTTCCCGCTTCATGCCACACTGCCGTTTCGGCTTCGGTCCATTTCTTGAGGTCACTCCACCAAACTTCTACCCTCGGTCTGTTGCATGCCTTCCACCCCATAGCAATTCTGCGCTTGGCGAGTATATATGCCAAGTCCTTAAGCTTATTCACATGTTTCAATTGCCGCGGTCTAGGAAACCCCCCTACCATGCATGACCACACTGATTCCATGTTCAGCTTGATCATATAATCAGTGGGCTACTTCTCCCCAGAACTTCCCAATTTCCGTACATGCCCAAAACATATGTGTAATCCCTGCATTTTCTTCCCTGCATTTGGGGCATGTTTGTCGTCCGGCGTTGTTAACCGTGCTATCCTCTGGGGGGTCATGTATGCCCTGTGGGTTACATATAGCTGTATTTGTTGCAGTTTAGCGTTCCTAGACACTTTTTTGTGGTACACTTGGGTCCTCTCCCATAGCCCGTCGCTCATGAGTTCCCCTGTTTCCTCGGCCCAATCTTGTCTTAATTGGACCACTTCTTTTCCCACCCTGGACATCAGCAACTCATAGATACGAGAAACCTCATGCCCTCCTTCTGCTATATCGTATATCGTTTCTATGGCAGCGTCCGGTTGTTCTTCCAGTATTATTTCAGACCATGTCTCTCTGATCCGCCGTACCATTCTAATATAGGTAATATACTGCCCTACTTGTAGACCCGTTATCTCTGCCAATGCCAGAATTCTTTTACTTCCCCCCTCCTGCCATATGACTCCCATCGTGGCTATCCCCACCGGTTCCCAATGCATACAAATCATTTTCAATAGTTGCACTCCAGTCTCCTCCAGTGAATGCCACTAGCGGCACTTGCGGGGAGCACAGGGTTGGGTTCTCCATGGCCTGACAAGCCCTGCGCCATATCTTCCATCCCAATCCCAGCATACCTGGGCACCCTTTTAGCTCAGATTTGGGCAGCCATATCACTTCTTTCAGATAAAACGGGGCACACTCCGAGCTCAACAATCTGGACTCTGATGTCAAGTCTTCTGTTAGCCATTTGACAACGTATTGCAGTTGACTAGCCAAGTAATAGATCTCAAAATTAGGCAATTTTATTCCCCCTTTATCATACGCGCTCTGTAACTTCCACAAGGCTATTCTGTTCCTAGTTCCATGCAAAATAAAGCCCCTGCATATGCTCTGAAGTTTGACAAAGAAACGCTTTGGTATCATGCATGGTATGTTCCCAAAAAAATGTAATAGCCTAGGCAACACAACCATCTTCAACAACTCCCCCCTCCCCATCATGGCCAAGGGAAGCTTAGTCCAGAACCTCATGCTATTTTCTATGTTCACTATCGCTTTCTCAATGTTGTGTTTATATTCTGCTTCCACTGTGTGATAAATGTCAATCCCCAGGTATCTGAAAGTACTGGTCTCCCATGGTATCTGTAAAACTGGCAGGTGTTCTCGCAGGACCCCTAAATATCTTCCCAGGGGGAATATACAAGATTTCTTGGGATTCACCGCAATGCCAGAGATCAACGCAGATCGCTCCATTACTTCCAGAATATATTGAAGATTTTCCTCAGGGTATCTTAAATATAGTAACATGTCATCTGCATATAATGAGATTAAGTGTGCCACCCCCTCCCCCTTTGTGTAAATCCCGACTTCCTCATATTGCTGTCTCAAGTATATCGCCAAGGGTTCAAATGCTAGGATGTACAGCATAGGGGCCCAAGGGCCTCCTTGTCTGGTGCCCCTACTGAGTTGCCACCGCTCCGAGATGATCGCTCCCGTCTTAACTCTGGCTAGCGGTGAACTGCACACTTTCTTTTTTTACCTACTTTTTTCCCATTTAAAAAAAATAATAATACTCAGCAGATTTACAGCACATTTTGCAAAAGCACGCTTTAGGGACCAAGTCGTCTCTCCTCGTGCAAGTTTGGTGGGATTTTGTCAAGAGTAGGCACAATTTGAGTGGGGTCTCAACATTTGGAGATGACTTATAATTTTCCTGCCTTTTGACGAATTTGAACAAAAGTTCGTCAAGATATGGTTAAATTATAAGACTATTTTTTGTACGTATATTTTGGCACTTTTCAAAAAATGAAACATGGACGGATTTGCAGCAAACCTGTCCAAGGAGCATTGGTAAGGATCCGTAAGCATGGTTTTGCAAATGTCAGTGTATTATTCTTGAAAAGTGTTATAACGTAGGTACAAAAAATAGTGATATATCTTTGGTGACTGAGGTATAGCTAGTGGCCATGACCACGAGGGACAGGCCATGGGGTTAAGGTAGGCATGGCCACCAGGGACCGGCTATGTGGTAAAGTTTTTGGAAATAAATTCTGCTCGTGGCTACGCTGAATGGACGGGATTACAGCAAATATGTATGAGGGGCATCAGTAAGAACTTGAAAGCATGGTTTTGCAAATCTGTCCTCTGTTTTGTTTTTTTGAAAGTGTCAAAATATAAGTACACAATGCAGTGATATAATTTTGGTGCCTCGGCAATGGGCCTGGCCCTCAGAAAGGAGAAATGTAATTTTCTTATTGGGGCATGCAGGATGGCCAGAGCCGTAGGTTTGAATGGGAAAACATATTCTGCTTGCGGCTACAGTGTGAAGTGCCGGACTGCATTACAACAAACATGCGCCACGAGCATCAGCAAGGACCTGAAAGCATGTTTTTACAAATATGTATTGTGTTTTATTCTTCCAAAGTGTCAGAATGTAAATAGAAAAACCTGGCCCTCGGCAAATGCAAGTGTCTACTCTAATTTGCTTATTGGGGAACGCAGCATGGCCAAAGCCATGCCCCATGGATTTTGGAGACTGGCCATGGCTGCAAGCCATGAGCAGTGGCCATTGGACACATTATTAGGGTATAGTGGACACTGAGCTAGGATGGAGGGTAGATGCAGTGAATAATAGGGGTGGTTTGGTGGGGCTGGGGTCATGGTCGAGCCTAATGCCGTAGCCAGTTCAATGATAGTTTGAATTCCCAGCATGTGCTGGTGATAACACCGATAAGTATGCATTGCTTTTGTTGAAGGAGGTTTTCCATATATGTTAAAAGAGGAATTATGAATAAATCATATATGAATAACATCATGAAGCATTTTCACTCATAAAAACCTATGAAATTGACGTTGTCAACGGTACTTTACGGTTAAGATGGGACTTCTCCGCACTTCTCCGCCCCAGCAGTTAGCAAGTGGCTTCTCACCTTGGCCTACTTTAGCCCTTCCCTTCTGGGCTTCCATGAGCACTTTCACATCCGTACTGCCCCTTCTATTTATGCATTTTCTCTCACTGCACAATGCATATATGCATTTCATGTTCTGAACACTCACAAGGCATAGTAGGTTGGTCTCCCCTCCCTTTTATTCTCACTATTTGTTGTACTATTAATTCAATTTTTATCGTGTTGTAATTCATTGTCTACCTTCCCCTGTCCCCACCCTGTTGCCCTGTGGCTGCTTTGAACCAGTTTTGCTAATTGTATAAGCGCCTAACAAGTGACCAATGAATAAATAGCACTATCTACAATTATTTTGTATAAGTAAGGGAAATGCAGATGCAAAAGATTGGTAGACCATTGTTAAGTCAAAGGTGGTGTGTGGAAGTTAAATATGTTGATAGGGTTATATGTAGAGTTTTTTAATGTGATTGGTGAATGGATGTGTGAATGCTCGAAAGCAGTCAATGAGGGAGTGGTGGAAGGGCTGTCCTATGTGATGGTGTGCACGTACCATCCAGGTCTTTAAATGATGCATGGCCTGGAAAGGGACTGCGGAGACCGCAGATAGTTATAAAGGTCCATGGATTATGGTCCTTATTGTATGGCAGAGAAAAGTATTTGGGAGAGAAAATTGTTTGTCCTCTTATTCTTTTCACTTCTATATAATTGTCCATTATTCCCATCAGCATAATACAAAATGCTAATGGAAATATTGGAGAATCTTTAGTCTAACTAGTTTAATGAGAAATGTAAAGTAGATGGAGGCTATAAGATTATTTGTTTTAGTTCTATTTTTTAACTGTGGAATGTGGTTAATAAAATAACCTTTTTTGTGTTTTTTGATTTTGGATTTTTTTGTTTTTTGCACGAGAGACCAGGAAGTAAGGTGGGGATGAGAAATGGGGAACTGGGCACCAGTGAAAGATACAGAGGGGCAGGTCGACAGGGAAAGATGGTGTGTGTGCATTTAATCTAAGGTAAGGGGCAGTGTTTCTCATGCTTCTTGATGGCAACCTCGAAAGCACTTCGAAACTGCTCCCCCCTGCAGAGTGGTGTGTTGCAGTATATACAGACTACTGTTGTCTTGGAAAGATATGGATCAACAGCCTCTTTTATGGCTTGGAACGTAGATGGTGGGATCTTCTGCTCTACAGGAGCAGGCTGTGTGGTGGCAGTATTGGTTGAGGAGGATGAGGTAGAGGAAGACAGTCTACTACTTCCTGAAAAGTGAACAGCCTTTCTCAGTGCATCCCAGTGGTTGGATTTGGTGTGGCGTCGCATGGAGGTGGTCCCGTAGGAGTACTGCCCAGGTTGTCCGCGACTGAGTACAGTTGCACTCAGTGCATTTAACCTCTGTAGCCTTAGCCTTCGTTACACCCACAGCGGTGGTAAAGAATTGCCACACCCTGATTCCCTCTGGGTGCTGGAGGTAGGCATTTCCTCTAGCTCACCTTCCTGGTCTTCTTGATTGTTTTCTGCATCATTGCGCTTTTTCCATTTTGGAGGCCCTCCAGGTGGTGGTGGTGGTGGTGGCTCCTGGGGGCGAGGGATGGCCATGGCTGATCCATTTTTTAAGTTAAATAGCAGTTGTGCTAATATTGTTCCAATCATGTGCTCTCTCCTGGATTGCAGATGGAAAATCAGTAAGAATAGGTCTAGGAGCTGTGCAAGGACAAATTTTCAACCTGAAACTTCCTAGATCAGCTGAAAATGCACGTTCGAACTGTTCACAAAGCACACATCCGTTTGCGAAGTGTGGACACGTTCGACAACATGTCAGCACGTGCGCGTGGTGACGCTGTTGAGGAAGTTTGTGATGACGTCAGACGTCTGAACGTCGGCAAATTGGAAACGGTGCTTAAAAGTTGCAGAAAGTTCATAGAAGTGTTAAATATGTTGATAGGAGGTGGAGAATGGCACAGTTTTTACTTGAAACATTCTAGATTGGCTGAACATGCGGATATATTAGGGGTAATTAGGATATTAGGAAGTTGTAGCACATTAGGGTTCACTTTTAAAAACTAAGGAAATTCATTGAAAAAACTGTGTTAAAGGTACATTAAAACCTATGCAATTCAGTGAAAAAACTTTGTTAAAGGGACGCTATGGTTACAAGTAAAACCGAAAACCCCCAGATATTTGCCAGTTATTGTAAGCTAAGCAACCATAACTCGTGCCACCACCGTGCACTGCTAAGACTAACCCCCAGGACATCAAAGATGACATCACAAATGTGAATGACATCACTGACTACATCACGCATATAGGCCACTTGTTTTTGCTCGCTGACATATCTAGGCCAGGTGTTTCTGTTCACTGACAGTCAGAATATGAAAATTCAAAAGGTGCTATATATATATATATATTTCTGAGGCTTGTGGAATCTGCTTAGATCACATGCTGTGCATAGGCCGACATCTAGTGGAAACTGCAGAGTATTACAGTTTGTTTTTCGAAACTCGAAAATGGGCGTCGACACAGGGCGTGCCAGTAATACTATCCCTAGTGTGACGTCCACTGTACCCAAGATCCCTCACACGTCTAGGATCCTCAGATTGTTTTTTTCCGCCATACTGGTCGGAAGCATCTTGCAGAGTCCCCTGGCCTTAGCCATACTTTTGCTAAAAATTTAAAGAATAATCTATTGACATCCTTCCCCACCCCAACGTCGAACTTCGACAACTCGATGCCGGCTGGAGAAGAATTCGACCGTCGGCTGCTGCACGACAGATTTGGGCCTCGGAAGGCCTGTGGCCTCGGCCCTGCAAGTAGGGAGAGTGGGGGGTGGTACATACTCTAAACTCTTGGTATATAGGTACACCTTATACATTTCCTACACTTAACAGCCCGCTGCATCAAGGTGCGTATGGAGGGTACCCCTTTTCAATTCTGCCCCAAGTGCAATCGCAAATACCCTTGGGTCGACAGGCACGCCACGTGCAATCTCTGCTTGCCGAGGGACCACCCCGAAGCGAACTGCAGAGCGTGTAGTAGGTTTAAACCTAAGACACTTAAGGACCGTTCGACGAAGCGTTGGGCCCACCACGCCAGGCAGGCGGCCATGGCAGTGGAGGGCGCCTTCAGCGACGGCAGCGACGCCGTACTTTCGGACGGCGAGGGCATTAAGGCGTCGAAAGACAGCCGAGCGCAGGACCCCGACCTTGGAAGGTCGTCCGGCAGAGCGGCTATGGGGAAGACCCCCGGCGACACAAGCGCTTCACATACTACACACACTAAACACACTAAGTCCAACCGAAACTCAACGACATCGAATTCTCGGAAAGAGGCACAAACAGAACGGTCCGATTCGGTGTCCTCTGGGCGCTCTCGATCAAGATCGCCGCATGACTCCAGGCAATCATCCACTCTTGCCAAGAGTGCCTCGCTCCCTAGGCTAACAGAAGTTCGATCGTCGGGAGACGAAGATGACTTCCACCCCCAGGCCGCGCTCCAGGAGTCAGAGCCCGCAGTTAAAATCAGCGAGGCCCCACGCTCGAAGGACAGGGACACCACCCCCGATCCTCGACGCCAGGCATCGAAAACCTCCGGAGCCACGAAAGGACAGGGAAAACACTTTTCCACTCACGGGGAGGGGGGAAAACAGCAGAAGAAACAACCTTTGCACTCTTCCACACCTGTGAAACACACCACTCCCCCTAGACAGACAGACAAGACCAGGTCTGCTGATATGTCTAAAACCAGCAAAGCTACGCAAGATAAATCCCATAGACTTGCTGAGAGAGTCATTCCCAGTTCCAAAAAAGGGTCCAGTGAAGACATAGATAGGGTCATGTCAAGAATGTCTTCTTTAGCTGACTTTTATGATAAAAATCCAGAACATTTCCTCTCGTATGACCCACAAGGGGCGACACCCTCAAGCTCTAAGGATCCTATCCCCCCGAATAAAAAACCCCAATGAGGTCAGACCCCTTCGAGGTACTACCATATTCAAGACCATACTCACTGTATCAAGGAGAAGGCTTCCTTTGGTGAGGACCAAGAATTTGGCATGGTAGAAGAGCAAACCGGGACGGGCTACTATGGGGATGATGAGGACCAGGAAGAGGAAGAGGAGGACCCGGAAACATACAGGGTAGACTCCCCGGTAGAGAACGAAGCCCCGGCTACCGACTCCCCGGTCGATAACCAACCCCTCCTAAACGAGGTTCTCGCACGCGCAGCAGAACACTTCCACATTGACACCCACGGTGTCCAGGAGGAGAGGGACTTCGCAGAAGAGTTAGTGGGAGAAAGGAGGCCTGTTGCCCAGAACATCCCTATCCTTAAGTCCATTCAGCGAAGAATAGATCCGTCCCTGGTGAACCCGAACCTCACCAGAACAGTCAATCCCAGGGTTGAAAAACTTTTCAGGGCGACCCAGTCTGACCCTCTCTATATAAGAGGACATCTGAAGCCAGACTCCCTAGTTGTCACCAACACTCGTAAGAGGGCTGGAACACCCTTGTCATCGTCCGAAGCTCCTCCCGACAAGGAGAGCAAAAAACTATACGGTTTCGGCAGGAAAGTAGCCTCAACGTCCGCCTATCAAGCAAGGATTGCAAACTCCACCACCCTGTTGGCCAGTTACAACTGCCATCAGTGGGAAGAAGTCGCGGCACTCATAGCCTCTGCTCCTGAACCTTTAAAGGGCCAATTAGCTCGGATTTCCGCAGAGGGTAGAGCCGTGTCTGGTTGCATTTTGAAAGCAACCTTCGACGCTGCAGACAACGCAGGCAGATTGATAGCGGAAGGCACTGTTATGAAAAGACATGCGTGGTTACGGCAGTCTGGTTTTAAGGCAGAAACCCAGGCATCATTGTTGGACAAACCGGTGGAAACCGATCTGTTGTTTGGTAAGGCGGTCGAAGACGCACTTAAGTATGCCAAGGATGAATACGAAACACTCAAGTCCCTTGGCCAGTTAACCAATAAACCCCCTAACCAGAGAGGGAATAGTAATTTTCGTCGCCCACGCGGACAAAATTCCCAGAAAGGATCTAACTATTCCCAGGGGCAGGGTACACAGTGGAACAACAACCAACAGTCTACCCAGGGGTACGGCAGGGGTAATAAGAGAGGTTGTGGTAGAGGCAGAGGCAGCCCCAACAAGGGAGGCGGCACGCCTCCACCAAAGCAGTGACGTTCAGTTCAGGGTCCCTTCTCACGCAACCCCAGTAGGGGGATGCATTTCCACCTTCACCCAGGCTTGGGAAGGGATCACATCAGGCAGATGGGTGCTGTCAACAGTATCCACAGGATATTGTATAGAACTACTGCAGCGTCCCCGGAACCATCCTCCACGACAAAGAGTACACTCTTTAGAACATCAGAAGATTCTCCTCGAGGAGATCGCCATTCTGCTAGAAAAGGACGCGATAGAACTCGTCCCGGGACACCAGGTCAACAAGGGTATTTATTCAACTTACTTCCTTGTGCCAAAGAAAGATTTGACAATGCGCCCAGTATTGGACTTACGGCCTGCCAACAAGTATGTCAAGCCCCAAAGGTTTCGTATGACCACGCTACAAGAAGTAATCCCCCTCCTAAAAAAGGGGGATTAAATGGCAACCTTGGATATGAAAAATGCTTATTTTCATATTTCCATGTTCTCAGCGCACAGAAAGTTTTTGCGCTTCAAGGTGGACAGTCGACACTTCCAATTCAAGGTACTGCCCTTCGGGATAGCTTCAGCACAAAGGGTATTCACCAAAGTACTGCCGGTGGCGGCTGCACACCTACGCAGGGAGGCAATCCCAGTGTACCCTTATCTGGACGACTGGCTCATAACGGGGGAAACCCCAGGAATTTGCAGGACAAACATTCAAAGGACGATCGACCTCCTCCACGAGTTAGGCTTTTCAATCAACGAGAAGAAGTCAAGCCTGCTGCCAAGCACCTCCAAACAATTCCTAGGAGCAATCCTAGATACCCAGGAGGGGTTGACCTTTCCTTCAGAAGAAAGAATTCGGAATATACTACTGTAAATTCTGCATTATCAGTCCGGTCAACAAATAACGGTACGCAAAGCAATGCGTTTACTGGGCATGATGGTGTCATGTATTTACCTGGTCCCTAACGCGCGCCTGCGCATGCGTCCCATGCAGGAATGGTTGGCGAAACAGTGGTCTCAGGCAAGTGGTCAGTGGGACGATCTAGTGGTTGTTTCACCAACACTGGTACAAAGCCTTCACTAGTGGACAAGAGAGAATCTCGCACAGGGGAAACCCTTTTACGATCCCGAAGTACAGGAAATAGTCACTACAGATGCATGCCTGACGGGGTGGGGAGCTCACCATCTCCACCACACAGCTCAGGGTCTCTGGTCACACTCAGTGGCCAAGAACCACATCAACCTGCTAGAGCTTCTGGCAGAATTCAGAGCGCTTCAGGCGTTCGAGCCCCACCTACTAAACCTGTCAGTGCAGATCCGGACGGACAGCACAACAGCCATGTTCTGCCTGAACAAGCAAGGAGGGACTCGCTCGCCAAATCTGTCCAAGCTTGCCCAGAAAATCTGGATATGGGCACTCAGATGGAACATCTTCCTGTCATCACAACATGTTGCAGGGGAGCTCAATTCCCTAGCGGATGCTCTGAGCAGAGACTCCCTCCCACACAGAGAGGTCGTAGAAGATATCTTCTCTCAGTGGGGTTTCCCCACTATAGACTTATTCGCCACAAGCGAAAACAGACAATGCCCAGGATTTGCATCCAGGTTCCCCCAACCAGACTCCCAGGGGAACGCCCTGTGGATGAACTGGTCAGGGATGTTTGCGTACGCTTTTCCACCAACTCCTCTCATCAGGAAAGTGGTGAACAAGATGAACAGAGAGTCGATGACGCTCATCCTAGTTGCTCCCATGTGGGCAAGACAACCGTGGTTCCCACACCTACGCAGGATGGCGGTGTGCGAGCCCATCAAACTTCCAGCCTGGTACAACCTACTGTCCCAGCACCAAGGTCAAACTGTGCACCAGCAACCCAACTCAATGAACCTGGTAGCATGGCTCCTGAGGTCATACAGTTTGGACATCTCAATTTGCCACAGAGGTGTATGGACATCCTAAAGGAATCTAGGAAACCAAACACAAGGCACTGTTACTTTGACAAGTGGAAGAGGTTCGTTATCTGGTGCCAGAGTAGACAAATCAACCCGGTTGATTGCACTCCTTCCACTATTGTTACATACATGCTCCACCTGCTAGCTGCAGGATTGGTTTTTAACTCACTGAAAGTACACCTGGCAGCCCTGTCGGCTTACACCACTTCCCATAGCAAGGTTTCGTGGTGGAAAGTACCAGTAGTTAAAGCCTTCATGGAAGGAGTAAAGAGACTTCACCCTCCTATTTCTAACCCACCACCAGGGTGGGACCTTAATGTGGTGCTAGCCAAGCTCATGGGCCCCCCCTTTCGAACCCATGCATAAAAGCAGTCTCAAACACCTGACTTATAAAACGGCCTTCTTAGTAGCTATTACTTCTATAAGAAGGGTCAGTGAAATTCAGGCTCTGTCAGTGCAGGATCCCTTCTTTACTGTCCATAAAGACAAACTGGTTTTACGCACACACCCTAGGTTCTCACCTAAATTTATATCTAAATTCCATGTTAACCAGTCCATCGAGCTTCCGGCTTTCTTCCAGAACCCGCAAAGCTCGGCTGAGGTGAAACTACACACCTTAGACGTGCGTAGGGCGGTCCTCTACTATGTAAATAAAACCAGACCGCTAAGCAAAACAGATCAACTGTTTGTCTCCGTAGCTACAGGCAGAGAGGGGGATCGCGTCTCTAAAGGTGCCATCTCAAAGTGGATTATTAACTGTATCCAGCTGTGTTACTCACTCTCTGAAAGAACTCTGCCTTTCACGCCAAGAGCCCACTCTACTAGAGGCATTGGGGCCACTCTGGCTTTCATTGCAAATGTACCCCTTGACACCATTTGCAAAGCAGCTACTTGGAGCTCTATTCATACTTTTACTCAGCATTACTGCATTGACACCCATTCCAAGACAGATACACAAGTGGGACAGGCGGTTCTAAGACACTTATTTGCTCATGACCCTTCTCACATCCCACCTCCTTCTTCAGGTACTGCTCGCTAATCTATGCACAGCATGTGATCTAAGCAGATTCCACAAGCCTCAGAATGGATACATTACTCACCGTAATCGTATTTCTGATGCTTGTATCTGCTTAGATTCACATGCGACCCACCCTTCCTCCTCTCTGAGAGAAGGCGCATGATTGCTTGTAGTCTTACCTTTCTGTCTGTCTGCTTGGATTATCTGTACTCACGCTACTCCTCATGCTACCTCATGTCAGAAAAAATACAATCTGAGGATCCTAGACTCGTGAGGGATCTTGGGTACAGTGGACGTCACACTAGGGATAGTATTACTGGCACGCCCTGTATCGACGCCCATTTTCGAGTTTCGAAAAACAAACTGTAATACTCCGCAGCTTCCACTAGATATCGGCCTATGCACAGCATGTGAATCTAAGCAGATACAAGCATCAGAAATACGATTACGGTGAGTAATGTATCATATATATATATATATATATATATATATATATATATATATATATATATATATATATATATATATACATATATACATATATACATATATATATATATATATATAGACGTTAACCTTGCCGTATTTTCTTAAAGTACTTTCCTTAGGGTTTGGTCTCAGCTCATGGTGTACATACACGGAGCAATAAGAAAGCCTCAAACACACAATTTATTTGTATACATGATGATGAACTTAACTATTAATTACATTTTCTAGTAATGTTTTTCCCCCCTTAATTTGGTTTCCCTGTATGTGCCTCTGATTTGTATGCATTGTGGGTTTTCATATGTACTGTTTTTACTAACACAAGTGTGTAGTAAGTCTTGAATTGTTAGCTATTTATTACATGTTTTACATTACTCAAAACTCTGATAGGTAGCATTCATTATTTTACTATCCAAAATTACCAGATTACAAATACTGTACTTCTACGGTGCATGCTGCAGCCATTGTATTCCTCATCGCCCCGCTCAGCCTACTGCACCGTAGAATTTCCAGATTAAACTTTACGCTGTTTCAAAGTCTGGTACTGTCTGGGACTCACTTGCACTGGTATTTCTGCAAAAGGAAGGCAACGAGCCCTGCACGTGCTATATATACACACCTACAATGACGTAGACCCCGAGATGGAAGCCCTCTATGGACACCGAATCGACGGCATTGATGCACAGCGCACTCTGCCAAATAATTTTTTCCAAAGCGGCTAAAGCTGGAATGGAAGATATCTAAAGACGAGGAATACATGGGAGGAACATCAGGTTGTAAAGAATGTTACATGGCGTAAGTAACTTGTTCATTCGTCTTTGGCCGGAATATATACCCAGCAGACATGTCTACGGTATTTTTTTAAACCTAGTGATACCTGCATCTTCTTGTTTCTGATCGATATTTCCCCAAAACTGACATTGCACTTGGCAATCCCAAAACATGTGCATCAAGTCTGCCTTGCCAGACGCATCTGGGGCACCCTGGGGAAACCGAAGAGGAAAAGCAAGACCTCCTATATTTGGTTAAATATGACCTATGTAAGACCTGTAGTTGTACGAGTTTGTGTCAGGCCTTTCTGGAGATATTCTGCACAAAACAGGAAACTTGAACTAGAATGGAGGATTAAAAACTACCAGGCCAAGAAATTTAAATTCTAACAACAAATTTCCCTCATACAAAAATGAAATCCGAAAGGCCAAAAAGAAATTCTTCGACAACATAATCACCAAAGCCCCCAGCAACCAAAAAGAACTGTTTAAAATCATAAACGAAATGAGAAACCACCCTGGATGCAACAACACACCGATACCTTTACTGAAACTATGCAACAATCTTGCAGACCACTTAGAAAACAAAATCAGCACCATCCAACAGATCATACAAAATGGACCAAGCAATCTCAACATGAAACCCAAACACCCATCTGAGAGCCGCCAGAAGAAACTCTGAAGGTTCCCCCAAATATTAGCAGAGACATTTGTCAAGCATGTAAACAATAGCAACAAAGCAGGCTCCCCCATGGATCCCAGCCCCCCAGATATACAGAAAATCAATCCTCACACAAGGAACACCCATGGATTACTACAGAAACCTTTTCAGCCAATCATTTTCAATAGGGAAAGTACCACAATCTTCCAAATCAGCATACATCAACCCACTTCTCAAAGACACATCGGGCAATGTGGAGGACCTCTCCAACTACAGACCCATCTCCAACATCCCGTACCCTGCGAAACTATTTGAAACATACATCTATTGAATAACATAAGCATTCATAGAAGACCACCTACTGCTGGATTAGGCACAAGTAGGCTTCAGACCAATGAGCGGAACAGAAACGGCACTACTTTCAATCTGGGACGATTTAAAGGAAAATGCAGACTCGGGCAAAAGCACTGCTCTGATACTTCTGGATCTTTCCGCAGTATTTAACACAGTCAACCATGACATCCTCACCGAGAGATTGGCAAAAATAGGAATCACCGATTTAGCCTTACTAGATTAAATCCTTCCTAACAAACAGAACAGAAACCGTATGGATTAAACCTTTCAAACCCACCTCAAGAGAATCCACCTGTGGAGTACCACAAGGATCATCCTTCTCCCCATTGCTTTTCAACATATAATCAAGCTCATTAAAAGACACAGCCTTACATGCTACAACTATGTTGACGACACACAAATAGTCTACAAAATGGAAGAAAACACAACACTGGAGGACTGCCTCCAAGAACTCTATGGCTGGATGAACTTAAACAACCTCAAACTCATCACGGGCAAAACACAAATAAAGATCATATCCAAAAGCGGAGAAAACAATCACTACATCCCATGGTCGATGGAACCAACCTGGGAGTTTTGATGGACAACGAACTAACGCTCGAGCCACAAGTAAACATTATAACCTTGAAATGCTTCTTCCTCCTAAACGCAGTAAAAAGGATCCTACCATTCCTCCCTTTCACCCACAAAACGCTCACCATCTTCGCTCTCATCATGTCCATACTAGACAACGCCAACAGCCCATACCTAGGAATGCCAGAACGACTCTCAAAAAAACTCCAACGCATCAAAAACACTGCGGCCAGACTCCTGCTCAAACTACCGTGAAGAGAACACATTACACCAGAACTGAAAAAGCTACACTGGTTACCAATAAAACAACGAATAAAGTTGAAATCAATAGGCACAACACCCAGAGCAATCCACGGCCAAGGAGCAGAATTCCTAAAGGAGAAAATAAACGTCTACCACCCAACAACACAACCCAGATCAAGCAACGACATCCACCTAGAACCAAAACCATACAACAAAAGGAAATTCGAAGGATCATCCTTCTCTCACCTGGCTCCAATAACCTGTAATGGGCTTCCAAAAAACATACGTAACCCAAGAGATCATCTTCAGTTCAGAAAACTACTCAAAACTTCGCTCTTTGCCCCAGAACCAGAAGGAAATGACCAGGAAGCATATACGCAGTGGGAAAGACAAATCCCAGAGAGGGAACCCATCCTCTCTAACTCACTAACTTATCTTCCCTAACCAGAGGGCGCAGGGAGAATGCCATTTCCGCACACCGCTAAGCCGAAGAGCAAATGTAGGTAGGTTAGGATCCCGCTTGGGAATGGGCAAGGAGAGACCAGGAGACCAGGAAGGCAGGGGAGGACACAATACACACACACACTACTAGTCCACAAGGGAAACATAGGCAGGTATGGACCGCCAACACAGAAATGGGCAGGAAGGGAGCTGAATCCTGTAAACTATACATAGCTAACACCAGGGTGTCCAATAAAGTAGCACAGAGGAAAACTACCACCTTATCATAACTGCCAACGAGACGGATAAACTACAATACCAAACTCGCAGGATAACCATAGATGTGGAGCAAGCAAAGAAATGCACAGACTAAGAAGTCAAGAAAGACCCCCAAAAAACACTAACTCAAACTAGAAAACCTCAACTTTCCACATACACTTCTCACACAGAAACCCATACAACCACTTCTCTGCACAGCAATGCGCATGTACTTCACCACACCACAACAACAGACAAATACCACATAACCTGTTTCCGCAGCACATGGGAACTCTCCGATCCAATAACCGCACTCAAGCTCAGCGCACTGTGAAAACCGAACTGAATCTGCCAACTGGACATCCCAGCTCTCACTCTCCTACTCCCAAAACCCCCTACTAAGCCCCCCACTTCTCCTCTTTCAGATCCGCCAGAGCGCCTGGGGACCACTTCCGGTGGTAACTGTGAGCGGTACAAATACCTTTAACATTAACAACATTGCGTACGTGGATGTATTAACGACCATCCAATATAATGTTTTGTTTAGATGTTTACATTCTTTAATACATTAAGTAGCTCATGATAGGTCTCCTGATCACCCCTGACACCGTTACCAAGATTATAAAAACAACCTCTTGCAGGGACTGTTCATCAAAATTAATTTCATATGTGATGTCATCAGTGATGTCATCAATGACATGTGTGATGTCATCTTGTATGTCCTGGATGTGGCCACCACCATGCACTGCTGAGACTATGGTTGCTTCTCTTACCGTAACTGGCGAATTTCTGTGGTTTTCCGGTTTTACTTGTAACCATAGCGTCCCTTTAAAGTTTTTTCACTGAATTTCATCGGTTTTTATTAGTGCAACTTAACCATAACCTCTCTTTAACAAAGTGTTTTCAATTAATATATATATATAAAACACTTTTACATTCGTCTTGCGTAAGAAAGTGCAAAAATAGTGCAAAGTACATCGAAGCAGTAAATATACACAAAACCAATTTGAGAGCAAAGTACCTTGAACTCTTTCGAAACATTCTCTTGTGTTTTGTTTTGTACACAACACCCTAAAGAAGGACCTATACAGGTCCAAAATGCATTGCCCACTGGTATCTGCCTGTATTGTTCAGTACATTATTGTTTTCCACTATAGCATGTTTACAAGACAATGATTGTGATTGCAACTAGCACATGAATTTTGGTTGAGTCACATATTATGAACATTTCATATAACTGTATAGCTGTTTTCTAGGGTGCATGCCCTGGACCTTTCTTCACTGTAATCACACACCTTGTGCGGGGGTGTTTTTGGGGGCATGCACCATTGAACATTATCCTCAAAACAGAGCATAATTGCAATATTAAGTTATTAACATTACAGAGTTGTGCCCACCCCAACTCACAAATGATCCAAAGCCAGCCATCCATCTATACCTCTCCCCTCCCCCTGAAGCTAGCACCACACCATCTACCAGCCAGACATCAACATTACTAGACACAACTCCTGCACTTCTCCCTCTACCCTCCAGCCCCTTGCACTTATCACCTTGTCATGCACTTGCACGGTAGGATTGTCACAAGGCCAAAATAACAGTTCTTTGTTGTATTTTATGATTTCCCATTCCCTCCCACCCCCATCTTGTCTTGTGGTGCCTGGAAACACCTAGCCAGCCCACAGAATCGCGTCACAGACCACGGTGCTGTTACCGCATTCATTCAAGCCACAACCCTAACCTAAGTTCTGTTTGTCCTCTGTCATTTATTTTATTCCCTCCCGGCCCACACGCATTGTTTCTAACTCGGGTTGTAATTCATCAGTTGCAAGTGATCTTTGGACTCCCAGAATCTGCTGTTATGCCTCTACAAGCGTTTTCCAGTACTTTCAGCAGAGTCAAGTCTCATTTGATGATTTAGACACCACACATATTTAATTCAATTTCTTGATAAGTTCAACAGCCTTATTGCACTGAAAAACATGGCTCTTCAACACATTCAGCCTACAATCTGATCTGCTTTTAGTATAGATTGTAGAACATTTGCCAGTCTCCCATTCACATCTTCCGCATTGGCATCTACTGATTATAGTGTTGAAGCTATATTCTCTGTTTTCTGCTCAGGGGCAGCATCTAAGACATAAAGATGTAATGTTTCTTCCTGTCTGGTATGTTGGACAGCGCTGTCCACACAGAAATTCAACTGAACCTAGGCGCACAATATAGGTGTTTCCTCCAAAAAGGTGTTGCTTCGGGGATCTTCTCCCGAGCAGTCATCCAATGGTTCCTATGCGTCCGCATTGGCTGGGGGACCTGGAGTTGGAATGTAGAGGTTCCATTGTTGATCCCGCAGTGCTCCTCTGCACCTGCTGTGGATGATCACCCCACCCAAACAGTCTGCTATGACTCTGGTTATGTTGTAGTGTACAGCACACAGGTTTCTGCACCCTATTATCCACCACAGTGTGACTGTGCCGCATCCACTGGTCATAGCTTCTCACAGCAGACCTCCTCTTTGTGCACTTCCAGGTCAATCTGCAGTGAGATGAGATGGAACTCTACTTCGACCTTTGTGGCTTTGATTACACTTGATGCTTGCCACATACAAGGGACCCCCTGCAAATGAGCACCATTAATGCCACTGCATGCACAAAGACCTTGCATAAGGTACACAAATGGAGCAGAACAGGGCGCTCTCCCAAGATGATGGCATATTTGACCGAGCCGGCTCCCCCATCAGCTTAACATTATTATTGCATATTGGCACTGAATCCCCATTAGGTCAGGCTGTCCTTCAAAACCTTGTAACAAAGTATGTGATGTTTGTTGTTTATCCTTCCTTTCTATTCAGTTACTGCTCGGCTAGTTACTTATTTTGCTCCAGTTAGGTTTTCTGTTTAGTCGCGTAACTGCTAAGCAAACAGGTGCTTGTCTGAAATGTGTTGTCAACTTCAGTAATTTGTTGTCATTGTTTACATGTTTTATCTTCTTTTCTGATTGCAGCTCAGGGCAGCGTTTATGCTGCTGGAGGTAACAGTGAAGGCCAGTTGGGCCTGGGTCATACAGAAGAAAGAACTGGTTTTCATGAGATTACTTTTTTTACCAATAAGTATAAGATTAAGCAACTGTCTGCTGGATCAAACACGTCGGCAGCACTAACTGGTGAGAGACTTGGCAATAGAGAATTTAATCAGGTGTTTAATGTAATGTAATTGTGTTATTTTATTCTTAAGAAGAATAAACTGCCTGACAAGTGTGCACTTTTAAATATGAATAGACTCAATCTCGATATTCTTTCAGAAATTATTATACAACTTTGCCTCACAACTAATAGCTGTCTGTTTATTATTGAATAAATGATGAATTTGTATTAAGAACAGAGGTTTTTGCTAATAGAACTGATCAAATTCCATTAACAACAATAAAAGATTGCAGGCAGAGATGTAGATTGGACTTGTGATTCAAACGATGGGCTCGTCAAATGCCCATGCTTATACAGAGTTATTGTACCACACTAAAGGTGTTATCAGCCAGATTCCAGTGCAATGTTGACTCAAGCATTTCTGTCCATCGCCTTTTGGTTTTCTTAGTGCATGTTTGAGGTATACCCCAGACAAATGTAGTGCACTGCCTTTCCATTTTTTTGTGCATGTGTGTGTGCCACACAGCACATGATCTAAAGCTCTGCACTGAGCTTACCACTGGCATTGTCCTAACACATCCTCCAGCATTTGAGTATCACATACAGCCCACAGTTTAAGCCCAACAATTCTTTAAGACATGTGGTCCCCGGGGGCGCTTGCAGGCTTGCAACCAAGATGGCTGCTGCCTCCAACCAAGATGGCTGCTGTCTCTTGAGCTACGAGAGACGGTGATGTGAGGAGGAGGTTGCCTGCTGATAATTCCCGGTGTGCTGGTGTGCCAACTGCACGTTTGTGCATCGCAAGATCCTGAGCGGTGGTGGTCTGCTTTTTAGACTAATATGCAGGCTCGCTTTTGATTTACCTGTAGTGCCGTTGTATGGCCGGAGTTGGCACAGGTGCTGCGGTCCGAGGCGACGGCGTTGAGCGGTCCGCTCCAGGCAAGGTGCTGCCCCAGAGAAGTGAGGTGTGGCAGAACGCGATGGGGCTGCTTGCATTGCTGGTGGCCTGCAGGGCACAGGTGAGGCTGTGCCGTGGGAAGATATTGAGCCAGGGGCCTGTGTGAGCCATGGACCCAGACTGCAGTGAAGCAGGCAGCTCTGACGTGCTAAGGAGCCTGGTGTTGCAGGGGGTGTGCTCTCCATGTGGGGCGGATGGCCGCCCTCTGGTATACGCTCAGTTTGGAGATTGATTCTAAAGCGGATGGGCCCATTACACCAGTGGTGCTGGAGTGGAGTGGGCTGCTGACGCCCTGGTGGTATGCTGTTTGCCCTAGAGTGTCCTGCGCAGGCCAGTGAGGATCTGGGGGCCTGACTGATGAGGAAGTGAGGACTGTTGGGGTGCCCTCAGTGTTGGGGATGTGATTCCCCTGGTGAGAGACAACAGTGGGGGGCTGAGAGCTGAGGGTGTGTGGGGCTTTGTTCACTGCTATTACCAGAGTTTCTACGACCTGCTTGGATTCCTAGTTGGCAGGGTTGGAGCTGGAGAGGACGGCTTCTGGCCAGAGCTCACAAGTTAGTGGCACAGTGGTAATCCACCATAGTACCCATGGGGTGCAAGGTGTGTGGAGGTGGGCACCGCCGGTTTGGCGAGGTGGCTGTTTCCTCCCCTTCTTGTCACTGTGGAGTGGCATGTGGTCTTGTCATGATCTCTGCTTCCAAAAGGTCAGGGTTTTCCCAACTCCCTTGGAAGCAGATTCATAACCCAGGTTCCGAGTGCCAGCCAGTCCCAATTGGGACCTTTTGGACCCAGTCCTGGCGCCAGTGGCACCAGGCTCATAAATATGCCCAGTCCCAGCGCTGGAAGCGCCGGGCTCATAATGCTTGGGTGGACTTACCTGCAGCAGACCATGCTGCTTACTTGCCTGCCAGTTGAGCCTCTGATCCTCTTCTGTTTGGAACTACTTTTCCTGTTGGGTGGGGCAGGAGCCACTTCCTAGGTTCAGAACACTGGAACCTCTTCTGGAAAGCAGGAACTCTTTTCTTACCTAGGCGTGGCTGTGGAAGGAGACACCTAAGCACTACAGGAAGCTATTTAAACCACACCCGATGGATGAATCTTGCTTTGCGTTATTCTGCATCCTCTGCAGCAGAACGCTCATCGTGTCTTCTGCATCTGATCCTGGGCCTAAGGAAAAAGGCTTACCATCCTGAATCCAGTCTTCAGCAACACCTATAAAGACAAGAAAGAACAGGTTAGCATTACGGTCTTCAGTGACAGCTCTTCACTTACCCAGGCCATCGGCTATCACCAACGCCTCGCGCTGCATTCTGAAAGACAAAGGCTTACCTACTCTTCGTGCGCTCCGGAGGTCTTCACACTGCATTCCGGCATCTGAAAGACAAAAGCTTACCAACTCTTCGCACGCTCCGGAGGCCTTCGGCGCAGCATCCCGCATCTGAAAGACAAAACAAGGTGTGTTTAAAGACATTGGGGAACTTTAATACTCACGTGCCATTACTCCTTTCCACATCTAACCCAGTGGGTATTCCGGCACCCTGCAGCCGCTCCGAACTTGTACCTGCAAAATAAAAAGACAATTAGAGCGCATCGTGAAGCAGGCAACAAGCGCTTACTTACGTGCTTCCAGGCGCTTCTATTCATCACACGGGCTCCATCTTCAACTCACTTCAGCCCGTCATCCACCATCGCCGGAACCCTGCAAAACAAGAGACATCATTACTAAAGACTTTAAAGACATTAGAATTACTCGAAACTTACCGTTCGTGCAGTAAACGACGGACAGCAGCCCTCTGAAGTCAAGAGGCCTGCTCCCCTTATCCAGTGAAGAAACTGGTTACAGCACCCTGCCCCGAGGCAGATGGAGAGCACGGCGTTCACTTACCTAAGGTGAGAGCGTTAACCTTCGGGGTTCTACAGGAGAAGAGAAAGGGAAGAAGAGAGAGACATTCCATAACCCAGTTCATTAATCCCATATTTTCTATCTGCAGACATCTTACCCTTTGAGTCAAACATACAGTGCACAGGGGTCCAGCCCAAAGAGCCAGCCGTGTGTTACACATCACCTTTGAAGATACGGTATACGCCCAGTCAAGACCGGCGCCTCTACGGGAATCAGGTGAGCGTTACAGGTCTTTCCTGGTGTGGTAGTGCAGGGGTTGGTTGGTCAAAGGCAATAAAAAGCAGGGACCCCTGCAATTCACCCAGAAGGAGGGCCTGGCATTGTGTTAAGGTACTGTGTCGTCATCCCGCCCTGTTGTGACAGAGGAGGGAGCACCGTTGGGGGTGCCCCGAGCAAATCTGCAGATAATGTTGGCCTGACCCCTGAGCTGAGTATAGTGCTGTTCGAGATGAAGAGTGGTTTTGCTTCTATCAACAGCAAGTTAGACGGCATGGCGGACAAAATGGACCGTATGCAGGAGAGTATAAAGAGAGCAGCCGTATCTGGGAGAAAGTAGAGGTTGCTGCCGCTGGAGGAGCTCCAGCGCGAAAGATAGAAGCCCGTTATATCACACAGTTTGTACATGTCCCTTTTTCTAGGCAAGAGGTAAATACTATAAAGCAGACGATCCCTGATATTAGGAAAAACCCAGCAGGATTCTATAAGGAAATTTAATCTGTTTTGAATTCATCTGTTTTTACATTGAGTGACTGTTTCCTGTGATTCTTCCTGTAGACATATGGAAACAGGTTAGAAATATAAATGACTCGCCGATGTTAGACGATACATGGGAGAATTTGATTAAAATTGATAGTGAGAGAAAGGCTGGAGAAAAGCCACCGCAAGTAATGTTGGTCTTACCATCCCGAATAGTAGAGAAATTGAAAACTTTAGTGCCTGAAAAAAGAATAGTTTGGGAAAAATTGACTACTTGTTTACAGGGCAAAGAGGAAGGAGCGACCGATTTTTTAAAATCGGTTTGAAGAAGTATTTGCAGATTTTAGTGGTTAAGATCGAAGTACTGACCCAGGTAAGAAATTGTTTGTTGATAAGTTTGTGCGAGGGTTGTTACCGAAAATCCAAAGTTTTAATAATGACATCTGAAAGTGCACGGCAAGCAAAAACACAAAGTGAAGTATTACCTATGGCCCAATATTATGAGAACAGAGTAAATTCAGAAAAGGACAAGGAACTAAGGGACAAAGGGAATTTGAAAACAAGAGTATTGTTACAGCAACTAGCTAACAATAATAGAGGTGGGGGGAACGCACCGTCCAGAGTCCAATTTGCATTAACGTCCAATATGCAAGGGGGTCCAATAGGGATTAATCAATGTGCCTATTGTAGAGAAGAAGGCCATTGGCGAGCACAGTGCCCACATATACAGAATAGAAATGGGACTTTTCCGAGAAGACAGAATAGAGGTCGTCCGGGAATATAAGGACAGAACAGAAACCAAAAGGCGCCACAATTTCAGGAAAATCAGGGTAATCAGAATCAACAACGAAACAATACAAATGATGGGAATGTTTTTGATAATCAGTCCAATGCATATTACTCTGGCGACTTTACATCTGACAATGTACTGTTCTACTAGGACAGCCCAAGACGGGGGTTGCAGCCAGTACCTATTCCCGTTGACCAGAAAGTGCCCTATGTAGAAATGAAGGTAGGGAAAAGGGAGCACACTTTTTTTTAATGGACCGGGGTCCACAAAAATGTTCAATTGACCATCAGCGGGTTCCAGAAATACTACTGTCAGGGCATACAAATGTCTCAGTAGGGTTCTCAGGTACGCCAGTAATTAGTCCAGTGGCACAACCAGTACCTATAACACAAGGTCCATTCACAGAGTCTTGCCCATTTCTTTTGATGAATAATTGCGGCGAAAATTTGTTGGAATTAAATTTGTTGAAGAAATTGAATGCAGTCATTTATTGTTCTCCTGATGGAGTGTATTTAACAATTTCACCACAAAAGACTCCTGTATCACAATTTGTATCTAAGCCACTACTGACTGAATTGAGTGAAGTACCAGCTTGTATATGGGCAGTGAACGACAATGATGTTGGTTGTTTGAAAGTAGAGCCAGTAAAGATTGTTCTGAAAGAAGGAATTACATTGCCGCGTATTACGCAATATAAAATTTCCACTGAGGGAGAAAAAGAGTTGAAATGCATTGTATCAGATTTAATTAAAAGAAACGTAATTGAAGAAACTTCTGGTGGTATTTGCAGTAGTCCGATTCTTCCTGTCTACATGAAAGGAGGCAATGATATACCTTACCGTTTTATAATTGATTTACGCGGAGTGAATAAAGTGGTTGATCCTCAATTTCCATTAGTCCCGTATGTGACTACAATTTTGACTATGATTCCAGCCTCTGCATCATATTTTAGTGTAATTGATTTGAAAAATGCATTTTTTAGTATCCCAGTGCATCCAGATAGTAGATATGTGTTTGCTTTTACACTAGGAGGACGTTCATTTACATTAACATGAATTCCACAGGGCTACACTGAGAGTCCAAGTATTTACAGTAGAGCATTGAAGGAACAACTAGATATGCTTAAACTACCAACAGGTTGCATATTACTACAGTACATAGATGACTTGCTAATAGCAGCAGACACAGAAGAAATTTGTAAAGAAAGTACAGTTGCATTATTGACACATTTAGGAGTGCATGGACATAAAGCTTTATTCCAGTATTGTCGAAAGGAAGTGGCCTACTTGGGCTACCTCCTTTCGAAAGGAGGGAAGAATATTGACACCAGAAAGAATAGAAAGCATCTCTGATATGCCTATTTGTCAGAATGCACACAATAATGGAGGAGAGGAATCGACACTCTCCCCCGAACCACAGAAGCCGAATGAATTCGACCCTCCACCCGTGGTTGGCACAGGCGCCTGATTATATACACAGGAC
Organism: Ambystoma mexicanum; assembly: GCF_040938575.1. Classification (NCBI taxonomy): domain Eukaryota; kingdom Metazoa; phylum Chordata; class Amphibia; order Caudata; family Ambystomatidae; genus Ambystoma; species Ambystoma mexicanum. The sequence goes on from NC_090939.1 coordinate 520,983,193, forward strand.
ACCATGTGGCAGCCAATGGGGGGAAGAGGAGTTAGGAAGAGGTTGTGGATAGGGTAGGGATGTAGAAACACCGGATAGAGGGTTAGGGAACTCCTAAGGTGGATAGGAAAGGGGAAGCACAGGGAAAAAAACCTCCTTATCTAGTTATTTTACTAAACCAAACACATAGGGTATGCGCTATTAATCTTGCCTCCAGCCTACCTCTAAATCGTATAAACACACCTTAATACGTGTGAACATGTAACAAGATAAACATATAGCAAGCATAGATGAACACCAACAATGGAATTAGATTCCATACATGAAATACATGACACATGGCCCGTTGGGCAAGCTGAAGCAACACTGAACACATATAGCCATAATGTACATGCCCAGACAGGGACACCAGATCACTGTTGTGCCCAAACAGCCCCTAACCCTGAATGTCCTGTACTGTATGTTGCTGATTTAGCAACCCTAAACATTGTCCGCACTCTGCCGTGTGCCTTTAAACACACGAGTATTAAGCATCGAAGTCCTTAACAAGGATTCACTGAAAACACACACTTTGCTGTAAACTCGTAATGTGCCCAGTATTTATCTGAGCTCCGAGCGGCCCCACGTGACCACTCGGAGTATGAAGAAAATGCCGTAACCACTGTCAGCCAGCCCGCCCGCATTCATCCTGCTCCCAGTATTTACCAGCGTAATGTGCCGGTTACTTATCTGAGCTCCGAGCGGCCCCACGGGACCACTCGGAGTCTGAAGAAAATGCCGTAACCACTGTCAGCCAGCCCGCCCGCATTCATCCTGCTCCCAGTATTTACCAGCGTAATGTGCCCGTTACTTATCTGAGCTCCACTCAGAGTCTGAAGAAAACGGTGTAACAACTGCCAGCCAGTCCGCCAGCTTCGTCTTGCACCAAAGTCTTACGGGCTGTAAGGAAAGCTTCGCTCACGTCTCGCTCCGACCGCACCCATCCAGGAACACAAAATAAGCCACACCTGCGGTTACGAGCGTGTTGGCTTTATGCTGCCCTTCATTACTTGCAGCTGGCAACGCGCAGCAACTTGCGCTGAACTACAGGTCCTCCCCGGAATGCTGGGAAATGTAGTTCTCTTTACCAATGCTTTAATAAGCAAACTTAGTTACTCCCCGGCGGCACCAGCCCTTATTCCTGACACTATTCCAAATATGCAGAAAAAAGTCAGGGCTTAATTGGCATGGCTTCATATTGAAGGCAGTGCATCGCTAACTTTTCAATGATCGTGAAACCGATAGTGGCATTGACGAGGAAGGATGTCACCTTACCTCTGCCATGGAACATGAAATGTCAAGACACATTTGACCTGCTCAAAGCTGCATTGTGTTTAGCTCCAGTTTTAGACACACCAAATTACAACAAGAGTTTTAAGTTATTTGTGCATGAAAACAATGGATGTGCTTTGGCTGTTTTGACTCAGGAACACGGGGGGAGAAATAGACCATGCGGCTACTTCTCTTCCACGTTGGATCCTGTTGCATGTGCTTTGCCGCGTTGTTTGCGAGCTGTTGCTGCAGCTGCTGCGGCAGTAAAACAAACCGAGGGAATGGTTTTAGATCACGCTTTAACCGTAATGGTACCTCATTCAGTGGACGTTCATTTAAATAGAACGCAGATGCAACATCTTACATCAGCCAGATTAACAAGGTATGCAATTGTTCTATTTGCGCTGCATATCCAAACTAAGAGATGTTGCGCTTTAAATCCGGCCGAGTTAATGCCTCCTCCAAATGAGAAAGGGGGTGGAAAACAATTCCCCCATGTCCCCCATGATTGCTTAATGGTTGCTGTGCAAGAGACAAAAGGAAGAATTGACCTAACTGACACCCCACAGAAAGAGCCAGATGGAGAACTGTTTTTCGACGGCTCTTGTTTTAAATTACCAGATGGCACATCAACTGCTGCTTATGCCATCACTACACTGAAAACTATTATAGAAAGCAAACAAATCCCATATAACTCAGCACAAGCTGCAGAAATAATAGCGTCAACAAGAGCACCTCAATGTAAACATGTATACTGACAGTCAGTATGCCTTTGGGGTGGTGCACAATTTTGGTCGATTATGGGTTGAAAGGGGTTTCCTGACATCACACAGAACCAAAATTCAACATGGCACTTTGATAGTGAAACTGTTGTCAGCACTTGCGCTTCCCAAGCGATTAGCGATAATGAAATGTGAAGCACATAAAAAAGTAACATGTAATGTAGGAAAGGGAAACACATTTGCAGACAAAATTGCAAAACAAACTGCCACTGATTTACACACAAAAATGTATGTCGAAAGAATAGAAGAAGTACTTTGCATGATAGAAAACGGAATTGAAACAGTTAAGGAGATCTAATCAGAAGCTACTGTAGATGAAATAAAAAATTGGTCTGAGGGTCTAGCAGAATTAGATTCTGAGGGTTGTTGGGTGGACAAGCAAAATAACCGATGGATGTTGCCAAATGCCTATGTGATGGCCATGGTCACTATGGCTTACAGTCCAACACACATATGTGCTAGAAAACTGATTCAACACCTGGATTCTGTATGGCAGAATCCACACATTAGAAAAACTGCTGAAAGATTGGTTCAGAATTGCATGACTTGCTTACAACATAACATTGGAAAGGGAACAGTGACACCAGTAGGTAGTATTGGCCCACCATCTATGTCATTTGAAGTCATCCATTTTGATTTCATAGAAATGTAGAGGTGCCAAAACTATATGTATGTCCTTGTAGTGGTCTGCGCATTCAGCAAATGGGTAGAGGCCTATCCATTGAAAGATTGTACAGCTATGTCGACAGCTAAAGCCATGCTAAAAGAATATTTTCCCCGATTCGGGCTATCCCGTGTTATATGGTCAGACAACGGGCCGCACTTTATTGCGGCCGTGATATTGCAAATTTGCACAGGTCTACAAATTGATAAACTATTCCATTCGGCCAGACACCCGATGAGTGCCAGTTTGGTAGAACGTCAAAACAAGCTGAGTAAAATCTGCACAGGGAGTAATTTGAAATGGCGCAATGCACTACCCCTAGCTTTACTTTGCATGCAAACAGCTGTACAGACGAGGACTGGTCTCTCCCCTTACGAGATAGTGATGGGGAGACCAGCGAATGTCTGTAACGTGCCCGACCAAAACGGTTGAGGGATATTGAATACCCATTACTTATTGATTACTGCCAACAGTTGACTCAAAACTTGCGTTTGATTCATCAGCAGGTGCAGGAGGCTCTTCCTGTCATATATACCACCCCAGGACATTGTCTGCAGCCTGGCGACTGGACTCTGGTGAAAATGTTTGAAAGAAACTCTTTGCTTGCACCGCGCTGGACAGGACCCTTCCAGGTGCTACTGGCCACGCAGACTGCAGTCCGAGTGAATGGCCGCAAGCACTGGATCCACGCAACACACACGAAAAGAGTTTCGTTTCCTTTGCCACATGAGAAAGAGATTGATGATCCTGACGTCGAAAGAAAGACAGCTGTACTTGATCACAAAGATATCATCAACAGTTCCCTGTCAGAAGTACTTCCTAAACCCGAGAAAGGGCCTGGGGAGATTGCAACAAACATTGAAAGGCCAAAGTTGCCTCAACTTGGTCTGACTGCCTACTTATCATCATGCAGTGCATCACAAGTTGGCACTGATTCTGCATCTGGAAATGAGAGCGCATTGTTCATCGATCATACTGTACCTGGAGCTGTAAGGTACAATCTACGTTCACAAAATCGGAAGTGATCAGCTTTTGTTTCGCCTTTGTTCTTAGCTCATGGATGAAACTGGGAACGGAGGCCTAGGGAAAAGGAACGTATAAGCTGTATAAAGTTGAAAGCTCTGACATGCGGTTTCCTGGTGCTACCATTGAAAGTGAAGGTCTTTGCAACCTGGCGCGGACAAGCGGGGGCAAATGGTACCGACACCATAAAATAGATACTTGCTCCTGCCTTTTTGGAGCTCTGTGCAGATTAACATCAACTTGCTATCATCTATAGGCAGGCTAGCCTGGACTGACCTGAACGTTTGTTGCTAATGTGTTTTGCTGTGGAGAACTTTCCCTGACAGACACTGAAAAACCTTTCCTGAGATAAACATCACAGACAATGCCTATATTCGCTCCTGCTCCCTCCTGCGCTGATGCTGTTGATGATATAGAGAATAAGCCTATTCCAAGAAAGACTTGCTTCGGAAAGAATAATATGCTAATGATTATGATACTGCTTTGCATTTTGATTACACTGATCCCAATATTTTGGTATCTAGAAATCGTGCATCCCTTAAACTCTCTCCTGACTGCTACCAATGCTCCTACCATGAGCAGCCCAGTACATGTGCTCTCTTATACTCTCCCTTCACAAGAAGTGAAACAAAGAAAAGGATCTGATAATAATACATTGCTACTGATTATGAATATGACCCATGCTATCTTCAATAGGTCCAATTGTTGCGTTTGTTCCCATTTACCGCAGCACGGGGAAGAGGAATGGGTTGGTATGTACATCCTTTGCCACTTAATACCGCCTGCTATGCATCATTAAGAGCGCTGTTTTTTGGAAAATGGAATGATAGTGTCACTGGTCAATTTGATGGAGCAAACATAAATGAATTTGAAAGATTGATATTGGAACCGTTGGGTTGTTCCGTATTTACAAGCAGAAGCAAAATAAAACCAGTAACAACAAGTCCAGTAGATAGGCTCTCTAGGCCATACCCGTCCCTAATCACCTTTAAAATGGTTCCGGTAGGAAATAACAATGCTGTGCTTCTCTCCTATACTATTAATCATAGACCACTTTCTGTCCCATTTTGCTTACGGAAAAAGGGTTCCTACCCAGTGGGAACATTCACTAGATGCATGAATATTGCTGTACTTGAACAAGAAGAAAAACATTATATATAGGAGGTGCTGTCTATTTTATATGTGGAGATCAGGCCTATCCATGGTTACCTAGAACTTGGGAAGTGACCTGTTATTTAGGTATACTTTTACCTGGTGTATTTCTTTCCAAAACTTCTGAAATAGCAAAATGATCTAGCTCTCGGCCACGACAAGATGATACCGCAGGACAGATTGCTGGGGATATAGCGAAATCATTTATACCATTTTGGGGACAAGCAATAAACTCATGGAATATAAGAAAACTGTCCAGGATGTTAGAAAAAACGATAAGTGGGACAACAGATATACTCTATAATATGAGACTGGAACAAAAAGCAATCAGATTAATTGCACTTCAAAATAGAATGGTGCTTGATATAATTTTGGCTGATCGTGGAGGAGTATGCAAATTGGTGGGGTCGGCGTGCTGTGTATTCGTAAGTGACTCTTCCCCCATGGTATTTGAAGCAATTAAGAAATTGTATGTCCTAAATTCTGAAATTCATGTTCCCATAGGTGGTTGTTATCTGAATATGAGTTCATGGTTTTGGGAACTGCTACGATCACGGGGATGGAAACTAATTGCAATTTTGGTTATGATATTTGGAATCCTCATATTCTGCTGTTGTTGCATACAATGCCTGCCAGTCCTCTGCTCCCAAATTTCAAATGAGTGTGTTCATGCAATTAATACGAAACCTCCTTGCATGTTAAGTGAAGGTGCACGACACGAAAATGAAATAATTAAAGATTTTATGGCAATTAATATTTCTGTTGATGATTATAGCAACATGTGTAGTTCGGAATCTGACACGTGGTCCGATGAAGACGCGATGTATGATATGATATGATATGATAGTTTATTTATATAGCACCTGTACACAATGTGTTTAAAAGCGCTTCAAGGCAAGGGAGGGAACAAGGGAAAATACAATTACATTCTTACAGGCCATGAACAGTAAGGATGTGAAATTAAGTATCGTACTCGGCCTGACGACATTTCAGATAGTGCGAGTGCTAAGACATAGATAAGGAAGGGAGGGGGAGAGTGGGAAGGAAATGGAAACAGACAGGCGACTACCGTACTAGGCCTGACGACATTTCTGGTAGAGCCGGAAGAAAACAAAAGGCGAGGGAGAGGGGTGCAGAAAGGGAGGGGAGGAACACAACAAGCGACTATCGTACTGGGCCTGAAAACGTTTCCGTTAGTGCTGGAGGCAGGGGGGGATAGTAAGGGGATGGAGGAGCGACAGACGAGTTTGCTATCATACTTGGTCCAGGGACAATTCTGATAGAGTAAGTGCATAGAAGAAAGTAAGGGGAGGAGATAAGAAAAGGGAGAGAGGAGGGGAGGGGAGAACAGAGAGTAAGCAGTCAAAAAGAGTGGAGAAGCAAGAGGGGAGAGCGAATACAATTGCAGAAGTCAGTAGTAACACATAATGTTGCAAGCCAGGATACAAGATGAAAGTGGGAACAACATGATTCAGGGCCACCATGAGTACAAGATACAAAGGAAGTCCAGCATGAGAGTTGAGAAAGGGTGACGCACTGTGAATCAATGAAGTCCATAAAAGTAAAATCCAGCATTGGCCACAAGACGGTGATGGTGAAACGAGAATGTATCAGGACAGACTCCTGTGTGCAGGAAGGAGGGGGGCACAAGGGAACAACACGGGGGGACCAGAGAGGGTGGGTATGGCCTGTGGGGGACAGAGGGTGTAAACACATGTTGGTGCATGCTTCTCCAGCATGGGGTCTGGCATGGATTCACATGCTCATGAATATTCCCCGTCGTCAGGCTGGGAATCCTCGGTAAAGAAAAAACCAGTATCAGTTTCGTTTCTGATCTGTCTTTCGTAGTAATAACCAATCACTGGTCTCTGCGTCATACTGACCACAGCCAATGACTGCCCTCTACCTAAGCACCGCCTCTGGCAGCCATCTTCAGATTTTTACCGCACGTTCATGTGTTGGGATCCTCGTGCTATTGCTCTCGAGCGTTAGTGCTATTTTTTTCACGTTTTTTCTCAAAAACTTCATTTTTTCGGTCAAAAGAGCCTCAAGCTCCACCGACTCTCCATCCGATCAACGGGGACCCGTGTCGGATTCGTCTGCGCCCCTCAAGGGTGAAGATTTCGTCGAGCTACGCTTTTGGAGGACTCCAGAAGTTTCTCAGGCCCGGTCATGGCCTAGGAGAAGGGAAGCTCGACGCCCGGAAAGCTGTTCAGGGTCTGCCCTGGGTGCCAGCTGCAGAACGTCTTCAAGGAGGACGAACACTCTTACCTACATGAGGACAAGACGCACGTGGAGAAGGACTGTGCATTTTGCGGCAACATGTCGGAGCGGACCATGAAGGACCGCCATCAACGTCTCGCCAACTGGCTGGAAGGGAAGAGCCCGTCCGGCGAGAAGAAGAGGAAATCAGAGCGGTCTTCTAAGACCTTTGAGGACGCCCCGGCGACGGGGGTCCAACATAAGGCCAAGCACCGCGAGTCCGCTGGCACCGGGAGCGCCGAACGGTCGGGCTCTACGGGCGCCAGGCTGGGTGCACCCTCCCCGGCACCATCAACCACGAGCCAACGCTCTGGGTCGGGTAAGAGGAAGGCCGAGCACCCGGCGAGGCTCCTAGAGAGGCCCCGGTCGAGCTCGAAGGCGGAGGGGGAGCGAGGCACTGTCCCCCCCCTCAAGGATAAGGCGGTGAGCGCACCTAAGGTGGTGAATGCCTTAATCCATCCGGCCAAGCCCTCTATCGAGTCTGTCGCGGCGGCCCTGGCTCAGCCTGTGGAGGCTACACCAGTGGTGGCGACCTCGGGGCTCAGAGTCTCCCTGCCACCTTGGAGGGAGTCCTCTTTTGTGCCCATCGATAGGACCTCCGTGAAACCCCCCGTGGGGAAGAAAAAGGGGGGGCAGGGCGTCGTCGTAGATTCGGCCTCAACCTCGGAGGAGGAGCTCGTCGAAGTCTTAAGCCACGGCCTCGGCGTGGAAGAAGACCGGCCCGTCGGGATGGATCCCGACGCAGGTGACGACGACATCGTCGAGGATACCGACGGGGCCCCTGATCGCCCGTCGGATTCCCCTCTGCCAGCGCCGCGAGACAGCTCGGCGGCCATTTTGTTGGCTATACAGTCCTTATGCTCAGAGATAAGGATGAGACTACCGTTGCCGACGGAACCTCTCCCGTCGGGGGACCCAGAACCGGGACCTTCTGGGGTTCCCCCTACCAAGAAAAGAAGGATCCACCCTCCTCCTCCTTTTCTGCCGTCGCGCCCCTTCCAGCCCTCCTCCCCGTCCGCCCGAGGGGATGATACGGGGACTGACACGGCAGCGACGGGTATGGACGACGAGGATGTACCGTCGTCGCCTCCCACCAGGGCTTCTCCGCCCGACGAGATTGGATCGTTCCACTCCATGATCGCCAGGGCATCCGAGCTTTTCCAACTCTGCCCTGAGGAGAAGAAGAAGGAAGGTTTCCTTTATCAGCGGCGCGAGGCCAAGAGGAAGACGGTCCTCGCAGTGCCTCTATTGGACGACATTTGGGATGAGGGCCTCACCCTCCTCAAGAACCCTTCCACAACGCCAGCTAGAAGAGACCGGTACGAGAAAAAGTACCGAGTCCCGGACACGGCCCCCCTGTGCCTCCGGGCGCAGCCTACCCCGGACTCCGTCGTCTCCGCGGCGGCCAGGAAAAAAGCGGGGGGGGTGCGGCCTCCACATCGACTTCCCCACCGGACGGCGAGGGAAAGAAATTGGACGCTATGGGACGCAGAGTCATCTCGTCTGCAGCGACGACTATTAAAGCTGCCAACGCCTTGGCTATCGTGGCCCGATACGACAGGGAGCTCTGGTACAAACTGGCTCCCCTGCTGGACTTCTTGCCGGACGACAAGAGGGCAGAGGCCCTGGAGATCCTGCAGGAAGGTGAGGTGGCTTCGGACCACGCCATTACCGTTGCGACGGACATCGCCGACACTGGGTTCCGCCAGTTGGGCAACGGCGTTTGCCTTAGGCGGCGTGGATGGCTCAAGGCTACGGACTTCCGTCAAGACGTTCAGACCAGAGTCCTGGACATGCCCTTCGATGGGAACAACCTGTTTGGGAAAACAGTGGACGATTCCCTTCAGGCCATTAAAGCGGACACCGAGACGGCCCGGGCCCTTGGAGTTCTGCAACAACGACGGACGCCCTTTCGGAGCAGCGGGGGCAAGGGCGCCTCCAAAGGTTCCGGCGGCGGTTTCTCCTCCTACCGTCAAGCAGCCCGCTCGTCGTCTCAGGAGGCCTACAGAGGACGAGGCAAGTCTGGCGGACCCCGCCGTCGTCGCCAAGGACAAGGCGGCAAAGCCTCGTCGAAGCAGGATTGAACCGGCCGTGGGGTCGGGCCCCCACCAAAGCACCCCGGTGGGAGGCCGGCTGGCGAGCTTCGTCAGCGTGTGGGAGTCCATCTCCACCGACCGTTGGGTGCTGGACGCCTTGGCCCGGGGCCACGCGCTCGAGTTTCAAAGAAAGTGTCCGCGCGTCCCCCCCGTGGCCAGGAAAGAACTTCACGTCCCTCAACTTCTCATGCGACGTCTGAACAAGTTCATCAAGGCGCAAAAGTTCCGGATGGTCACCCTCCAGCACGTCCTGGGTCAGCTGGAGGAAGGAGACTTCCTGTCGTCGTTGGATTTGGAGGATGCCTACTTCCATATTCCCATCCTGAAGGGGCACCGGAAATTCCTCAGGTTTGTGGTCCAAGGGCGTCATTACTAGTTCAAAGCCCTCCCCTTCGGACTACGGTCGGCACCCAGGGTGTTCACCAAGTGCCTCGCACCGGTGGCGGCGCAGCTGCGCCGCGGAGGGATCCACGTCTACCCCTACCTGGACGACTGGCTCATCCGAGCCAAGACAAGGGAGCTCGCCGTGGTTCACACGGCAAGGACCGTCCAACTTCTCACGGACCTGGGATTCTCCGTGAACTACGCCAAATCTCACCTGGTACCCGCGCAAGACGCTCTGTTTCTGGGAGCGAGGCTCAACACAGTGTCCCTTCTGGCCTCCCCGTCGGAGGAGAGGACCAGGACCATCCTGGGCAAGGTGCAGCAGATGTTGGTGGCCGATGCAGCCAAGGTGAGGTCCATCAAGTCCCTCCTCGGAATGATGTCTTCCTGCATCTACCTCATTCCCATGTGCAGGCTCCGGATGCGCCCGTTGCAGGAGTTCCTGGACGCGCGCTGGATCCAAACGACAGGCAGCTTCGAGGAAAGGATCACACTCGACGAGAGTTTCCGACGAGCGATCCGGTGGTGGGGCATCCGCGCGCATCTGACGGCGGGCATGGACTTCCAGACCCCAGCCCACCAGGAGACAGTGACCACGGATGCCTCCCTGGAAGGGTGGGGAGCGCACACAGAAAATCTGCACGCAAGAGGCCTTTGGCTCCCGACGGAGAAATCCTTACATATCAACGTCCTGGAGCTCCGTGCAGTGTTTTGGGCCCTCAGGTCCTTCCTTCCGTCCCTCAAGGGCAAGGTGGTGAGGATCTTCACCGACAACACCACCACCATGTTTTACATCAGGAAACAGGGCGGAACCAGGTCCCCAGCACTGTCCAAGGAGGCGCAGGACCTGTGGCATTGGGCAGTCGCCCAAGGGATGTTTCTGGTGCCGTTTCATCTGGCAGGGATAAAAAACACCATCGCCGACTCACTCAGCAAGGAGCTGCGCTCGTGCCACGAGTGGGAACTACGGCAGGATCTAGTGGATCACCTCTTCCGACGGTGGGGCACACCCCAGATCGACCTGTTCGCGACGGCGACGAACTCCAAGTGCCGGAGGTTCGCCAGCAGGTTTCCCCAGGCGAGGAGCATGGGCGATGCTTTCTCGTTCCCCTGGGAGGGCCTGTTCCTCTACGCGTTCCCTCCTTTGCCACTGCTAATCCGGCTCGTCAACCAGCTCAAGAGGTCACGGTGCAGGATGATCCTCGTCGCACCTGCGTGGCCGAGGCAGATATGGTTCCCGGACCTTCTGGACTTGTCAGCGTCCCCGCCAATCAAGCTGCCGGTGGACGCGGATCTGCTCTCCAGGGAAGGAGGCGCCATCCTCCACCACGACCCGAAATCGCTGAACTAGCAGGCCTGGCTCCTGCAGCGCTAGAGTTTGGAGGATACGACATACCGGCCCACTGCAGAGAGGTTCTTGCAAAGGCCAGGGCGTCCTCGACTCTTAAATGCTACGGACACAAATGGAAGAGGTTCTCTGTCTGGTGCCACGCACAGAAGATTAACCCTCTACGGATTACGGCTCCCCAAGTACTGCCGTACCTGCTGACGCTGGCCAAAGCTGGACTGGCACACGCGTCCATCAAGATTCATCTTGCTGCGATCTCCCGATACACCAGAACCACGGGGCGGACGTCCTTGTGGTCTCATCGTCTGGTGAAAGAGTTCATGAAGGGACTGTTCAGATCGTTCCCGCCGGTGAAGGCTCCGGCCCCGGCGTGGGAGCTCAACGTGGTGCTGACCAAGCTCATGGGACCTCCGTTCGAGCCTCTGCACTCGGCCCCGTTGAAGTTTCTGTCGTGGAAAACAGCGTTTCTTGTGGCCATCACCTCCGCACGACGGGTGGGAGAGATCCAGGCCCTTTCCTGCAAGGCCCCGTACTTGACTTTTCACGACACGAGGGTAGTGCTCAGGACGCACCCCTCCTTCATGCCCAAGGTACCGTCGGACTTCCACCTCAACAAACCCTTGGTGTTGCCTGTATTCTTCCCGTCGCCTTCGTCGCCGGCTGAGAGGACTTTGCACTCGCTGGATGTGGCTAGAGCGCTGAAGTTCTACGTAGACCGCACGAAGTGTTTTCGGAAGACGTCACAACTCTTTGTGAACTTTGGACCTGTCAATCAGGGGAAGGCTCTCTCGAAGGCTTCCATTTCCAGATGGCTCTGCGGCTGTATCATGTACTGTCACCGGTTGGCAAACCGACCGCTGCCTGGCCGTCTGAGAGCCCATTCCACCAGAGCGATCGCAGCTACCACGGCGTTCCTATCTGGTGTGCCCCTGTTGGACATATGCAGGGCTGCTACGTGGAGGTCGACGCACACCTTCACGAAATTCTACTGCGTCGACCGGGATTCCAGGGAGGAGTCCAGGGTCGGCCAAGCAGTGCTGCGCAACCTGTTCGCCTGAGGTGAGCCTGGTGAGGAGGTAAGATGCTTAATGTTGAGTTTGATGTGATGCTTAATGTTGAGCCTTTGCCACCTCCCGTGGTTGTGCATGTGTGTACTGCTATGTATTCTTTATTCATGAGCATGTGAATCCATGCCAGACCCCATGCTGGAGAAGGAACAAGTTACTTACCTGTAACTGTTGTTCTCCAGCATGGGTCTGGCATGGATTCAAATGCGAACCCTCCCGCCTACCCCTCTGCGGCTCTTCACTTGGTCATACTGCCACTTCACGTGCTTCCAAATCTGAAGATGGCTGCCAGAGGCGGTGCTTAGGTAGAGGGCAGTCATTGGCTGTGGTCAGTATGACGCAGAGACCAGTGATTGGTTATTACTACGAAAGACAGATCAGAAACGAAACTGATACTGGTTTTTTCTTTACCGAGGATTCCCAGCCTGACGACGGGGAATATTCATGAGCATGTGAATCCATGCCAGACCCATGCTGGAGAACAACAGTAACAGGTAAGTAACTTGTTCCTTACCTGCTGTCTTAGCAGGGGGTCGGACCCTGGATCCTCCAGGTCCAAACAGGAATTGCCCTTCTCTTTGGACGCCCGGGTGAGAGACGCCCTTGATCTAAGAGTTAAGAGCAGGAAGGAAGAGGCAGGGCTAAGAAGGTGGGTGGTGCTTCGGCCAGGTGACCTAGATTCACTTACACCTGCTCCCCAGCTGCAAAGGAAAAGAGGCTGGAGTGCTCCTTAAGTAGGGAAAAGAGCGGCAAGCAGGAAGGCACCAGGTGGGCAGGGCTTGCTAAGTGGTGAAAAAGAGCGGCAACCAGGAAGGCACCAGGTGGGCGGGGCTTAGGCCAGGCGACCTAGATCCACTTACACCTGCTCCCCAGCTGCAGAATTTGGTATGGATGATGCTATTGGTGCTATTGGCTTAAGGAACAAAAGGAGGGTTTGTTAGACCAGAAAAGCAACCCTATAGTATGTATAATATGTTGGTCAGAACCCAATCGCATCATGTGACAAACATCTCAATCCTAGAATCGTCAGTGTAACCAAAGGGCGTCCATTTTGTGAAATATTGGCCATTTGCTTCTTCTTTTCTGTCAAAATGCTTTGCAAATGTATTCTATACTTTAGACTTGCACACTGTGCAAGGCCACGGCTTGAACACTGAAATACTAACACAGACAGGAATGTCAAACTGTACAGAAATACATTGTTTTTCTCTCTCACTAAGTCCTTGAAGTCGAGCGGAAGCCGCATCTAATCAGTAGTCCAGGTGCCGGTTTGTCTTGCAAGTGCTGTTTTAAAAGGCAGTTAAACATGAATTATATTCTCCTAGCAGTGCTCCTTCGGGGAGAGTGGTATTTTCTGCTTCAGAACTATCTGACCCTTAGCTCTTGAGCCAGAACACACAGATAACGTAGTAAGGAATGTCTCCCTGCTAAGAACAGAATATCCTTGCCGAGCCAGAGCTCCATGTTCCTCATAACAGAAAGCTGTCTCTGCTGCCTTTGCTAAAATAACTATGTTTAGGCTGAAAGAAGACTTGTCATAACATGTCAAAATTGTCATAATTGTCAATCACTGAACCCTAGCCTGTATAACATGTATGAGGGCAGGTCGAATTGCCTTAACAAAGGATATGTCTAATGTATATATATTGCTGCTTGAGCGCCGTTCTCTCTCTCTCTCGCATCTCACGGTGTTTGGGAACACACGTCGTGAGGTGTTGAGACCCAGTCAGCCGACTGAGAAACCTTTGAAATAAACCAGACTTGTTTGGAAAACGAACCTCGCGTCTGACGTGTCATTATAGTATATGGTTATTGTGCCTTAGTTTCCATATGCAGTATTTATGGCCTAGCAGTTGAATGACGCCACTCGACAGCCGCCAAGTACAGAGGGGTTCCATTGGGAGCAGACTTATACTAATAACTATTTGCGTGTAGTGGTCAGCAGACACCGACCACAGCTATTGAAGGATAATCATGGGGCTTACTTGAAGTCGTTACGGGCAAAAGTAGAGCGTTGACCTTGCTTCCAATTTCCCTTATGGGTAAAGTATCTATCAGTAATTTGAGCCTCCTCCTCCCTTTGTACATCCATGTCGTTGTGGTCACATTATTTTTTTTTTTACTTGTTTATTTTAAACCAGCACACAGATGACATACATTGGCAAACATCAGGCCATGGGTTTGCCTCCAGTTCCATACATGAGCATGCACATGGCTTCTCTCCCCCCCCCCCCTCCCTCAGCTGTCGTCAGGGTCTGGCAGGGCATGAGCTGGCACCAGCCCTTCGCACACCAGTTGAAGGGCCCTTGCGACCAGGCGTGGTTTGTAAGTTAATGCCGGGAAGTTCTGGTCATAGTCTAATACAGGGAGCCAGATGTTCTTGAAGCTATGAAGCATGCCAGCATTGGCCGCAATATGATGAAAAATGTGTTTGACACACATTGTATTTTACAAGAAACTGTAATGGTTTAAGTTGAATTGCTACTTGAATAGTTTATCACTTGAAAAAACGGACAGTATATGTATATGCTGACTGATCATTTGCATAATTAAATGTGAAAAGTAAAAAATGTTTTTGTATTTGTGAATTCCAAGGACAAAAAGTTATGAGTACATTTTGAAATTGGATATTGAATGATTGACAACTATGTTGTACAAGAGCGTGCCCTCTGTCTGCCCTTCAATGACCTTCCCTCAACTTAAATTGGAAGTTTCCAGATGCAGCCCGCTCTGAAGGAATTCCCACAGCACAAATTTGTGATTATGCTATTTTTGTCCTTCCCCTCTTTAATCGTAGAACAATGTGTTGGACCTAGTTTACATCCAATGTATTGTTACCCCCTAACATTCCCGGCGAAGTCTTTAAAACTGTGTGTCTGTGTTTCAGGGTATCTGTGTTATTACCCATGTGGCCGCCCCCACCGTGCCTCTTCTTTACTCCAGTAGTTGGTAGGTGCGTCCCCCTATCTGGTGCTGAATTAGCACCTTCAATACATTATAGAGGAAAATAAAACGTGGCAAGGTCGGCCATGATAGGAAAATGTTGTTGTACATTGCTTTATTTGACAAATTTGCCTTCAGCACACACAATAGATATACATCCTTTCCCATTATAAAAATATTGATAAGCATTAGTATACAGATATTAAAAGAAATGAAAAAGTTTAAATAGTAAGAAACATTACAAATAACTCAATTGCAAATCAAAGAATTCCTACGAAACTATGCACGGTAAATAAACTTTGCAGCGAGGTAAATATCATTAACAAATTGCGAATATTTACACAGTTTTACAGCTTCTGTTACATTACTAACATGAGCCTTATTGAACAATGGAATCAAGTACATGTTTCTCAAGTCAAGGAGGCGGGGACAGAGCAACAGAAAATGGGTAATTCTCTCAGCATATGCACCAAACATGGGACAGACTTCAAATCAGTTTTCCATTCGGAAGAAAAGGACGAAACCTTAAGTACACCACATCTAAATTCCAAAAATAAGGAACGTACGTAGGCTGGTGTAATTATATCCAGATAACTCTCAGGGCCTTGCTCAGTTTTCACACGCAGGTAAGCCAGCCCAGACTTCAAAGACAGGCATAAACCTTTAAGTTGTTCTTGGGTATTACAGTTAGCCAGTATTTTTATTTCGTTTTTTAACTTTCTGTCCTAATCTGCGGATTTCGCCTTATCTCCCAAACCCACGTTATCTAATTGTTGCCTAACAACGGCCACCCAGTGAAGGGAAAGACATCCATGATAATTGACAAGATCAATAAGCTTCCCGATACTTCCCAAGCTCTGAAGCCACCTAGAGTCTGGCCCAGTACTGTACTGGATCACCCCAAACTGTTTCATCAATTCAACCCCACCTCACCACCGCAGTATTATTTTAATACAATTGGGAGATTATTGAAACCATTTAAAGGGGTAACCCCTGTTTCAGTAACATTTTCCACTACTGAGCTCCTGGTACGCTATTAAAAGCGGTCTGCCGATCCACAAAAACCTCATAAACCCGCATTTCTTTAAAAACGTGTATTTCTGGATAATAACTGAAAGACGAAAACACTGGTCAACTGTACTCAACCCTTGCTGGAATCTCGCCTGTAAATGGGAAATAAGATTGTCACTCACCCATTCCTGGAGCTGGGATAAACGCAACTTAGCAGACATTTTCCCTGTGGCCTCAAGCAGAGAGATAGGTCTATAATTTGTAGAATTTTCTCTCCCACATTTCTTGTATATACACAATATTTCTGCACCACGCCATGACACCAGAATTTTATTGAACCTAATCACAACCTGAAATAATATGGGAGCCCAGACTTGTGGTTCTTCCGCAATCAAGTCTGCAGGTACACTATCCGGGCCGGTGCTTTCTTACTCTTTGCATACGCTATCACATTATTGACTGCGGCCATTGAAACATTAATTGGGGAACTACTATAAACCTGGTCACCCAAATCTAAGGCGCCCAGCCCCTTACTGACAGGACCATCAAAAATCACAGCCTCATCATACAAACCACTAAAGTGTGAGTACCAATCATCTGGCGGAATGTGATTCTATTCTCTTTATGCTCTTTTTGGCTCAAGACTAATGACCAAAATTTCTTAGAGTCTATATTTGTCATTGCAAGTGTAAGCTCATCCCATTTGCTTTTTTATAAAACAGCTCTCTCTTTGCCTTTACTCTATTACTATAGGTGTGCCTTTTGTATATTAGCGCCTCCTTATCAGCCTTGCCATTACTAGCAAGATAATCTATTAAATCGCGTTTGAGCTTGAGCAGTCTACACTCATTATCGGACCACTCATCCTCATCCTTTCCTTTCTGGGCAGTATAGTGAACTTTGTAGTGTTATCAGATGCTTAGAATATACCCAGTATCTGACTGTCTGTTAGATCCTTACCAATAAAGCACTCAATAGTTGGTAGCATTTTGTGGTAGATAAGCTGTTTTGTCCCAGTCTTGAATATTTGGTCCCATTTTATAACCTGCTTCTCTGCCTCACTCGAACTTGAGCAGGACCACCTAAGGTCCCAGAAGCAACTCAAGACCTTCCTCTTCGCTTCCGCTTTCTCACTCCCTCTCCCCTGCTGATGCTCCTATCTGCTGTGCTAACTGGTTACCTGGCCACCCACTGAACCTCACAGGCACCAGACTCCTGCACCACCAGTAGCCCCCTGCACTGCCTCCGAGCCACCCACCCACTTAGGGACTGGATCTGCAACCCTACAGTCTCCTGCCTCCCCGCACGTACTTTAGCCACCACCCTGGCAGCACTTACTGCGTTTTTGCCATTGCACCCCCCCGAATCCCCTGGCACTTCTTCTTTTCCCTCCCCCCTCGCACTTGCCCGATCTGAATGACACAAGGCCTAGTAAGATTGTTTTTGTCCTCCCTCTGTCTACCTTTCCTTGTCTTATTTTGCCTAGAAACACTTGTGTACATGTGTGTTATAAATGACTTATCAAATCATATCATTCCCAGAGATCCGGACCGGGACTATGGGCACTGTAACATTACAAGAAGTACCTCTAATTTTGTATTGCAACTGAAGCGGCTTATGGTCACTTGTGTTTAGGCGCATTATAAATTTCATATCATATCCCTACGGTCGATGACACCAAAATCCTCCACAGCTTCCCAATCACCCACCAAGACCAAACCATAACCTAGGTTTTGTTTTGTTTACATGTTGTTAGCCGAGCCGAAAGTCCAAGGTTGGGTGGGGATGCCAACCAATCAGTGGGTCTTGTGAGAATACTAAAGGTGTCTCACCCGCTAGTGCCCTGGGATCTGTCATCCAGGTGGCCAGGACACTGCCATTGCTTTTGGATCCAGTTCCTGGGGGTGGACCATTGGGGGAAGATCACCTGTGTGAGAGGTCTTCAGGGAGTGGGACAACAGATGGCAAGATGCGGCATCCCCTTACCTATAACACCTTTACCCCATCCTAGTAGGATATTTAGGAACTCGACCCCCCTGCATTTCTTCACAACACAAACACTTTCTCACGGATAGCTCGCTATGAGAGAAAACGGACTAACACCCGAGCTGTATACCTGACATGTCCCAATACAATGGTCAGGCAGGATCAGGCAATTATTGACCATCACTCACACACACCTGACTTTCATTACTCTTCCCCACATGGATAAAAGGCGGAGCACGAGAGCACACTCTGAGCAAGGTAAAGTACACAAGGAAGCAGCAGTTGCACAATGGCAGTTTAACACGAGGAGAAAGACGGCAAAACAGAAGTGGATCGCTAGGAGGGAAGTGCGCTTGGCTTTTTCGACAAGGAGCCGTTACTTTAACAAACCCTTGAGAATAGAAAGCATAAGACCAGGAAACGGGGCTGAAGAACCCTGCATTGCGTGTCAGATGTACCCGAGGCTCTCCCGCATCGATAGTCAAGGCTGGGAGAATTGCTTGCCGCCGTGGTACTGTCCTTGGCTCCTACAACAAAGCAGTGCCAGTGAAATCAACACGGCCGGTGAGTTGGGAGACTGATACCAGACCAGTCTGTGTTGAAGCCAAAGTTGCAAGCAGCAACATTGTATGGTGAACACTGAACCGAACAGTGTACGAAACGCATGTGATAACAAACGAGAGTAAAAAGTGAACAGAAGAGTGATTGAACTTGGAAACCAACGATGATGCCCTTGACAGAGTGGTCCGGCACAGTGTGGGTGCTCATTTGAAAGTCTCTGTAGGACATCCAATTGAGAGTTAAGAAAGGTGAAAGATTGGCAAAAGAACTGTACATCAAAGGGGTCCTGCGACGGGTCAAGCAAAATCCTGTGCACAGTCGAATGTCTTCGATGTTGATACTGCCAAGCAAGTTGATGACAAATTGGATAAAGTCAGTCAAGTCCGAAGGAGGGAGACTGATTGAAATGACAGTAGAGAAAGTTGGTCCGAGCCCAGCAAAGGGACACTGATTGAACATTCTGTTGAAACGTATCTGGGCCCGGCTGAGGGGGATCCAGGGTGAATCGTGAGGCACCTGAGAGATTGGATACGTGGAAATCCGACAAGCATTGTGTTAAAGGGGATCTGAGCCTGGCAGAGGGGGATCCTGGGTGAACAGAAAGTCACCAGAGAAATCCAGAACATTGAATTGAGTGGATATGAGCCCGGCAGAGGGTTACCCGGGGTTCATAGGAATACACCCGAAAGGTTTAACATAGTCTCGAAAGGGGATCTGAGCCTGGCTGAGGGGGATCCGAGGTGGATAGTGAATCACCTGAGAAATGGAGTATGTGGGAAAACTTATGAAGAAAGGAACTTCTTGTTTGTTTGTCGCATCAGACCCTCTGAAAGAAGAGAATTTGCAAGGCAAAGAGACTTGGGCACAGAAGGCCCTGATGCTAATGTTTGAACTGCACCCTTGTGCTAGAGAAGCCATAGACTGTGCTAAGCTCGAGTGTACCGCCTTGTCCTGTGCTGAAAACGTTGGGAAGGGAGGCCAACGGCCTGAATATCCTGACATATTATTTCTTGAACACTTCTTTCTTTTTCCATAACATTTTTTCTCACACTATTTGTAGTTGGAGGTAAGGATTGGCAATAGGTTTATTAGTATAGGCCCTTTTATTTTGACAAGACACCACTAGGACTGCGTTATTATTATTTGATGGTCGTAGCCTGCTTGCATCTGTAGATTTAGGATTAGATAGGTGTTTTTCAAAACCCTTTTTGAAGTTCAATAAACACCCTTGAACTATGGTCACTTATGTCTGTCTTACTGTTGATATCATGCCTTCCGTACAGTCTGGGGGGCAACCTGCTATACACTGTTGCATAGACCAGTCCGCTTCCATTTTGTCTTCTATAATCCATACTATACGTACTTGGAGGTAGTTCAAGTCGTATTTTACAGATAAGAGACAGCCAATGAAGTACTAACCCATATGTATTCTATAAGTAGATATGTTACCCTAACCAATCCCTCCCGTCAATACGTTTTACAGTTTGCCACATAGGATGGCATCATAAATGACGCATGTTGGGCTAGAAGACCTCTGTGTAATCAAGTTTGTGTGAGAGTGTGCAAGCATCAGTTTGATGTCTTCCAGTCTTGCCCCGCTTTATTAAATTGAGAATAAAGTAATTCCCTAACATGGGATCTGGCATGGATGCACATGCTCATGAATATTCCCCGTCGTCAGGCTGGGAATCCTCGGTAAAAGAAAAACAGTTTCACTTTCACTTACAAAACTGTATCTCTCCCATAAACCAATCACTGTCCTCTGGGTCATACTGCCCCCAACCAATTAGTCCTCTCCCTAAGCCCCTTCTCTAGCAACCATCTTCAGTTTTTTACTGCATGCATCAGTGTTGGGAGTCCTCGAGTTTTGCTCTGCAAGCTACTTCTAGGTTTTTCCTGTTTTTTTGTGGAAAAAGGTTCTATTTTTGTTCCGAAATAGCCTGTGTGCTCTTCTCCCCATCTGGCGACCGCAGGGATCCGTTGTCGGTGAAGTTCAGCGCCCCTCAAGGGCGAAGATCGTCGAGGTTTCCAGAAGGCCATTGAGACTACTTTGCGCCCTCTGACATAACAGAGGAGAAGAAAGAAGGAAAATCCCTCTTCAAGACCTGCACCAAGTGCAGGCTCCGAAATGTGTTTGTGGTGGACAAGCACCTACAATGCCTCTACTGCCTGCATCCGGACCATAAGGAAGGAGATTGCGAGATATGCTGCGGATTCTTCAAAAAGATGACAAAGGAGAAACACAGTAGACTGGCGGCGTGGGTGAATGCCAAGGCCCTTGCCCTATGCCCCGAGCAGGAGCATGCCTTACCCAAGGCCAGATGGTCCGAGGAGCGGGCTTCTGAGTCCTGTGAGGGCCCGTCATCCATGGGTACCCAACAAAAGGCCAAACACCGCAAGTCCGGGTTCTCCGGGATTGCAGTGGAAGTGGGTCCCACAGCAGACAGGGCGCGATCGACATCAACCTCCGCCTCCATTGCCAGCCGGCAATCGAATTCCTCCTCAAAGAGAAAGTCATTTAACCTCGCTAAGCTGCAGGAGAAGCCAGAGAAGCCGCGGACGGAGGAGAAGGACAAGCTGCATAAGAAGGCCCAGGCGGCACAGGAAAAGTCCTCATGGACTTTAGAGCTAGTAGTGGCTGCTCTTTTGAATGATAAAGGGGGTGAACCGGAGAGGGTAGCCCCACAGCACCAAAGGTACCCCTCCCTCCAAGGCGAGAAGCCGTTGTGGTGACTTTGGCGAGGTCTGCCGGCACTCCGGAGAAGTGAACATCGGCTCAGAACCCGGTTCCAGCCACTGAGGGTGGAAAAAAGAGGGTGCAAGGAGGCCCCACATCAGTCCCATGCTGTGGGCCAAGCCATGGAACAACACACGGTCCACGAGGACGTGCAAGAGGATGACGACAACCAGATGGGGCCGGGGCCTAGTGTTCCGATCACGTCAGTCCCGCAGGGATGTGTCTCTGGACATCCTATCAGCCCTCCACACCTTGGTGTCAGAGACCCAGAAGAAGATGCCACAAGGGTCTGTTCCAACGGTTCCCTAGACCTAGACTTAGAAAAGAAAGCGCCATCCGACACCCCTTTTTCAGCCTCCTGTCAGAATTCGTCAACTCCCGGGCCGTTGAAGACGTAGAGTAGCCGATGAATTGTTCAAACCAATATACCCCTCTGAGTGGGAGAATACACACAAAGGAGTCATTTAGTGGGAAGATGGAACACCAGACAAAGACTGTAGACTGTAGGAAGAAAAAAACAGGCACTGTCAGTATTAACCAAAACTCAAGATTGAGACAGTGTATCACTTAGAGTGAAAACCAACCTTAATGATAGCTGCATGTAGAAAAGTAAGCCCTTTTGTCTTGGTCTGTACTGGCTCTGGAAATAGAGATGGGTATACTTAGACTACTGACAATAGACTGAAGAAACTATGGAAAAGAGCAATACACAATATAGCTTACCTGAGGTGGTTTGTAGGGTTGGTTAAGTCCAAAGGTACTTCCAAAGCTTGCAAAATGATGGAAAAACCAGAAGAAGCCAACTGCCCCGACGGTACTAGGACGCCTAAACCTAGGGTGGCACACAGTCTCCATTCCCAGTTGTGCCACCGAAACCGACGACACAAGGACACCTAGGATAAGGCAAAGAAGGAAGTCTCTAGTCCGTGCGTGCAGGAAGGTCCGTCTCCGTGAGGATTGGGGGTGTGAGGCAGTATATACAAAGGAGAAACAAGTTCGGTAGCAGGTGGACTGCGTCAAGGTACAAGGACGTGAGACGGAGGCAATCCGAAACAGCAGAAGCAAGTTCAGCAACGGGCGGCCTAGAGTGCTGTGCAAACGTGAAGCGAAGCAAGTCCAGGTAAGGCGCTCCAGGTCTTTGAGCGTTGTTGGAAATATATTGATAGTTGAAATCGCTAAGCAAAGGCAATCCAAACAACGTGGCAGAAGTCGGCAACAGTGTAGATCAAACAGTTAACAAAGGACAGAGTGCAGAGTGCAGGCAGTCCGGGGGCAAGGCAAGGTTCGGCAACAAACTATCATAAAGTTCCAAGCAAGAATAACACAAGTACTTCACTAATCAGAAGCGCCGAAATAGGAACTCAATGCGGGTTAAATGCTAGCTGTCATGTGACCTCACTGGGTACCGTGTGACGTGGAAGCTTGCAGAGGACGTCAGTGTCTCCATGGCAATCTCCAACGCTCTATCAGCCGTGATCTTCCCATCAGGAAAACGCGATTCTGATCACGTGCAAACCGTGGTATGGAGTGCAGGGAGATGTGTTTGTTCTCTGCCATGCTTCTTGATTTAGCAATGTTGTGAATTACACTGCGATTCTTGACACTGCGCACTCGCGTCAGGTCCCATCTCCCCTAGCACACCCGGGTACGGGGACGGATACGTCCACAACGATGGACGACAATGTTGTCTGAGCAGGCAGTGGGTGTCTGCAGCCTAGGGAATCCCCACTAGACAAGGTGGGATCGTTCCACTCTGATAGTCAAAGCCTCTGAGCTGTTCCAGCTCGTGCCCAAGGAGACCAGGAAAGAGGGTTTCCTCTACCAGAGGTGCGAGGCCAAGAGGAAGACAATCATGGCGGTACCCCTTCTCGACGACATGTGGGAGTAGGGCCTATCCCTTTTGAAGAATCCTTGCACAGCTCCAGCCAAGCGAGATAGGCTGGAGAAGAAGTACTGGATACCGGAATCTACCCTCAAGTGCCTGAGGTCACAACCATCGCCGGATTTGGTGGTTTTGGCATGCGCGAGGAACCGGTCATCTAACGCGTCCTCGTCGTCTCAGTGCCTCTGGTCAGCAAGGGCAAGAAGTTGGACGCCATGGGAGGTAGATAATCTACACCGCGGTGTCCACCATCAAGACAGCCAACACACTGGCAATCCTAGCCAGATACGCCAGGGAGCTGTAGTACAAGCTGGGGCCTATTCTTGAGTTCCTCCCTGACGACAAGAGGATGGATGCGATCTCCCTTTTCCAGGAGAGAGAGAGTGTCAGATCACGCCATCACAGTGGCGCTGGACGTTGTCGACACAGGGTTCCACCAGATGGGGAACAGTGTCTGCCTTCGTCGCCAGGGCTGGATGAAGGCTAATAATTTCTGTCAGGCAGTCCAAACAAAGGTACTGGACATGCCTTTCGACAGAGATAACCTTTTTCTGGGAAGGCTTTTGACGAATCCTTTCAGGCCATCAAGGCGGATACAGAGACGGCCTGTGCCCTGGCCACCCTCCAACATTACCGCTCTTCCTTTCGTTCTTCCAGAGGAAAGTCGGGCAGGTCGTTGAAATGTTTCTCCTCCTTGTACCATCAGCCTTCCAGATCCACGACCCAGGAAGCACACAGAGGCCGCAAGGCAGGGCACCGACGCCGAAGCAAGCCTGAACTGGCCAAGATGTCGGGCCCCCACCCATGCACCCCGGTGGGCGACCGGCTGACGAGGTTTGTCAGCAAGTGGGTAAAGTTCACCACCAACAGATGGCTACTGAGCGCTCTCGCCCAAGGACATACCCTGGAATTTCAGCACAGGTGTCCGTGGATCCCACCTGTGGCCTGTCAGGAGCAGCACGTCCCTTAGCTCTTGGAGGAAGTATGGGCCATGCTGCAAAAAGGGGTGGTAGAGCTGGTTCCCCAGCGACTCCGGGGCTCCAGAGTCTACACCAGATACTTCTTGGTAAGAAAGAAGACTGAGGGCTGGAGGCCCATTCTAGACCTGCGACGGCTGAACAAGTGCCTCAAGTCTCAGAAATTCAGGATGGTCACGTTGCAGCACATGCTCGGCCAACTGGAAAGAGGGGATTTCTTGACGTTGCTGGACCTGCAGGATGCCTACTTCCACGTCCCCATTCACAGGAAACACTGAACGTTTCTACCTTTTATGGTGCAGGGACAGCACTTACAGTTCAAAGCCCTACACTTCAGCTTGAAGTCGGCCCCCAGAGTGTTCACGAAGTGCCTGGCACTGGTGGTGGCCCATCTGCATCTACAAGGGATACACGTATATCCATACCTCGACGACTGGCTCATTCGGGCCCGCTCGCGAGAGATGGTCGTCGGACACACGGACACGGCCGTCAAGCTACTGACGGATCTGGGATTCTCCATGAATTCTCCAAAGTCCTGCTGGACACCATCGCACCTCTTTTGTTTTCATTGGGTCACTGCCTCTGTGCAGAGAAAAGCAATGGAGCTCTGGTTTTGGCCACTAAGAGAAGGAATCTCTCTGCTGACAGTTCATCTAGCCGGAGAAGAAAACACAGCAATACAGTGAGCAGGCAGAGCACAGGAAGTCCTTCTAGAAATTTTTGCCCTTTGGGGAACCCCCAAAGTGGATCTGTTCTCAACCAATGTTAACAGGAAGTGTGACCTATTCTGCTCCAGGGAATTTCCTCTGAGAGGAGGACTAGGGGACGTGTTCGTGGTGGATTGGGAATTTCCACTTCTGTATGCGTTTCCACCAGTCCCTGTCCTTCCTCATGTCATCAGTAGGCTGAGGAAGTTCCTGATTGCTCCGGATTCGGCCAGGTGAGTGTGCTACCCAGACATTCTAGAGATGGCCATCTACTCTCCTGTTCGTCTTCCCCAAAGAGAGAACTTGTTCGCAAAAGAGGGGGGTGTCCTCCTTCATCCAGAAATCAGTGCTCTGAATCTTCACGCCTGGTTTCTGAAAGGGTAAGATACAAAGATTCGGACCTTCCAGAAGTCGTAATGGAGGTGTTGCTCCGGGCCAGAAGGCCAGCTAAGAAATCTCTGTACCGCTGCCGTTGGAACAGGTTTTGCTGCTGGTGCACGGAAAAGAGTTTTGATCCCTTCACATGTAATACCACTACAGTATTGTCCTCCTTGCTCCATCTGGCACATCTAGGACTTCAGGTCTCCACAGTAAAGGGATACTTGCTGACACTTTCTATTTTCAAGTGCTCGTCTGATGAGGGTTCATATTTTTAATGCCCCACTGTAATTCAATTCTTGAACGGTTAACAAACATCTTTCCCCCGGCTCCTTATATTGTACAAGTTTGGGATTTGAACTTAATATTAAGACATCTAATGGGGATGCCTTCTGAACCTTTGCATTCTTGCCCTCTTAGAATGCTGTCCCTTTTGACGGCAGTAACATCAGCCCGCAGGGTTAGTGAGCTGCAGGGTCTTTCCCCTAGACCACCATCTACAACCTTTTTTAAAGACATGGTGGTGTTGAGGGTGCGCCCTTCATTCTTACCCAAGGTGGTATCTGAATATCACTTGACACAAAAAATAGAGTTACGTGCCTTTTATCCTCCACCTCTGCCTTCTAAAGAGGAGAAGAGATTGCACCATTTAGACCCTAGAAGGGCCTTACATTTTTACATTTCCAGAATGCCAAAATTAAGGCTGGATGACCATCTCTTTATAGGCTACTCAGGTCATAATTTGGGGCTAGCTGTCACTAAGCAAACCATTTCACGCTGGATAATCCTATACATTTCAGAATGTTATTCAGTAGCCAGCAAAGATTTGCCTGATGGCTTAAGTGCGCATTTCACCCAAGGAGTAGCTACTTCTTCAGATCGTCAAAGACATCTGTAGCGTGGCATCTTGGTCCTCTTTGCATACCTTCAGCAAATGCTATTGTCTGGACTCTGGTCAGGAGGCCAGATTTGGCAAAGCTGTACCTCACTTAATCAGCAATAATTATCTGTGCCCACCTCCTCATGCTGCTATGGGAGTGTATCAAAGATGAGGAACACGTGAATCTATTTGCAGAACAAATTACTTACCACTGGTAATGTTCTTTCGACTGGATGTTCCTTCCGGGTATTCCTCATCCCCTTCCCCTCTTTCAATGTCAGGTTCACCCATTAAAGACTGAGGCAACGGTCGCCACTGGAGCTAATTATACCAGTGTCGACGTCATGGCCGAGGACAGGACAAAGGCCGCTGAGGGCTACAACTCGACGCTGCACAGCGCCCAATACTAGAAAAAACATTTCTGAAGCTCCACGCAGACTTACGAGTCTCAAAGATGAGGAATATGTGGGAGGAACATCCAACCGGATGAAAATTACCAGCGGTAAGTAATTTGTTCTTCTGTTCAAATAAAAAGTAACTTTTACAGTTTCCCACTTATTACAACAGATGTTAGTAAATTGTGGCCACATCTTCTCATATAACAGTTTATTGTATCACTACGTTCATGCCTTGGGTAGGGTCTGACAAAAAACTGACAGTTAGAAAAGGAAACGTATTTGTATGTCCCGGTTCGTTTTGTCCTCCAAATACTACTTGCTCACTGTACTCAAGTTATAGGGGCTCATTATGAGTATGGTGGTGCTGTAAAAATCAGCATTAAAAGAGTTGCCACATTACCACACCGGCATACTACAAGTTAGGCAGTGAAGTTGAGGATTCACCATCAAAAAGCTGCGGGTAAATCTGCCACTTTACTGCCGAAAATCGGCAAAATGTGTGGAATTGCCGCCAGCGGTAATTCTGCCGAAATCCCCATGAAGTCCTACGAACTCCAATAAATGGGGATTAACACTGCCTACCACCACTTGTAATCTGGCGGTAAATCCACCAAACCAAGTTGCTGTAACTGTAATTCAGTTTGTCAGTATTTCATCAGATTTACCTTCGCAATACCGCCAAACTTGTAATGAGACTCATAAACTTAAAACCCAGTTGAGAAAATGTCCCATTTCGAAGGTGAAAGAGGACTATTTGAAAATGTAATGCAAAATAATGCATACATGTGAACGGGAATGTCACTGAAAGGATCTCTTAAGCACATAGCCCAATTCATTGTTTGAGATTATTCCAGAGGTTTACACTAGTGCCTGTTTTCACAATGTCCCATGGTGTCTGATAAAATAGCATAATTCACTTTATCAAATACAGTTGCTATCAGAAATGTGAAGCGAACAGAGAGAAGCACACCTTCCTTCTTTAATTTAAGTATTGTATGAGAGTTTCTGTATGACAATTCATTTTCAAGTGGTACTTAACATATCGTAAAACAATCCCTCTCCACATCTAACAGAATAGAGAGACAAGATAACTTGCCCCGTGCCCTCTGACAAGACACCTGGACACATGAGACCAGGCCCGTAGGTCAAGAGTAATTGTATACTGATGCATTGGTGAAGTTTTATATTGCATACTGTCTTTTACTGTCTTTTACTGTCACTTGACTTGAGATTAATGTTTTGTAGGATTTGCAGGACAACTGGAATGGTATAACATGATGTGTGTGTGTATGTGTGGCCACAAGGGCAAAGTGTTAGTGCAGCCACTAATCATCGATACAGACCGTGTCCGGCCTGGCAGCTCCACCCCGACGAGCCCAGCTGACCCGTCTACCCCACGTTGGCACCACACAGATGTCCACCAATCCTGGAGCAGCTCTTCAATACTTCGCCTATAGTTTAGTCAACACCACCCAATCCTGAGACTATGTGCCCCCTATAGCTTACAGGATGCATGACGTATTTTTGTAATAAATATGACTGTCTTTGCTATTGTCAGACAGAGCGCTCTCGGAGCTTGCAGAGTCCTTTGCATGCCCTATACCAGTTTATAACCCTTTTACTTCACCCGCACTTGGTCCTGGTCTCATTCCCTCCTGGGGTGTGTCCTTTATTGCCTCTCACTGAGGGGGGTTACTGACTTATGGGGGACGCTTGCTTTCAGTGGTGACCCCCGAAGGCGTGATTTGTTTTTTATTGTCCCCTTTTGGCACGAGAAGTTCCAGGTGGCAGTGGAGACGCACGGTGCGCCCGCTCAAGAGAGCTGCCCGCTTATGGCAACTGGTACGCTTAGACGTGTTTTGTTTTGTTTTATTCGTATTTATATAGCGCACAACAGCCCGAGGACATCGTGGCACTTGTTACAGTACAAAGCTTAGTTACTTAGTTACATGGTCATTAGCAGTATATATACAGGTTACAATAAAGTTATATTACATTTGTGTTATACATGGCAGAAGTGGAGGAGCCAGTCCTCCACTTGCTAGTTAAGGAGAGTGGCCTTAAGGTTGTTGCGGAAGACAGAGATGGAAGTTTCAGCTCTAAGGGTGGCAGGGAGTGAGTTCCAGAGTTTCGGTGAAATATAGGAGAAGCCTAGACCTCCCACTGCAGCTCTCTTTATGTGTGGTATGTGTAGCTGGTTGGTGCACTGAGCTCTGGTGGGGCGAGTGGATGTGGTCCTTGATATTGCTTCAGATAGGTATGCTGGAGCGGTTTTGTTGATGCACCTGTGAGTGATGGTGAGGATTTTCAGAGTAATATGGTCTTTGACCTGGAGCCACCAGGCTTCACTTCTGGCGTGGGATATATGGTCTCTTCTAGGGATGCTCATGGCGGCTCTGAGGGCATTGTTTTGTGTGGTTTGCAGTCTGTGATTGTTTTTGGCGGAGGTGCCAGCTAGAAGGGCGTTGCAATAATCGAGTTTGGCTCTTATAGTTGCTCTAGCTATGGCCAAGCGGTTGGGGGTGGATAAGAAGGGTTTAATGGCATTAATGAGTTTGGTTATGAACGCTGATGCAGAGGCTATGGCGCTGACTTGTTTGTTCATCGATAGATTTGCATCAATGTGAACACCTAGAGTCTTGACAGAGGATGATACGGAGATGGTTGAGTTGTCTATGTTGAAGTTGTTGTATTGGGGGCTTAGTTTCTATAATGTGTTAGTCTGGCCCAGGATGAGAATTTCAGTCTTCTCCCCATTAAGACAGAGGCCATTGATTGCCATCCAAGCTTGGATAGTGGCATAGATGTTGTGAAGGGCCGTAGCGTCTTGGTGATAGAGTCCAGATAGGGGTAAAAGTACTTGAGTGTCGTCTGCGTAGTTTGTATATGCAACACCCATGGAGTCAAGTAGGTCGAAGAGGGGTTTTGTGAAGAGGTTATGGAGGGTGGGGGCTGTACAACGTCCTTAGGGAACACCGCAGTTTATAGTGGCAGGATCTGCGTTAGCTGTGTCGGAGTAGACCTTCATGCCTCTTGGTTCAAGGAAGGAAGTGATCCAGGATGCTGCTTGATTAGAGAAATGGGCTGCATGGGTGAGGTGGGTGGTGAGTGTTTGGTGATCTACCAGGTCAAAAGCAGATGATAGATCGAGGAGGAGCAAGGCAGGTTTGCCTTTGTCCATGATCTGTGAGATTTTGATTTTTTAGGTCTAATAAGGCGGATTCTGTTCCATGCCTGACACAGAAGCCAGATTGTCTTTTGCCTAGTATGGAGTTAGCTTCTATGTATGATTGGATCTGGATGTGAGCTGCTTTGTCCAGGATTTTTAGGAGGAACGGGACTGTCTTTATCGGTCTGTAGTTGTTGGGTTTCGCTGGGTCAAGTGTGGCCTTTTTTAGAAGTGGCCGCACACAGGCTTCCTTGAGATTGTTTGGGACAGTTCCTGTTTGGAAAGATGCGTTAATGAAGGCAGTAATCAGGGGTGCTAGGTCATTGGCGCATTCCTTGATGATTTTGGGAGGGCAAATGTCTGCTTTGCAGAGGGATGGTTTGAGGTTTTTGATGAGATTAAGGACCTCAGGTTCAGTGACGTTTCTGAAGGAGAATTGAGCGTGATTGAGATTACTATGCTTGTCTTGTGTAGAGCAGTTGGTTTTTTGGTTTGGGAGGGCTTTGCAGTGGTTTTGGATTTTGTTCTGGAGGAGTTTTATTTTGTTGAGCATGGCGGACTGAATGCTGGCACACCAGTCTTTGTCTTTAGTTATCTCGTCAGCGGTAGCCGAAGGAGTGACTAATTCATTAAAGATTGCGAATAGTTCTTTAGCTTGGGAGTTGGCCTTTGAGATCCTATCATTGAAGGAGTTGGATTTTGCTGCTAAGATGGCTTTTTTTATATTGGAGGGCTATTTGTTTGAAGAGGCTCTTAATTAGATCACTCAGATCCGTTTGCCAGTTTTTAAGCGACTGGCGCTTTTGAGCTCGGAGAGTTTGGAGTTCTTCCGAGAACCAAGAGTTGCAGTGAAATTATTTTTTTTCCTTCTTGCTTTCAAGTGGGCACGCAGTAGGCCAAAAGGGTACGGGTCCCGCTCCAAAAAAACTTTTAGTACCGCTCGCTGGAGCCAGGGGGCGGCCATTGAGTGTGCGGCAGCGCCGCCTGGACGGACCCAGTCCGGAGACTCTCGGATCAAGACGGGCATGTGAGTATTAAGTGCGAGTGATAATAAAAGAAGGGGGAGGGAGCCAGATTATACGAGGTCAGCTAACGGGTACTTTCAACTATTAATACTATTTTCTTTTTCTCCATATGGCCATTAGGATAATAAGGTGAAGAAAGGGAAGATAAAGACTGTAACCTAGCTCTGCAAAGGGGTAGAAGACGGCGCCGCATAGTGCTATCTTGACTAGTACTGGGAATAAGTTGATAAGTGAAAAATAAAAGTAAAGGTGTTTGTGAAAAGGGAGACACGGGTATACATTAGAAACTGCTTTTTCTTCTTCTTTATTCTGGGTGAATCGATATTAGAGAAAGTACTATAACGTCTAAGGGACAAGGGGCGAGAGTTGGGTGAGGGTCAGAGAGCCTGGTCAAGGAAAAAAACGCAGGGCAAGAAAAGGGAGGGTCATTGTTATGTGTTGTATGTTAACAGTTTGTTGAATGTCTGTTCTGTGTTGCATATTCTAAACTATTCATGTTTCAGAAAGTTTTACTGTAAAGAAATGATGTTGAATTAATGGTACTAGAAGGTTCTGTATTATGGTCATCATAAGTGTGACCCGGTAAGACTTAAGACAGTAGTATTGTGAACAAGCGTTTTAACATTTACGAATTGTTAGTGATAAGAAACACACACGCACATGAGTAACAGTGACAGTTACAAATAACACAGGAAGGTGAGGTACGAGAATATAACATGGGGGCAGAAACACCCCTGGTCCACATTTGTAAAAATCTACCGGGTTATGCAGAACGTATAAGAAAATACCATGACCAGTGGTCCCGGAATTAAAAGAAGGGCTACCCCAGGTATGGCGACTTTTGATAAAAGTGTCCTGGACATGGTAGCCACATGTATATTCATAAAATACAAGGGGAAGCAATTTCATAATAGGAGAGAGATACTAGATCTGTGGAGGTTGTTTGAAGAAGTACCTCCACTCAAAAAGAAGGACATAGCGCCCGATCAACCCACCACTACTACCACTCCATTGGCGGCAAATGAAAGTGAAAGTGAAGGAGAAGGTAGGGGAAAAGAAGGGTCAATAGAGTTAACACGGCTGTACCCCCTCCTAAACAAACCAGTGCCTGCCGAGGGGTATAGTGATCCCACGTATGTGCCCACCACTACCCCCGCAGCTGCCCCACGACCCACTGAACCGCCACCATATGAGTGCCCCAGACAGAGTGGACAGCTAAGTACCCCTGCAGTAGACATTGAAAAATTAACAAAAGATTTAGACTCCAGGCTCTCAATGGCCAGAGACGAGTTATCTAGGATAAGAAATATATGTGAACAAAGTGGAACTAGCTTTGCAAGAACAGAACAAACGTCTAGGGCGCAAACGCTCGACAGGTCTTCTGAGGAAGGGTGGCAGAAGGGGGAAATACTATTTAGAATTCAGGAAGAACCAACTAGAATAATAGAATTGGGACCACATGATTTCGAAGAAAACACTGGATAGGAAGGGATGGCCAGTGGGGGAATGGAAGAACTGTGGTGTGACATCGAAGATGATGAGCAGGAAAATGGCAGGCTGGGAGCAGCAGCAGGAGGTAGGTTAGAAAGATTGGATGAGACACCTATGGGAAGAGCAATGGAAGAGAAATGGACGGGGAGGTTAAGGAACAGGATAGGAAGAATGGCCACATTGGGAAGGAAAGGGTCGAAGATGAGTACAGGAAAAGGAGCCAAGAGCAAACTACAGCTCCCATTGATACATAGAGGAGGTGGGAGGCCAACCCTGGGCTCAGATGGACAAAGCAAATGTATTAAAATCCCTGCCCCCACTATCGGGAGGAGCAAGTAAGTGGATATATGCATTTGAGAAGCATACTGCGGGAGTGCCATTAGCGGTAGGTAATGTCAAGAGTTTGCTGGTATCGGCAGTGGGGGACCAAGCAGATAGAGTGTGGGCAAAGGCTGGTTTCCCGGGGGTAACACTGGATTGTGATCGCCATGATGGAGCTTCTTTTAATACAGTACGTGCAAGAGTATGGAATGCCTTGAGAGAAACGTTCCCAGACATACCAGATTTACAGTCAGTGATGCAATGTACCATGAATGATGGGGAAGAGGCTATGGATTTCATTTTTCGAGTGCAGGAGATGTGGAGAGCCGAGACGGGTACGGCCTGGGACAAATCAACATCCCTATTCTACTTTATAATAAAGAGAGGGCTCCCAAAAGAAGTGCAGAAAGCGCTCGATAAAATAGCAGGGATTGAAGTGAAGGTTTGGCCAGAAATTCAAAGCATAATAGTTCACCACTGCAAGAGAATAAAGGAAAGAGAGAAGGAAATTGCACAAAAAAGGTTGGCAGACGAGGCAAAGCTTGTACAAACGAAACTGGTGAAGGTCGCCGCAGCCATAGCAGCACTCCCCCAAGATAGGTAAGGAGAGGAGGAGGAGGGAGTGGTAGCGATACAGGGGAGGATGGCAGCGAATTGGGCAGGCAATGGGCAGACAAATTGGAATGGACAGGAGCAGTACTGAGGACCGCAGTGGCAAGCGTGGGCTCCTCGCGGAGGACGAGGTGGGTACAGAGGACGCAGAGGGGGGGTCAAGGCTATGGGGGGAAATGGCGGATATGGGGGGCAAGGTCCTAGAGGGGGGCAAGGGAACTGTTGGAATTGTGGTAGGTGGGGACACATCTCGCGAGAATGCAGAAGCAGGCCAAATAACATGTACCAAGATGATCAACCTTATGGCCACCCACATCCGGGAAGCCCATATGGATTACCCATGGGAGGGGGACGAGGGCAACAAGAACAAGGGTACCTAGACCAACGAAGGGAACAACCCCATAATGTACAACAGCACCCGCAGAGCCGCGAGCATATGTCATACACACAGGGCAACCATTTTGCTACAACGGCTAATGGTGCACCTGCACCGTATGGTGGAGTGGCAATAGCATCAGGTAATGTCTTCAGCCAAGGGGGGACCACGAGACACCCAGCATAGGACAGCCCACAGTGGATTCGGGAGCTGAGAAATAATGCTTGCGTGAAGGCCGGTTTATGCTATCTAATCGTAAATTGGAGATGCAAGGGTTCTCTGGGGCTGTTGTCAAAGTTCCTTATACAGAAGATTTAGATGTCACCGTAGGGGGAAAGACAGTAAGGACACCCCTATTGTACTTCAAACAGTCCCCAAGTAACTTATTGGGAAGGGACCTTCTCAGTAAACTTAATATGACCATATCCTTCACGGAAAGAGGTATAGTTTGTTCGACTCCAGGGATCTGCCCCATGCGCGTAATGCTGGTGGTGCACGCGCGAGCAACAGCACCAGAAGTGCGCGGCATACCGGTGGACCCTGACATGTTCATTCAAGTGTTAAATACATTGGCACGGGTGGTCCCAGAGTTGAAAAATCTAGAATGGAGAGTGCCTGTGGAGTTCATCTTCCGACCCATAGCAAGCCCAGAGATTGTGCCTGGGACAGTGCTGTCATTAGATTTGCATGCAGTCCAGATCTCAGCCAAAAGAATAGTAGTGATTGCAATGGACATACACGGCTGTGAAAGGCGCACAGTATTGTGCATCAATGCCGACATTGCATTGTGAGATCTATCAGATGAAGACCTTTTTACAGATTCAGAAAGTGATGGGGAAATAATAATGGAAATAGCGATACCATGTGATATCATGATACAGGAAAGACAAGTGCCAGTACAACTAATGGCAGTGGTAGGAGCCCCTCCTTCCTTTTTTGATGATGATATGAAATCAGTGCCCAGTAAGCTGTGGACCATAGGTCCCCACGATGTAGGACTGCTACATGGGGTCACACCAGTTTAAATAAAACTCAAACCAGGAGCAATATTACCCAGGGTAAAACAGTACCCCCTGTCCCGGGAAGCAGAAGAAGGGCTAAAAGACAATCAGTGCATTAATGGCCCAAGGAATAATAGTGCCCTCGAACTCGCCATGTAATACTTGCATTAACCCGATTAAAAAAAGTGAAAGGCGGGGCATGGAGGATGACCCAAGATCTGCGCCCCCTCAGTGATGTCATCCAAAAGGAATTCCCTTTGGTCCCTAATCCAGCATCCATCCTGTGCAGCATCACAAAAAATGTGTCACATTTCACAGTAGTGGATTTGAAAAATGCTTTTTTCTCAATACCACTTGCAGAAGAGTGCAGATATTTAACAGCATTTACATTGGGGGGGAAAAGATACGAGCACTGCAGGTTACCCCAGGGGTACTGCGAAAGCCCCAGCATATTCAACTGCATCCTTCATGAAGATTTAGGGAATATGACAGCAATTCAATACGTGGATGACTTACTCATCTGCGCAAAAAAAGAGGAAGAATGCAGAAAAGACTCCATTGCTCTCTTGGCATTGTTGGCCCACAAAGGCTACAAAGTTGACAGAGGGAAACTGCAGTACTGCCAATGAGAGGTGTTGTATCTGGGACAACTAATGTCACAAGATGGCAAGAAAATAATACCAGACAGAGTAGCTGCCATTACAGCAGTGGGAAGACCAAAAACAGTAAAAGAAATGCAAACATTTCTCGGCATGTGTAATTACTGCCGAGCATGGATTTTAGATTACGCAGCATATACAAGACCATTATTGAGGGACTCAAAGAAGCCCAACGAGAAAACACTGAAATACAATGGTCCACAGAACTAAATGATGCTTTCACGTCACTCAAAGAACTGATCTCAAGTGCACCAGTGCTCGCAAACCCAGATTACGAGCCCGAGTTCTACCTGTTCTCTGACTGTAAGGGGACCCTCATGATAGCAGTACTGACCCAAAAGACATCCCTGGGACACAAGCCCCTAGCCTACTACAGTGGCACGCTTGACGCAGTAATACAAGGACACTTTGCTTGCGAGCAATCTCTCGCAGCCGCAGCGTTCGCTATTGAAAAAAGTGCAACAATAGTGATGGGGTGCTCCCTGATTCTGTTTGTGGAGCACTCCCTACTTGCAATCTTGGAAAGATCAAAAAGCACACTCACAACACAAAGAGCCACTGCATATGAAATAATTCTGTCTAGTGCAAACATACACATAGTAAGATGTAAAACAGTGAACCCTGCAAGATTCATCACAGAACCATGCACATTGGAAGACATGCAGGCACACGATTGTGCAGCATAAAGGGGGGGGAGGGAGAAAGCACCGTGGTGAGTGAAAATGCATTAAATGAAGGAGAAGTATTTTTTATAGACGGGTCAGCATCAATAAACCCAGACACAGGTGAAAAGCATGTAGGGATAGCTGTTGTAAGTTTGGACGAAGGTGAGTATGAGGTGATAATACAACAGCGCCTACCTGCCCATTACTCAGCTCAAGCAGCAGAACTCATAGCACTAATTGAAGCATTGCATGAAGCAAAATGGTGTGCAGTCACAAATCTACACAGACTCAGCTTATATGACCACTACTGTAAATGGTGGGTTGGCAAGGTGGGGATTGAGGGGGTTCCACAGGGCCGATGGATTGCCTGTACAGCATGCAGGGCTCCTGAAGGAACTCATTGAGGCACTGAAAGACCCCACCATGGTAGCCATAGTGAAATGCCAGGCCCACACCACCAGCACAGATGTTATCTCTTTGGGAAATGCGGCAGCAGACGCTGTGGCCAAGGAAGCCTCTTATCTAGTGAAAGAAAGGACAGGTGAGTACTTAATACATAAACAAGTAGAGGAAGATCTCCCAGATGGTTATAACGCCATGCCTGTGTCACAAATACTAGAGTTACAGAAAGGAGCAAGTAAAGAAGAAAAAGAACTGTGGGAGAAGAGGGGATGTAGCCAGTCATTAACAAATCTCTTATGGCATCAAAATAACACCGGAAAGGTGGTGATGCCAGTCAAACTATTAGAAATAG
This sequence comes from Ambystoma mexicanum, assembly GCF_040938575.1. Lineage (NCBI taxonomy): Eukaryota > Metazoa > Chordata > Amphibia > Caudata > Ambystomatidae > Ambystoma > Ambystoma mexicanum. The sequence continues at coordinate 521,019,794 of NC_090939.1, forward strand.
CCTTCCAACAATTACAATTTCCAGCACACAATGCGAAGCAACATATCGCCGCAGAGATGCAAGAAGATTGGTTTGTTCCAGGGTTACAGGAGCAGATATCAAAATTGGCAATGGAGTGTACAACATGCCAGATATACAATCCGGGAATGACCTTAAGGACACTGTGGGGAAAAATACCAAAACCAACAGGCCCCTTCAGAGAGCTGCATATTGATTATGCAGATATGGGAGTGAGGTGCAATGGAGCACGGTACATGATAGTGGTAGTTTGTCCATTTTCTAGGTGGGTTGTAGCAGGGCCCTGTGCACATCCAGATGCCAAGTGCGCTGCAAAATTCTTGGTGAGGGAAGTATTCCCGCGCTGGGGAATTTGCGACGTGATTCGCTCAGATAATGGCACACATTTTGTCAACAACCTTTTCAAAGAAGTTACAGCTCTGCTAGGAATTAAACTTAAACTATGCTCGATTTATCATCCGCAAAGCAATGGCGTAGTTAAGAAAATCAACGGCCTCCTGAAGGGTAGGTTATCAAAATTGCGTTTCTCCCTTAAAAGAAACTGGGTGCACTGTCTGCCTTTGGCCTTGTTTGAGCTGAGAAATCAGCCCAGCGAGGACCACCATCTGTCACCGCACGAAATAGTGACAGGAAGGCGCATGCACACAACACACTCTCCACTCCACAGACATTCAGGTGCCCACAGAAGCGCCACTGTCTTAGGTGAAGAATTCAATGAATACCTGACAAAACTCACCAGAGCAGCCCACATGATAGCACAACAGCTTGCACCACCGTTTACACGACAGGAGGGACATGAGGAAATAAGAACCACAGAAATAAAAGCACAGGTCAGTTAATGCCAGGAGAAATGGTGTACGTAAGAAGTTTCATGCGTAGATTTCACAGCCTGTAGGAGGTAGTGTATTGCACACCGACAGCTGTAAAGGTGAAGGGTCTGAGATATTGGATATATTTAACAGACGTACGAAAAGCCTATGATAGTGTCACACCAGAACAAGACGAAGAAGTACAAACCACGACAGAAATATCACAATAGGGGAAGAGAAGAGAAAAACAAATACACCCTACAAATGAACACAATAATGCATGATAAAAATAAAGTAAACTGCACTAAATGAGTTAATGGAACATTAAAACTGTAAATAATGTTGAACTATGAATATTGAAAACTCTCTCTCTCTCTCTCTTTCCCTCCCTCCCCAACTTTCACTGTATAATGAAAATGCTAAAATATAACAGTTTCAGTATGTTTAATGCACTTTTATGTTTTAACATAGGAGTAACCATGGCAACGAACGGCCAGCCCGCAACGAATAATGTTAGCGCAGTTAGAAATACTAATGAGAACTTTGATTTACGTAGATACTCGTATGGGTGCAGATTGTTTGTGTGTGCTCTTCTATTTTTTACAATGTTGTTTGGCCTTTTCGTCTACTGGTTTATTGCATTCATCTCTATTGAGAGAGATGAATGAGGGGGGAAGGAATGGAACTAATCTGGGGAATAGAACAAAAATGGTTAAAGAAGGGGCCTATTTGATATGGGATGGATTTCAGCTTATATGGGGTTATGATACAAACCCTACCCATGTACAGCCTCCAAATGATACCAACAACAGGCAGACCGCACGCCCAACTCCCCCATATAATGCATCCGAATACAATGTATATGGTTTAAATGATCGGTTCCCCTCTGTTATATCATGGTTATATGACACTTCCGCCACAATGCCCACACCAGAAGTTAAGCCATCCGCTGAAACTGCCCCCCCCATGAATAGGAAGGAAGAAAATGCAGAGATGGCAGAAAGGTTCTTGGCTTTATATGATGAATGGGAAAAGGGGGGCGTGGGAAGAGAGGCCATGATACCACAAGTAGCAAAAAATGCAAAAAGTCACCTTAGAAGCAGCAGCAGAAGGAGGGAGGTGGGGAGGAAAAAATATGACAAGTATTCTGTCCTGGGCCTCCACACAATAGAAGACCCTAGACATCCACATCAGTCAAATAAATGGTATGCGGATATGAGCTCCACTGCTAAACCGACAACTAATGAGAGTTATATCTGTTCCCTGATTCCTCATGCCTCCGGCACGCCTAAGGTCTTGCTGCCTAAAGAACTGCCTCTTGCAGATGCCCAGTGTCTCCTTCATCTCACTCTATGCAGAATTAAGAACACCTTCCAGGCACACACAGTATCTTTTGAAATGCTGCAAAACGAGAAAACCTGCTAATCGAGAACCAAAGGAGTGATATGTTTAAAAGAACCTTTTTTCGTGATTAAAGGGACATTGTTTTTGCACAGTAAGTGGAAAGATGAAGTAATAACATGCAAAGCCGAAGTGCTACGAGGACTGCCGGAAGAAAAACTGCAATGGATTGAGAAAACCTGTACACCAGTTTGGAAGGAACACATCACAAAACTGACCTGGGTGACCGCCATAGAAAAACCGTTTAAATTGCAAAAAGAAATTTCATACGAACTGTATTTTAGTATTTATTTATTTATATTGCGCACCTAACCCAGAGGTAGCAAGGCCCAGAAGCATCATGAGGATTGCAAAGCTTGGTTACATACATGGGTATGAGGTCCAGCTGTGGTTACAGTGCTGGATGTATCATAAAGAAACAATGCACGCCGAAGAGGCATAAGTTACAGCGATGAACAATATAAGCGATATTATATACAAGATGCCGGTTGTCTCGTGAAAGGTAACTGCGCCGAGCAGTTGACAACCTAAATGTACATAATTTACAAAAATAGTGGTGTGGGGCATCCGGGTAGCAAGAGAGCAGGCGGTAGTTATGTGTCGTGAGCCTTGAGCCAATGGATGGTCTTCGATCTGAATTGGCGGTAGGGAAGGTCCTCCCTGCAAGTCAGAGGAAGGGAGTTCCAGAATTGTGCTGCTTTTACTGGGAAGCTGTTCCCTCCAGATATTGTGCGTTTAAACCTAGGCACCAGGAGGAGGTTAGAGTTGGCCATTCTAGAGGGGCGAGAGGAAGTTGGTCTGGTGAATCTAGTGATAAGGTATTGAGGGCCTGCTTGGTGGAGGTATTTGTGAGTCAGGGATACTGATTTGAGGAATATTTTTTCTTTAGTGGATAGCCAGTTGACGGATCTTCTAGAGTCAGAAATGTGGGCTTTCTTCGGGATACTGGGGGCCACTCTTAGGGCATTATTTTGAAGGATCTGTATTTTGTTGGCGATATATTTGTTACAGCCTACATATAGTGCATTGCAATAGTCCAGCTTGGACAGGATCAACGCCCTGGCTAGTGTGATGCAATCGGATGGAGAGAGAAAAGGTTTAGCTGCTCTGATGAGTTTGCATGTGTAGGATGTGGCGGAGGCCATAGCATTAACTTGTTTTGTGTGCTTCCATGGCGAGGGGGAAAACAACATGGGTGCAAATAAGAACTGCAATCGGACACTCATTATCCCAGACATGAAGAAAGGGACAGCAGCATTCATGGACACTTACTGAGTCTGCAGTAAACCGGCATACTTGCACCTCCCACAATCCTGGAGGGGCACATGCTCTCTGGCAACGCTGCATTCAGCTTTGATGGTAATCCCGGAGAGCCATATCGACGGAGGAAAAGGAGTGCCAGCTGTCCATCGTGCACAGAATACACAACCAACAGAAGAACCGCCATTGTATGTCCTGTCCTCAGGAAACGCGCAAGACGTGATATCAAGGCAGCGGAGATCGTCCAACTACATATCCAAAGTCTCTTCAGACCTGTTGGCACAGATTCCTGACAAGTACCGCCTATTTAATTCCGCTGAAACGTTCACCTGGCGCGGGCCAACGCAAAATGACTACAGATCACGCGCTGGGAGTTGATCCAACTGGCCAACAACACTGAAGAAGGGTTCAATGTGATCAAGGTGGAGCTAAGGGCCCTAAGGCTAATGATCATGCAGAACAGGTATGTCCTAGACCTGTTAACGGCGATGGATGGAGGTGTTTGCCGAAAAATCGGGAGCACGTGCTGCACATTCGTACCTTCTGAAGATGCGGATAATGGAACATTATCACACGTCATTGCAGCAGTGCACAACCTGGGGGAACGAATGAGGAACGAAGGTGGAGCGGACACAAGCACTTGGTTCTACAACATTTTTTCCTGAGTACCATCCTGGCTGGGGCTGACAATCAAAATTTTAATGCCCATCATGGTATGTTTACTCCTGACTTTTTGTGTGTGCCAGTTAGGTCTTCGATGCTGCGCAAATGCAGTGCCTAGTGGTGCAATGATGATGGTGACAATGGGCAACGTTAGAGGAGCAGCACAGATCATGCAAGAAGCACAAGTACAAACAGGTGAGGACCCTGAACCCAAGTATGGAATGGTGCCATTATACTATGATGTGGATATAGTGGACAGATTGTACCATACCACAATAAAGGAGCCCCGAGAACGGGAATGGTACACAGAGGTATGGGTGAACCTGGAAGGAGATTGGGGATGCATATATATGACTTGCACACCGGAGGAATATGCTAGGAGGGGGGAAGAGTCTTCGAGGGGTAGGTAGGCCCTGGATGCCAATAAAGGGAACACCGGCATGGGATGAAGTGGTTGCCAATGAGAAGGAACGCAAGGGGTTTGGCGAGTTACAGTATGTTACGCTCACCTGACTCCCACAGAGGCGCCGGTCTGATCTGGGCTGCTGCGGCCTCCTCCAGCGTAATGCGTAGGGCCGAGATGTGTCGTTTGTCTGGCCGGTAGGAGTACTCTTCTGTGAATGGAGAAAGGGGAATTAACCACGCGTGGAGTTGAGCGTAAATTCCCCCCACCCCTGTTGTTCTCCCCACTGACCACCTCCGATGTCCCCTCTAAAGCCTCACCTTATGGTTTGAAAGGGTGAGCTCTCCATCCTGCTTCGAGCGCAGGGGCGCGTGATGGACCAGTTGCTCCACTGGTCGAAGGTATTGGTGAGTTCCCGGGCTATTTTGACTCTCCCGGCAAGACGCCGTAAGTATGCAGTTCGTAAGAGTTCAAATGCCTGACCATCACTCCTATCCAATCCCGTAATCTGTGGTCTTCTCCTTTATTCAGGTGCTGGGAGAAAACCAGAGTCGAGGAGTTATACCTCCGGCGGTAAAATTAGGTAAGTCTATGGCGGGAGGTGGCTCCCCTTGATTGTCCTTTTGATTCACCCTGTTGTGCTTTTGTTTCCCCTTAGGGGCCGGGGTACGGCGATGGTGCAGTGGGAGCTGCGCCGACCCGAGGAGAGGAATGGTTTCCCCGGTGGTAAATCAGGTAGGTCTTAGGGTGGTAACCAGTATTCCTCTATATGTTCCCTTGGCTCACCTTATTGTCTTTATCTCCCCCTATGTGCCGGAATGCGGCGGGAACATGCAGGAGGCTGCAGTGAAACGTGAAGATGCTGCGAGGAACGGTGAGTGCAGTGCTGCGCTGCTGCTGGCAATGCGACGTTTTTAAAAATAAAGTCTTTCCTTTGGTTCAACAATGCGATGGCTCTGGAATCAGGTAAGAAGCTGGTAAGTGTTCTGGTTCTAACCTTTCTCCTTCTTTCCCTTGTTTCTAGGTGCTCCGGGTTCGAGGCGGGCGTGGCTGAAGTCTGGATGCTGCTGCAGGCACGGTGAGCGTTACGTTGCTGAATGCAGAATAACGCGAAGCGTGTGCTGCTCTTCGGGCGTGGTTTAAATAGCCTCCAAAGTAGTTCCAGGTAAGTATTCCTCCAACGCCACACCCGAGTGGCAAAAGAGTTCCTAGGTAAAGTAGTCCCTTCTAGGCCTCTTGAGGGCTTGGATCCCTTGCAGCATGGTCTGTATCAGGTAAGTCCAGGTAAGTTTTCCCCTTATGAGTCTGGCGCCTATGGCGCCAGGACTGAAGTCTCATATGAGACTGGCGCCAAAGGCGCCAGGACTGTGTCCAGATGCCCCCTAACAGGGGTCGCTGGGCCTTTCCCCGGGAACGTGATGCCTGCTCCCGGGGCTGCTGGACCTGGTCTGGTTCCCCGGGGGTAGGCATCATGACACAGTATTCGTTACTTAAGTAACGAAAGGGGGGAAATGTATGGGAGGATAGGTCTGTAGAACCCCCTCCCCCACATTGCCCACCTACGTGAGGCTCGTGGCTCATCAGCGCCCCCCCATGCACCTGGCCCGGGAGGCAGGATAGCTGCTGATTGACACATAAGGCCACATGACCCGCAGTGTAACGTATCATGGACGCCCTTTTTCAAAACACCAAGACTCCATTTTAGATGTACTGACCAAAGCCCAAGCAAAATAGCCTGCATGCGAAAGCTGTAGCTTGGCCCCCGCTTAAGGCGCACAGAGAGCCATGCACTTCCCCTGTGCTTTCATCCCATGGCAGATCCGCTGAAGGCCCGTTCTCACAAGCAACCACACACGAACAAGTATCAGAACAAACACTATTGTTTACCTTCCGCAGTACATCACTGCCCTAGAAGTGACCTGACTTGTAGCCAGAGTCTGGAAAATAACAAGAAACATCCCAATCAAACAAGCCTCGACCCTGCATCTAACCCCCAACATTTAAAATAGATGGTGTCCATGACCTCCCTCCATGAACCCCTGCCCAGATCCCCCAGATGAAGTGCTAACTGCGCATACCAAACCCCAACGCTTCACAGGGTTGTTTGTAAATGATAAAATGGTTGTTGGCAAGGGATGAAACTTATAAAGTTATTAAATCGAGGATGACCCCCACCCGCTGCAAGACACCATGTGCCCTGTAGGTTTAATGAAAACTCTCGATAGATCCCACCTTGTGCTAACTAATGATTGCTGCTAATGTACAAAGGATAAAGTGAAAAGCAATACATAGAATACTTGTGTGTAATGCAGTGAAACACGTTTTAAAAGTGTGACGGCCCTCAAGGGTGTTGAGCTAGTTTTTGCTATAAACGAAAATGTAAAACGAACATATTGCTTCCATGCTCCTGAGTACACGACCCAACCTGACGCTACCTCACGTTTGTTATTCATCTGTCTGTCCTATGAATTATCAGTATGTGTTCAACTAATGTTATGTATCACATGTGCTACTGCCAACCTCCATTGCTACAAATGAAGAAGTATACGAATTTGAGGATAGAAATATGTAATGATATTAATGCTACTAACTTTAGCATCCGTCCCCTCCTAGGGTATATTATGCAGCCCAGTGAATAGAGAATTGCTTGGAGTCACAAGGCCATCTCCCCCTCCTCCCGCCAAGGCCCGCATTGGTGAAAATACAGCTGGTGCCCTAACTCACAAAGCTGGTGACCTTACTTCAAAACACTACAAATGAATTAAGACCCCAATGATAATGATTACACTCTTGCCTACTTTTGTCTCAGTGATATTTTTCTTTTACATAGGCTATGTGGTAAACCTGAAGAAGGACTTGGACAGTTGGAATTCGTTCTCAAGAGGTTTTATTAAAATGAGAGTCAAACACCTAACTAGCCCTATCGCTAGGAGAGAAATTTGCTACCTGACAAAGCTAAAGGTGTGCTTTAAAGTCCAATATAAAGTTCTACAGTCTGAATCCTATCCAACTAACTCCCCCTACCACTTTAAAATAACATCTAACTGAAAGGGAAATGCGAGGCTTTTTACAGTAGCCTCAACAGGGTGTCTACCTTCCCCAATTTATATTTTGTCTGTTCTGTGTTTTCAAAAGTTTCTTTTATATACCACGGGATAGTCTGCCTTTGTTTCAAGTTTGGAGTTCACTTTCTCCGGCTAACACAGAAAACTATCTCTTGTTGTGAACGTTTCCATTCCTCCTGGAGTTCTTGTAATCAAACAAAAAAGAAAATGCATTTGCTCTTATCCAAGTTGTTTCAGATATGGCGGCTGTTCACCTTGTTTTACCAGAGTTCTGTACCTTCTGTTTCTTACTTAACATTAATTCAAAATGTCCATATCTATTTCTCAATCCCCCTGTTATAGGGTAGTTGTACACTCTGCTTTCCCAGCCGTTAGCCACAATATTCATGCTTTACTCCATTCCGCTTTCATATGATATTTGCACCTTTGGATTTCTCAGACTCCCGTAACCTTGATGGCTTTCACAGCCGTTAATTCCAGTGTGTGTACCTTGTAATGGATGACTGTCCGTCAGGGTTTCTCAGACTCCCGTAACTTTGTCAGCTTTCTTCCATAGCTATGGTCCTACGTGCGTGGAGCTTGAGGACTCAAACCCCTTCGAAGGATCTTGTCTCTGTGTCTGTTATCGACCTCGGTTCCTCAGTTGGGTGGAGCGCTTAGATATTCGGCTTGCCGCTTGCTTGCCCTCCGTGCTGCCACTGGCTCTGCCACCCAGCATGGCTCCGCCCCTCAAGGACGGAGCCATGCTGTGCGATGCAATGGCTAACCGCTGTGTAGAGTTTCCCTTTTCTTCATAGGAGTTTCCTCTCCTATACTCTTCACAGGAATAAACATAACACTGTCCTTCTTCGCTGCTTTCTGCATCACTCCTTTGCCACTGGAGTCTTCCTTTCCCCCCTGAAGCACTCTTTTGTGCACCCTCTTCTTAAGAAACCCTCAGCCGACCCCTCCTGCCCAGCTAACTATCGCCCGATCTCATCACTCCTTTCCTGGGCAAACTCCTGGAAAAGCTGGCCATCTCCCAGCTTAATCTTCACACTGAATCTGTTGGTTGTCTCCTTGACCATCAGTCTGGCTTCAGAGCAGCGAAAAGCACGTAAAATGCTCTCCTGAACATCCGTGAACACCTGCTCTCCAACCTCTATTCTAATACCCCCTCTGTCCTCATCTTACTTGATCTCTCTTCTGCCTTTGACACAGTCAACCATCCCATCCTGCTCAACCGTCTGTGATAACCTGAGTATCACTGATCAGGCCCTGGCATGCTGACCTCTTTCCTCTCTGATTGACCCTCCCAGGTCAAACTGGGGTCCTTCCTCTCCTCTATCTCTCCCTCTACGTGTGGTGTTCCACAGGGGTCTAATCTCTCTCACTGGCTGTTCAACCAATACCTGGCACTTCTTGCCCACCCCATTGCTGCTCTCTGCCCCAACTTTCAGTGCTATGTGGATGATACTCAGCTCGTTTTCAGGCTCCCTTCTGCCACCTCTTCTCCTCTCGTCTCCGACTGTCTGCTATCCAGGAGTGGTGTGCCACCAACGATCGATCTCTGCCTTAATGCCAGTAAGACGGAGATTCTCCTCATCGGCACACCTGCTCCCTCCTTTCCTGCCACTCTCTGGCTGGCTTCTTTTGGCCCTCTTCCTGCTCCCATCTCTGAGGCTAAAAACCTCAGGGTCATCTTCGACTCCACACTCTCCTTCTCTCCTCACATCTGACGTCTCTAAGAAGTCACACTACCAACTGCACCTCCTCAGAGGTATTCTTCCTTTCCTCTCCTTCCCCCAGAACCTCACTAACTCCAGAGCTCTGGTTCTCTCTAGGCTGGACTACTGCAACAGCCTCTTTCTAAATCTGCCTGCTTCTACTCTCTGCCCTCTGCAACTCATCCAGAACAGGGCTGCAAGGCTTGTCCTTGGCCTCAAGCCCAGGGATTATATCTCTCCAGCACTGAAATCTCTGCACTGGCTCCCAGTGGCTGCGAGGATTAAGTTCAAAACCATCTGAATTGTCCACCCGGCCTTCTGGGGCCTGGGGCCACAAGAACCTCAACTCTTTCTTCGCATATATCTTCTCGAGCTCTCCGCTCCTCCGCCTCCAACTCCCTCAGGGTCCTTCGCTTCTCCAAGCAACGAGTTGGTGGTAGATATCTCTTTGGCTAGGGCCTCCCACTGGAACAGCCTCTCTGAAACTTGAGGAGAACCATCTCCTGTTCAGGAAGCACCTCAAGACCTTCCTCTTTGCTTCTGCCTTCTCTCTTCCTCTCCCATGCTGAACTCCTGGCTGAAACAGAAACTGCACTGGTCACCTAGCTACCCTCTGTTCTTGGGCCCAGGTGCCCTCCCTGCCAGTTGCACACCTGCACGGCCCCCTGGCATCCCTTGCACTTGGGGTCTATATCTTTATCCCTACAGTCCCCCTACCAGCACTTGGACACTTGATGTCTGCACTTACCCTTGCACTTGCCACCAGCTGGCCGCACTTTTTATTTCTTTACTGTTTGATTGCATGTACTGCGCTGCCCTCTTCCCTCCTCCCATCACACCTTTCCCCTCCCACATCCCCTGCACTTGCGCGATCTCAATGTCACCTGGCCTAGTAAGATCCTTGTCTGTCTTCCCTTTGTTCCCCCTCCCTTGCCTCATTGCACCTTGAAACACGTGTGTAGGCGCGTTATAAATGCCATAATCATATCATATGGCATTCAGGTTGTGTTCAGCATTGCCTGTAGCCAATACATGAACAGAAGGACCTTTGTGGAAAATAGTTGTTGCAGGAGATATTAAAGTCTTTTTCATATCCGCTTAGGCAGACAAGGTGGTATGGACTAGGGGTTCTGCTCTGGAATGGAAGTCCTTGTCCCCAAGAGGGGAGTCACTCCCAGTGAGGTCCCACTTGCCCAGACCCCTATGGAGAGGGTCTTGCATAGCAGGGTCACCTCCCTATCCTCAAAAGGGGTGGCTCCATTCTGGGTAGAAGGGGCGAGTTGTCATTATTGACACAGATATCATATTTACTTCACCTGCACAAACATCCATGACTATTAAAGCAAATATGAATGGTTATTCTAGAAAATGTGCTCAAATATTTTACAGTACATCATTATTTTTGAACAATGGCTTTCAATAGCAAATGAATCAAATTCATACACAAACACTATGGTCAGCAAAAGAAAACTATCATGTTCAGTTATGTCTTTGGAATTCTGGTTCAAACACTATCAATGACAACTTCAGTTAAACATGGAAACTTTAAATTAGGCACTCACATTTCTATTTCAAAATAACAGATGACTCACACTAAACCATTTAGAAGCATGGGGACTTTTTTGAATGGGCTATGTAATGGGAATTTAATCAGGAAATCATTGTATTGGAATAAAATAATAAAACAACATTAAAATGTTTTTTTTTCTGATGGGAACATACGGGTTTCTATTTGGAGCACATGGACAGACACATTATAAAGGGTTTGCATTTTGAAGTTGTGAATACATGTAAATGAAGTTTCAAATGTGGAATATTACATATTCAGTTTCTTGATAGTAATCTGAATTCAAGGATAGTATTGCTACTGCCATTTTGCGGATAATGGTGTAATCAATATATAAGTAAAATTTGTATATAGGTTTTGTTTTTGCTCACTTAAGCTCAATTCAGACCTCTTGTCAGATTTTCACTGGGACAAATGAGTACAAGAATACAGCAGAAAATGCATTTCCAATGAGTAATCCGGAATACACATTTTAAAGAGTTCTTTGCTGTACATTTGAACCTGTTCAATCTAAGTTTCATATGTGTTGTTCTTAGGCGCTCAGTTAACTTGACAAAATAATGATTGAATGTTTTTTTTCCATTAGCTGAGACCTAATGAATCGGGTGTGCATGCATGTAGGAACTTATGTTTTCAATGTCACTAGTATAGTTAATGCATCTTCTTGGGCATCTGTTCAGTGAGAATGCATTTCTTGACAACCGACATCCATTAATCAAAGCAATGGTGGCCTTTAAATTAGCTTAAATTATGAGCCCATGTAATGACTGGTTTTATGCTATTAAAGTTGCATGTTCATTTATTTTTTAGTTTGTAATAAAGGCACCTTAACTTTAAAAAATACAGTTGTTACGTGTATTTGCCAGGCATTGTTGTTAATGCTAGATTCATCGGTGTTGTGCACAAAACATAAAGGTTTAAGTTGAGCTGAAGTTCTCTGTTTTAATGCACAACGTATTTTCTCTCTCATTTAAAACGAGAACATGTCTTTTTGCATAGACTTGCATAATAGCCTGGCACTTAGACCAGATATTGGTGTAAAAAGACAACTATGATTTGGGAATGATTTAGAATGAGTGTTCTGTGTACCATTTCCTCGTAGAGCACTGCAGTTCACATTGCACTGTTTTCAGCATCAAACATGTCGACATTTATCGGAATTATATACCTCTTGTACCTAACCATAGAATCCAGGCTATTTTTTGGGATATATCGCTAATCTTCCTATGTAGTGAATGAAAAAATTAGATGCCTATCATAATGCTACCAATAGCAAACGGGCACATGCGCCTAACACCCACTTTAGTGCATACGCTAGACAGCACACAGTAAATGTAGGGGAATCAGTGCATGTTTTATGCGTCTGGAATCTGTGTAGGGTGTGGAAATCAGAAGGCTCCCTACAGAGGGGTTTGGAATCCATGGAATGGAAATCTGAAGTAATATACTAAATTCCAATGATAAGCCTCACTTATTCTTGACTAAAGTTTGAAAACAACTGCCAATATATAAACAAGTTACACATAATCACTCCGACTTACTCTTCACTTATTCATAACAAGATTACTAAATTGTGAGTATGAATTTCTATTAATAACTTATTTGCAAATATAATGGCCTTTTGCAAGTATAAGTAATGACTAAATCAGATGAACTATGCTATGTCTATATGACGCAAAAATATTAACTCAAGGAAATATTTTGCAGCTTATAGTGACATTGCTGTTTTGATTGTTTTTAACACTAGCCTTTTCAGACTGTTATATTGAAACATTGCACACTGTTTCTATCCATTATAACAATGGTAAAAAATTTTAAACAAAAACAGTGGGGCTTTATACTTTGAACCCATCACCAATGTCTAGTTAATTATACTTGGAGATCTAGCGCAGTTTATCAGCGGTTATGGTTTTCCAGATTCCTATGTATTTTAGTTTTCATTCAGTTGAAATGTATGTGACCTTTGCTAAAATTGTATATTTTTCTTTTTCTGACAGAGTGGGGCCAGTGAGAAATACAAGGACATGCATCGGATAGTAGGCTGATTTTGGTGGATGGCTTTCAAAGGAAAGCTTAGAATGTTATCTTCTTGTCTGAATGTAATAAATAGTCTTAATGCAAAGCTTTGAAAATACAGATGGCCTTTCATTCTGCCAATGCTGTAAATGTCCTTGAAAAAAGTAAGGCTAGCGTGCGTTTTGCATACCAACCTCTTGCCTTTGTTTTTCAGTGGATGGCAAACTGTTCATGTGGGGTGACAATTCAGAAGGTCAGGTTGGTCAAGGGAATGAAACGAATGTCAGTGCTCCTCGTCAGGTGGATGTGAAAAAGCCGATTTCCTGGGTCTCCTGTGGCTATTATCACTCAGCCCTGGTGACAAGTAAGAAAAAACATTCCTATATATGTTTATTGTTTGATTGCTCTGCATCGTTCTTGAATGTTGTCCTTCCAAAAATGTTATGCAACTTATCAGCTTATAGTGTATTTTCCCGGATCTGTGCGCCTGTTTTACATAAGGATGAGTATCCACACACTTGTTAGGGTGCAAAACCACTTGAGCTTTTTTATTTATAAAAGAGGCATGTTGTCCATATGTGGTCAGCCGACATGTGTTTCGACCTCTGGAGTCTTTATCAAGGCCAGTGTTGTGAATTAAGGCAACATGATCCTGGCCAGCTCAGTCCTGGTTAGGTTGTGATTGGTGTTCTCCAGTGGTGGCACTCTGTGGGCTTGTTCTGAATCCAGATTGGCTATTTCTTTAAATTTTGTAATTTTTTTAATTGATTTTTAACATATAACCCTACAACCTTACAAACCATTAATTATCACAAGTCTCACACATTTAGTTAAATGCATATTTCCTCCCCCATACAACTTCCACCTGCCGACATGGCCTACGTTTCACCCCGCATCTTCTACTCTTCTTCCTACCCCCTGTTCTAGTATTGTGTCCTCTCGTCTCCAGGACTATCATGCATGGTGTACATCCTGTTCCGAGACTGATAGAGCAGCTACCAATTGCCCCCAAGCCTCCAGCCCTCCCTCTTCTGGGTCTGTGCACCTCTCTTGCTTCTTGCCACACCACTGTCTCGGCATTAGCCAATTTTTACTAGATCTCTCCACCATCCTTGCGCTGATGGTCTTGTTTGTGCCTTCCATCCCATTGCAATTCTGCATTTTGCCAGTACATATGCTAAATCCTTAAGTTTGCTCACATGTTTACTCTCTTAGGTCTTGGGAAGCCTCCTAGAAGACATGCCATGGGGGATCCCACATCCAGGTTAATTTCTGCTTTTGCCAGGATTTGGGCTACTTCTCCCCAGAATCTGCCTATCTCTGCACCCACCCAAAATCTCTGCACCCACCCAAAACATATGTACCAGCCCTGTGTTCACCTCTCAGCACTTCAGACAAGTCTGTATTCCTGTTTGATTGAACTTGGGCTATTTTATTCGGGGTCAGGTATGCTCTGTGGGTCACATATAGCTGGATCTGTTGTGAACGCACATTCCTCAACACCTTTTTTGATACCTCATAGCCCTGCACAACATCCCATCTGACATTGGCTCCCTTACATCTGTCTCCCAATCCTGCCTCACACATACTATTTCCCTACCCACCTTAGACATCAATAACTCGTATATACGTGAGACCTCATGTCCCCCTTCCGACACGTCATAAAATGTTTCTATGATGTAATCCGGTTGTAAGGACAGCTCATATTCTGGCCACCTGCTCTTTATGACTTTCAGGAGTCAGGAGTATGTGATGTATTGCCCCCGGTGCAACCCAGTGTCCTCTATCAACTCTTCAAAATCTTTGGGCCTCCCCCTTTTAAGTACATCTCCCATCGTCGCTATCCCCACGGGTTCCCACTTCCTCCTAACATTTAGCCTGACTTGCTCATTCATCCCTGCCAGTGCCACCAATGGTATCTGAGGGGAATATGGAGTAGGATTATCTATCATTTGGCATGCCTTGTGCCAAATTGTGCTCCCCAGGCGTAACAATAGATGCTCTCTGGTTACGTGCCTATTGGGTAACCATATTACTTTGTTTAAGAAGAACGGGGCGCTCTCTGCACGTAGTAATCTTGATTCAGGTGTCTGTTCCTCTGATAGCCACTTGGCCACAAACTGCAACTAGCCAAATAGTATACTTCAAAATTGGGTACTTTCATATCTCCCTGCTCATATGGATTCTGAAGCTTCCACAATGCTACTCTACACCTCGAATCGTGCCATATGAAGCTCCTGCATATGCCATGTACTTCCGTAAAAAAAACTTCTTTGGAATCGCAAACGGGACATTTGCAATATAATGTAGTAGTCTCGGCAGCACCACCATCTTTAGTAATGCTGTGCACCCCATCATGCACAGTGGTAGCTTTGTTCAGAATGCCATACATTTCTCAATTTTGGTCATTGCCTTCCCTGTGTTGTGCACATGCTCTAACTTAGGGTTGTGGTATATGTCTACCCCCCAAGTTCCTAAACGTATCCATTTCCCAATTGATCGTAGCACCGGCAGTTGTTTGTTTGTTTATTTTATTTCTATAGCGCTCTGGACCCGGGAGTAAAAGGGCGCTTAGTACAGGTTACAAAGCACAATACATGGTAATAAGCAGTGATAATTGAACAACAGTTATATACAGAATATACAATCAGTGGAGTGGATAGCAACCAATAATGACATAAATGAGACATGTGCAGTAGGTACAGTTTATAGCTAAGTTTAGCCCAGAGGTTGACTTTTTGTCAGAAGCCATCCGATGGCAAGTTTCCTGAACGACTGGAAGGATTTGGATGACTTAATATTCAGTGGCAGGGCGTTCCAGAGTTGGGAGGCAAGAACAGTGAAGCTCGAGCCTCCGGCTCTTTTAGAGGTAAATCTAGGTACTGTGAGACATAAGGTATTGGAAGATCTCGTGGTTCTGATGGAAGATTTCATGGTGAATTTATTAGTCAGGTGGGGGGGATAAATGGTTAAGAGCTTTGTAAGTGAGGCAGAGTGTTTTTAGATCGATTTTATGTTGGATGATGAGCCATTTGCATGTGGTTCTAGTGGCAGAGATGTGCTCACGCCTGGGAATGTTTAGCGCTGCCCGTAGCGCATTATTTTGAAGGACTTGGAGTTTACTAATTATCGATTGGTTAGCCCCTAAGTAGAGGCTGTTGCAGTAGTCTAACTTAGATTGTATAAGTGCTCTGGCTAGCGTGAGGCAACTGTTAGAGGAAAGTAATGGTCTACAGGCTCTAATTAGTTTTCCAGTATAAGCAGTGGCTGAAGCGGTCGAGTTGACTTGCTTCGTGAGGTTAATATTGGCATCGAGATAGAAGCCAAGTGTTTTCACGTTTTTGGCGACCGGGATGGTATTGCCATCAATTATGATGTTGGAGTAGTTGGGACTTAGTTTTTTTAGGTTATTCGGTGAACCAACAATGAGCAGTTCAGTCTTCTCGTCATTCAGGCAGAGGCCATCTGTGGCCATCCATGCCTGAATGACAGAGAAGATTTCATTGATCCTGGCTACATCAGTATTGTAGTTGCCCGAGATGGTGAGGAGTATCTGGGTGTCATCCGCGTAATTTGTGTAGGTGACACCCAGACGATCCAGTTTATCAAAGAGGGGCTTTGTAAAGATATTGTATAGGGTTGGTGAAACACAAGAGCCTTGTGGGACACCACAAGTGATAGGGATAGGGTCTGCTGCTGCCACCGGAGAGAAGACTCTCATGGTTCTATTGGCCAGGAAGTACTGTATCCACGTGACAGCAGAGGGGGAAAAGTGGGCGGCAGAAGAGAGGTGGTTGCAGAGTATTTTGTGGTCGACCAGGTCGAAGGCTGCTGAGAGATCTAAGAGGAGTAGGATGGCAGCCTTGCCCTTATCTTTGATTTCGTCAATCTGACTTTTAAGATCAACAAGGGCAGTTTCTGTTCCATGTTGAGGTCGGAAGCCAGACTGACGCAAACCGAGTAATTGGTTAGACTCTAGGTAATGCTGAATTTGCAAGTAAGCAACTCTGTCAAGGATTTTTAACAGGAAGGGAACAGTTGTGATGGGCCTCTAATTGGTGGGGATGGCTGGGTCCAAGGTCTGTTTTTTTAGTAGCGCGAGGACCCATGACTGTTTCAAATTGTTGGGTACCGAATTAGTGGAGAATGACACGTTTATGAGCTTAGTAATGAAGGGGGCGAGGTCTCTTGCTGCATCTTTTATAATCTGTGCGGGGCAACTGTCCCCTTTGCAGTTTGATGGCTTGAGGGAGGTTATGATTTTTTGCACTTCTAGTACGGTTACTTTTTTGAAGGTGAAGCCATGGTTAGTGTTAGGGGTGGTGGGTGGGCTGGGGATATGGGGGCTAAGGGTGGGGCTACTATTGGAAAGTTGCAGTGCCTGATTCATGGAATTATTAGCGCCGAAATCGAAGATTTGCGCACCTTTCTGCCTGAAAATCCCTGTTTAAAGTATGGGGATTTTCAGGCAGAAAGGTGCGCAAATCTGCGATTTCGGCGCTAATAATTCCATGAATCAGGCAGGTAGTCTTTTGTTTTCAATTTTTATTTGTAGGCCAGTGATTCTGTTCACAAGGGCATCTTGGATACTAGTGCACCAGAGTTGGTCCTTCACGGACATGTCAGTAGGTGGATTGGGGATTTCTAACGCCTTCAGGATGGTGAATAATTCTTTGGTACTGGAACTTGTATTACTTATTCTTATATTGTAGGCTTCCTTTTTTGTGCGAATTATTTCTTTTTTGTAAAGGGAGGATGCATTTGTGAGATTGATTTTGTGTTCCTCTGAAGGGTTCATTTTCCAAAGGGTTTCCATTTTGGACTTTTTATTTCTTAGTATTTTAAGTTCTGGTGTGTACCAGGAGTTAAGATGTGCTTTGGGTTTACCTTTGTGTAGTTTTAGAGGGGCATCAAGGTCGATAGCTTTGGTCATGGCGTTGTTGTAGGTGTCTACTAGTAAGTTGAGGTCCGATGTGTTGGGGATCATGTTTAGGGTGGGTAGAACCAGTGGGATGAGGGCTTCAGCTGTGATATTTAGCTTATTTCTCATCAGACATGCTGGTGCCGGTGGGCACTGTATGTGGTGTGGGTTATTAGTGCTAATGTCAAATGACAGTAGGAGGTGGTCAGTCCATATGAGAGGTAGGGGGTCCTTGCAGATAATGTTACAATTGTGGGCAAGTTGAAGGTAGTTATGTTCGGAAAGTGCATTAGCAAGGGAGGATGCTGGAGTGTCGTGAGGATCATTGTATCCCAAGTTAAAGTCACCTAGAATAATATTCTGTGATAGCGGTTTAGATTTTTCAGCTATGAGGGAAGTTATATCTTCCTCGAAGGAACCTATGGGACCAGGGGGTCTGTATATTAGTTCCAGGGTGATCGTATTCTTAGGGGTGGTTTGGATTTTAATGGATAGGTGTTCACAGGAATGTATAGGAAGGGAGGTCACAGATCTAATGTCGAACGAGGATTTGTATATAAGTGCTACACCTCCTCCACGGGCATTAGTTCTGTCGGCCCTGAGGATGGAGTAGTTGTCTGGAACCGCGAGGGTTAGAGAGGGACCTGCTGCTGCATGAAGCCAAGTTTCTGTGGTGGCGAGGAAATCCAGGTCTGCTGAACGGATGATATCGGCAATTTCCGTAGAGTGGGCCACAAGGGATCTAACATTAAGTAAGGCTCCTTTGAGTGGCATAGTTTTTGCAATGGTGCTTTTAATAGTGATTTTAGTTGTAGGATTATTGGTCATTTTGCTAAGTAGAGTGGGGAGTCTACAACCTAGTCTGTCATTACGGGTCGTGAGGTTAGGGTAGGCTGTAGGGCAGTGTTCTAGCAAATTACGTGAGTTCTGGATCTTGTCAGAATGGTCATCTGTGGCGAGGTTAGGTGGATGGTTACCTAAAGTGACGCTAATTTTCGTGCTATGGTCTGTGGGGGAAAGGAGGCAGGGAGGACAGGAAGGGTGTGGGGCAGGGAACGGGGTAGTGTCTAGGACAGGCAAGCTTGGCAAGTCCATAACTGTATGGGATATAACTATTTCTGCTACATGGCATGCAGTCGGGCATTATGCAGAAAGGGAACATGATGAGTACTAGCCAGGCTGGCATAGTTCAGATATGGATTCGGGGTTGGATGCTAAAGGGATGGTGGATGTTGTATGCTGCGCAAGTGCTTATAAGCCCTGGGCGGACAGGCTAGTTAAGGTAGCACTGGAATCGAAATTGAGGCACACTTGCAAAAGTGGTTTGTAAATGGCGCAACTAACAGGCAAGTTTAAGGTAGCAGTTAGCTAGCGACCATGAGGCACAACACATATCAAATGTGGTCTGTTAGCGACCATAGGGCACAACACAAATCAAGTGTGGTCTGTTAGCGACCATGAGGTACAGCACAATCAAATGTGGTCTGTTAGCGACCATAAGGCACAACACAAATCAAATGTGGTCTGTTAGCGACCATAGGGCACAACACAAATCAGATTTGGTCTGTTAGCGACCATAAGGTACAGCACAGTCTGATGTGGTCTGTTAGCGACCGTGAGGTACAACACAATCAAATGTGGCCTGTAAGAAACCATAAGGCACAAAAGATTAGGCTCTGCAGGTACACTGACGCTTGCATTAAATGTAAGCGGAGCAGGTAAGGAACAAGGCAACGTGGATATGGTGTGGCATAGCGGGCTGAGTATTGCACAACACACATTAGCCGGCAAAGGCAGAGTAACATGCCACTATTGAGCACATTTTGGGGCAATTTACAGTAATGAATACCAGATCTGGGCACCTCTAAATTAGGACGGAACCTTAATGGCAAAGCGAGGAAGTGGTCAGGTCAATATTGGTTTTGAATCTGGCTGACCTTGATAAGGCAGCTCAGGCCGCTACTATGGGTACTGCAGTTGTATGTTAGGCCATCAGTAATTAAAACAGTGCAGCAGAATACTAGCAGCAGACAGTTTCTAGGATACAATACAAACATTGCAAAGATATAGATAGGCAAAGTGTTTCATATTCAGGTGAGGCAGCTGCAGGCAATGGGTCTACGTGGCAGTTATGCAAGTAGCGTGGAGCATATAGCAAGGCAGGCGCAGTAATAATACAGAACGGGACGCTAGTCAGGTTAGATATAGTTCAAGGTGGAGTGCGGGATATGGATGCGCTCCATAGATCTTATTGAATGAGCGGATAGTACTTAGCAGCAGTAATGTACTCACGGGTATTGTAGGGTCAGACGACCAAGGGGTCTGGCCCGCAGCCCAGTAGGCAGCGGACGGACTCAGGACAGACGCTATCCTTTGGACGTGATCCTTGGAGTGGTGGGCCGGCTACTCCTACCGGCGTGGGATTGGTGTGTAAGTTAGTTTATACAGCCAATCCTCGGCCAGGGGCCAGCAGGGTGTGTAGCTGCACTTCAGAGGCAGCTAGGTAAGATGTTGGCGGCCATCCTGGCATGGGGCTGTCCTTGTGGTGTGCAGTGGCGAAAAGTTGCACTTAATAGAGAACGGCTGGTGTAAGGCGTTCCTGCAGCGTCTCCTCTGGCAATAGCGTCGAGGTATGCTTGCTGATGCAATTGCGGGATTTTGTAGCAGACGATTAGGTCCAATAAGCCTAATGGCTTACCGAATACCGCTCTGGAATCATGGGAAGGCTACCACTACTCCTGCAGGGAGGGACTTGCTTCTGCAGCGAAGGTGGACCGGAAGGGAGCTCCTGCTCCTCCGGACTTGCATGTGTCTTGGTCCTGTTGTGGCTGGTGGCGCTCTGTGGCGAACAGGGGCAAACAGGAAGGGGCCTTGCTCTCTTTGGCCTTCCTCGAGTGGGCCGGCTTCCGCCTGCCGGTGGCCTTCTGGGCGGGATGTTAGGTGTTGCTAGGCAACGCAATAAACATTGATGGCGGCGGCCATCTTAGGAGGCTGGAGCTTATCGTGTCGTAGTGCACACGTTTTCGGGTGCCTGCTGTAGGGTGGCACGGCGTAGTGCACACCACCGGTGGGCTTCAGGCTCACCTGCAGAGGGCAAAGGGAGAGCTTCCAGATGGCTGCTTCAATGGAAGCATGGCTGCTCCTGCAGTCCGTGTTATCGTTGGGGCGGCAGGTCTCAGGAGACGCATCTGGTGCACGGTAAAAGGGGCTCCTGCCCTCTCGAGCGTCTACCTGGAGTGGGCGAACAGGGCAAACAGGAAGGGACCTTGCTCTCTTGGGCCTTCCTCGAGTGGGCCGGCTTCCGCCTGCCGGTGGCCTTCTGGGCGGGATGTTAGGTGTTGCTAGGCAACGCAATAAACATTGATGGCGGCAGCCATTTTAGGAGGTTGGAGCTTATCGTGTCGTAGTGCACACGATTTCGGGTGCCTCCTGTAGGGTGGCACGGCGTAGTGCACACCGCCGGTGGGCTTCAGGCTCACCTGCAGAGGGCAAAGGGAGAGCTTCCAGATGGCTGCTTCAATGGAAGCACGGCTGCTCCTGCAGTCCGTGTTATCGTTGGGGTGGCGGGTCTCAGGAGACGTATCTGGTGCACGGTAAAAGGGGCTCCTGCCCTCTCGAGCGTCTACCTGGAGCGTCTACCAGTTATCAGCGAGTCCTAGTAGTTGACTTGTAACAATGTCAATGGCAGCATTCTCCACACTCATTGTCGAGCAGCTCCCAAAGAGGGCAAGAAAATAATTCCGCTATTATGATTCACCCTCTCCGGCGGATCCCTTTATATTGGCGGAGAAAGGAAGACCAAAGAGATGCACGTTGCCAGACAGGTTCCTGCATGGGCGCGTTGGGACGCTTGCAGGGATGAAGCGTCGCTGCGATTCTCCCCGTCTTCACGTGCAGTTGGTGTATCGGCCTCTCTAAGCACGCTCCTAGGGGATATAGACTCGACGTCTGTGGGTTAATAGTTATACCCAACAGTGCAGCATATCGTGCCATCAAATCTAAACATATTTTAGATTCTCTACTGGGTGTTGTAGGTATATGAGCATGTTATCTGCATACAACGAGATAAGGTGTCGTTCCCCCCTACCAATACTGATACCCGCCTCTCTGTATTCCTCCCTTAAATACACTGCTAATGGTTCCAGCGCTAAAATAAAGAGCTTCGGAGACCATGGGCATCCCTGTCTTGTGACCTTCCTTAACTGCCATTGCTCGGAGTTAGTGGAGCCCGTCTTAACTCTTGCAAACGCCGCATTGTACAGCAGCCGCACCCATTCAATGTATGTGGGCCCGATACCGTATTCCTTCAGGACCGCTAGTAGCCAGGGCCATCTAACTGAAACAAACACTTTCACTGCATCAAGCAAAACTACTGCTACTTCTTGTGTCCCCCCCGAGTATAATCAATTATGTGGTGTAATCTCCGCAAGTTATTAGTTATATTTCTGTGTGGGGCATATCCAGTCTGATCTGCGTGTATAAGTTTACCTAAGACCGGTCTTAGCCTATTCGCCATGACTGCTGTAAGAATCTTCCCATCTTGGTTCAGCAACGAGAGGGGCCTATAAGAGCTGCATTCTGTATCGGCTTATTCGGTTTGAGGAGTGGGATAATTATCGACTCTCGCAGGGACTCTGGCAATCTGCCTATGTCCAATGCCTCATTCAGCATTGCTAGTAATGGGGGGAGTATTTCAGCAATATATTCTTTATAAAAATTCTCTGGTGTGCCCATCCGCACCTGCGACTTTATTGGTTGGAAGTTTCTTTATCACACTCTCTAGTTCTTCTAACGTGATAGGTATCTCTTGGCAATCACTCTCTTCCTTATTGAGTTTGGGAAGATTAATCTGTCAATGCCTCTTGTATATCCAACCTTTCCCCCTCTTTGGATTCTTTATATAAGTGTGTATGATAATCATAGAAACATTTATTCACGTCTTGTTGAGTCTCCTGCAACGTTCCACCCGCCCCCTTCACCGCCCTGATAGTCTGCCGAGTAGTCTCGCTTTTATATAACTAGGCCAGTAGCCTACCCGCTTGTACCCCTCTGATCTATCCATTGTCTCGTCCAGAGTACAATTAAAATCTCCTCCCCATCTCACCGCTCCATCTTTATATGGACTTATCTTAGGATATAGAGATCTAAAATAAGCCGCAGTGTCCTGGTTCGGGGCATATACATTAATGATACATATTTCTTTACTTTCCACCAGACCTCGGATTATTACCATCTTACCATCTTTGTCCAGAAAGGTCTGCAGGATCTTGAATGGGACAGATGGTGCTATCCAAATTAGGACCCCTCTAGCATACGCTGAGTATGTGGAGCCCAGGGTCATCACGCTCCACTTCCGTCTTTTTATATCTTGTTTCTCTTTAGTCACATGGGTTTCCTGCAAAAGCGCTATATCTATTTTCTGATGTCTCAAATATTTCATAACCTGGTTTTTCTTAATATAACTGTTCAAGCCTCTCACGTTCCAGGTTGCTATTCTGAGTTCACCCATATTTACCCTCCTTATCCACCCCCTTCCCTCCTTCAGCGCCCCAACTCTCCTCTCTTAGTGCGTGTCCATTGGCCAACTCCCCGATAACTTCCCCAACTTCCATATATACCTACGAACCCATCCCCCCGTCCCAAACTTTTGCCCAGCTCCAAAACTGAATCTCCGGAGTCCCCACATCTTGCCCGTTTCCCAGCCAATTGCCGGTACTATGAGTGCAGCAGGAAGATACTGTACTAATAGTATCCCAACTAAAGTAACCTAATTGGGTAAAGAGTGAGTCCTAGCGCTGTATACTCCTGTGCTGCGCATGTGTCTCCAGCATTTTGCCATCAGTGAAAAACTCATTTGCTTATCAGTTCTAATGTCTCTGTCACCTCTTCAATGTTCCAGCTTCACTTATCACTCCCTTCTCCAAGCTTATTTTGCTGCTCCGTCGGCATATTTTGCGAGTCCATCCATTTGCTAACTTCTTCGGGCTTCTCGAGGAAAAGAGCCTTCTCTTTATGCAGGACCTTCATCTTCGCTGGGTACTGTAACATGTGTTTGAGATTGGCAACTCGTAACCTTCTTTTAACAGCCCTGTAGCACATCCTTTGCTTTTCCACCAAAAAATCTGTAGTCCGGGTATGCTGTAATAGATGCTGATGCCCGGCTAATGGTTCCACCTTTTCGGAAGTGTTCCAGGATTTTCTCCCTATCTTTATAGTTCAATATCTTGGTGATCAATGGCCGTGGCAGGGCTCCAGGCGGTGGTATCCTCATTAGGGTTCTGTGCGCCATCTCCACTGTGAACCCCTGGGTGACTGATCCGGCCCCTATTTCCTGTAGGAGCATGTCCTCTACGTAGTTGGTCGGATTCTGACCCTCCTCACCTTCTGGTAGTCTGATTATACGCATGTTGTTCCTCGGTACCCGGCCCTCTGCCTCTTCTGCTCTGTTTTCGAGGTTACGCACTTGTTTCAATATAGAGACCTCTTGGGAGTTGTCCTTGCAGCTGCTTGTGTAAGCCTTCCCTTCCTTCTCTAACACCCCAGTGCGCTCTGCAAGTGTCCTGACATTCCGACTCAAAAGGTTCATATCGATTTTGAATTCCAATGTCGATTTCAGCTCTGCGATGGCCTACAGTATTTGCCAGTCCAATCTCCCCGGTGTTTCTCCTTCGCATGCTTCTTGCGATTGTGTCTTTGCACCCTCTGCCATTTGAGTAGGTTTGGACAAACGCATCTAATGACGACTGCTCCCCTTTACTCCTTTACTTTTATTTGCTTTAGTCGTCACTGTAGCATCCTCTTAATCTGGAACATACTTTTATGCCCATGTTCATGTGGTGCGGCCCAACCTATATCTCTGTGCTGAGTTGGGGGGGAGTGTTCTGCCGTCAGTATTGTGGCACTTTCAGTGTATACTCACTTCAGGGTCCTGCCTCATACTTACACTCTGTCAGCTTCCCTCTGGTAATTCCCTCCACTACTTGTATAGCGGGGAGCTTGTAGTGCATGCGCTTCACGTGTTGCTTCGCTCTTTCGCTAATCTCTGTGCTTCTCCGTAGATTTTTGGGTCTGATGATAGGTGCTCAGTATTTCACCTTACGTGGTTGACCCGCCTTCACACCACCACTGAGCTCACTCTGTGCATCCCTTACAGTTTCCATGAATTATGAATTGCACAAAGGGCCACCTCCGTCCGCGCCTATCTGTCCCTACTTCTACCTCTCTAATTGTCCTGATTACGGTCTGCCCTGACCTGAGCTGGGCCGGTCAACCTCCAGGAGGGCTGATGTTAAGCAATCTGTGCCAGGTTAGTGCGCCTTCTTTAGTGCATCTCCTTCTCCTCTCTGCTGTCGCTGGGTCATCCAGTTCCCCAGGAAGCTATAGATCTTCAGCGCAGTTCTCTCTTGTTCGTAACTGCAATGGGTCTTCCGCTCCTTTGGGGGTCTTCCGGGTGTCAGTTTAGCACAAGCTGTTACGCACCTGCCGGTGTATGTTACTCCATGTCTTATAGCACCAGCCGCACTTCTGTGGGGCCCGCTTCCGGCCTATGGGTTGAAACAGCCTGTTACCATTCCACAGTTGCCATTCTGATGTGACTCCAGTCGCTCCAGCCCGTGTCCAATTGACAAATCCTTTTTCGCCCTTTCCGCTGGCGCATACTCTCAGGCCGTGTCGGGCGGTGTGAATTTCGCTGCAATTCAGGGCCGTATAACATGGGTTTGTCTTTGCGTGAGTTGGGCGCTCTTATGTCTGGTGTGCACATTGTTTTGTATCTGTAAGCAGCCCTGGGGATATGCCATCTATGTCACTGCGATGCCTGGGGCCCTCAGCGAGCCTCCGCCGTCGTCACGGCTAATCTGGTCTCCTGCTCGTATTTTCTACTTGCCGGCGTATTACATCCATTACGCCTCTGCTGCGCACCAGAGTTCTCGTTTCGCATTCAGGTGTCAGTTTCAGTGTTGGATCAGCCCTGCTGACTGCCGTCCTGTGTTTGATATTGTATCTCTTGTACTGTCGTTGCCACAGTGTATTCGCACGCCTGGGCCATCCGGTTTCGGATTGGCTAGTTCCACTTGTGTTGCTTCACGTATGCTGCTCGATCACTGGAGAACACCAACCACAACCTAACAGGATTGAATTGGCCAGGATCATGTGGCCTTAAATCGCAACACTAGCCTTGATAAAGACCCCTGAAGTCGAAACAAGTGTTGGCTGACCACATATGGACAATATGCCTGAATTATAAATAAAAAAAGCTCAAGTGGTTTTTCACCCTAACAAGTGTGTGGATACTCATCCTTACTTAAAACAAGTGCACTGATCCAGGACAATACACTATATTCTCCACAAAAAGAGGCAAGGGCACCTCCTCCAACTGCCCGGGCCAGTGAGGCTCAAATAATCACATTCACTGTAATACAAAGCGAAGCGCTGGGAGTATTCCATACTGGGGCCCACCTCCTTTCCTTATAACTTATCAGCTTAGTTGTGCATAATGACTTAGACTGATGTTCTTCGGGTTCAATCGGAAGCCTTTGAATGTGTTGAGCTAGATTGCAGAGTGACTGAAATGAGTTGAAGATCGTTTACACAAGTCCTGCCCATCTCCTTGCTGTATAGCTGAGATATGACATGTTGCTGGGGCGGTTTGCACTCGGTATGGAATATTTCCAGTTTCCTGAACCATTTGAATGATACTCTATAGTCTTTATATTGATTCGAAACTTAATGTGGGCAAAACAATAGCATGTTATGTGTTTTGGATGCTAGGTCCATGTAAGTATGGAGAAATGTGGGATGATTTTAATAAATCGTATTTTTTTATATGGATGGACCAAACTCCCATCACCTTTTTTTTCTCTTCCCTTATGTATTATACTGTTGTATATAAGTTGTGTAAATAATTCTATTTGTTTAAAATGGAAATAAAATGTGTTCAACAATAAAAGAAAGCTTATAATTCTTATCACCTTGATATAGATACTATGCAAAATAGATACTATGCAGCTTTCTCCTGGATGTGTTGGGCATTATCCTGGAGGCACGCAGGATGAAACGGATGACTTACACTGCTGCCTTTGTTTATGTGGTAAGGACAACCAGCTGTTGGAGTACCCCAGTTGTATGCACGGTCACCAGAGAAGTCGTAGTGGGCATTTGATGGTGCATGGCAGAACCTCAACTCATGTTAGGGATTCCATTAGTTCCGCTGGAGCACGAGGTGACACTATGCGCGCCCTCCTCAGATGCTGCGTCAGATCTACGCTGCACCCCCTTCAGGTGCATAACCCACGACCTCCAGTGGTAACATCCTGTCAGATAAATGTTCTCGACCTCAAGGCAGTCTTCTGTGCGACTGCAGTGTTTGCGGACAAGCAAGTGGGCACAATCGGGCTGTTGAATCCTTTCTCAAGAGGAGGAATTTTCCATGAATCAATTTGCATCCATGGCATACACGCAACACGTGTCTCTAGATGTTGGCTTTGGAGCTGCAACATGGGTAGCGGCACATGCTTTTTGGAAGCATTAACCCCAGGCAACCCATCTGCCCAGTATCGGATGTTTTATCCCTAGACTTTTCTCTGAAACATTTTTGGCTAAATAGAGTAATGTTGGTATGGTATGGTAATAAGACATATAGAGCGCAAACACACACCTTATAAAGGCATCATAGCGCTATAGAAGGCTCCACATGGCAGAGCCACACACACACACACATTGACCCCTAGGAGGAAATGACTAGGGGACGTCACACCTAGTCTGAACTCCAGATGGTTGCTGGCCAGGCGCAGGGACAGAGGGAGGTCATTCCACAGGTTGGCTGCCTGGACAGTGGACGAACGACCGACATCTGCCCTAATAAACCTTCCAGTGCTTTCTAAACAGTCCAAGGAGTCTGGTGGAAAGGGGCCAAGATTTACAGGTAAAATGTACAGGTTAGTCGCCATATTACATACTGAGCTGGTAGTCCCTGTGCCCCTTCCTACAGGCAACCCGCCCACCATCCCGCATTGTGCAGGTAGATGCATTCACTATGAGAACGGGGTTCGAGCTGGGGAAGCAGGTGCAAATGAATGATAGCAGGGCCTGTGGTTTTTTCAAGATTCGCCAGAACTTCTCTGTTCTTGATATCTAGGATACAGGTGTCTCGGGAGTGTGTAGAAAGGGGGCATGGACTAACAGGGGGAAGAGTCATTACTGTGAGTAACTTCTAAATATGTTACACCTGCTGAATGAAACAACATACTTCCAATTTGAAATAATTCTGCATTCCTACTCTAAAAGGGACAGTCACTTAATGTTAGCAAAACGCATGGCCTATGTCATCTCTCATCTCTCCCTCTCCGTTTCTCTCTCTTCCCCCTCTCTCTCTCTCCCTCTCTTTCTTCTACACATCTCTGAATGTGTAAAATGTGTTCAATCTCCTGGTCTTCTCCCTATTTCTGCTGTTTGTGTTCCCCCTAGCTAGGCCTCTCTATACCAGCTCAGAAATGCATTCCTCATAATAGGAGACCATTCCATTCGCCGCTGATTGAACTCCATTCAAATACGGTTTTGAGTTATCATTGCTACCAAAAACAACGGTCTCTTATTTAGCCAACCCGGAATGTTTGTTCACTGCCCACTCATGTGCGAGTGTGTTGTACCACTGGATGGGACTATGGTGCTTTCGTTCCTGTCCTCTCTATTACAAATGGGGATCTATTGTGCTGCACGATCTTATCTTTAACGATCCTATGCATTTCTTGTGCAGATACTATGTATACTATAAATTGAAACAATGTATAGAATGTTCCATTACTTGAGCCTCCACTGACATCTGGTCTATGTACTTTGGAGCCAAACACTTCCTACAAAGTGTAGAAAAAAGAATGCCCGTACATGCCATATGTGCAGAGCTGGGATTTAGTTTGCACGTGTACTTTTTCATAGTCGTTGTAGGGTTTTGTTTGGGAAGGACCGTTTCCTCTGAACCTTGGCTTCCTCGCTGGTTCTTTTTTAAGTCATTTACCTCTCAACGATAGGGCTTTAAATGATGCAGTGAAGTCCTGCGCTGTAGTCTGAAGAAGACTTGATATTTTGCCACAGGTGCCTTGAACCTCAAAACCATTGTCCCTGTTTTGCCTGTTGCGATTCCCTTTCAGTTAAGTCCACAAAGAACAGGTTGCACATAGGCTCTGAGGTCTAATAGACTCTGGGCGGACCGGCAGAGTCTGGCACTCAAGAACCTTTAAGAGAGTAAGCATTTTTTTATTCTGTTGGCCAATGACACCTGATTTTACCCAACAGGCTGCATGACTGGCAGGGGAGCCTTAGGCAGCGTCATATTGATATTTTATTTCGAAGCGATTGTGTCCTCCGAATTATTCTTTATCTTTGATAATAAGTTTCCAGCTTGCTGGCCTCGGAATTTTTTTCTGTAGAGGGCGCTGCGCGTCGACGTCCGCCGAGTCGATGTCCCTTGAGGGCCACCATATCGGCGCCGGCGTCACCATGTCCATAAATAGCCACGCGCTGCGTCCGTTGCTCAGTTCCATTTTTCCACGCTTTGTGGGGCCTCGGAACGTCGTTGCTCAGTTCAGTCAGGATAACTCTATCTACTCGAATAA